>NC_142012.1:60573053-60925553 GCF_049901735.1 Notechis scutatus
AATTAAAGATGTCAACTTAGCCATCTCAGCAAGTTCCATTATCTTCACCATCTATTCATCCATTGGGCATATTCCTGCATCTTTTCATCCTTGTGCATAAAATAGTCTCACCATAGTTGTCATATACTGAAAGAAAGTTCCATTTTTTCCCAACTGTTTATCCATCAGTCACTTCCAAAAGAAAAGTCTTTGGTTTCGATTGTTTATAGATCTTCAAAATCTACGTGCAATTGAGTACAAATTTTTCTAACTTTTTACACATCCACCAAGCATGATAAACCATCCCTTCTTGTTGATTACATTTCCAGCATAAATTGGAAGAAGTTTTATAAATTTTGATTGTTTTTTTCAGTCTTGTTTTATATTCTCCATGAAAAAAATTAATATGTCAGAATAAATTAACCATTTCTATTTAATTTAATTTCTCTTCTATAAATGCTTCCTGTGCTTGGATCCATAAAAATATTTTCAGCCACAATCTAAGTTTAAATCCTGGTCCACATTCTCAGTATAGCATCTCTAACAAAATGATTTTGTTTTTAAAAACTACATTAGCTTTATCATACTGTAGATATCCTTGCTACCCAAATCTTGTCATGTCTTTCTAATTCCAAAAGATTTCTGTTTCTCGGCGACATCCATTCTTTCATCCAAACTAACAGCAAGCTGCAAAATATAATTGCAAATCAGGTAAACCCAATTCCTCTCTTTCTTTCACATCTTGAAATACCTCTTGTGGTTTTTTACCCCGTCACTTAAATTTAGATAAAACTTTTCACCATTGTTTAATTGCTATATCAGATGTCAAAACATTTATTGTCTGAAATAAAGATAACATTCTCTGCAAAGCATTCATCATAACCACAGAAATTCTTCCTGACAATGATAATTGTGTTTTCTCCCATTTTAGGACATCTTTTTCAATTTTGTTCCAAGCCAATTATTTTGAAATAACATACAATTCATATTTGTCATATTAATACTCAAGATTTTTTTTATCTTCTTCTTGATCTTAAAACCCATTTTGAGCCATGATGGCATAGTGGTTAGAGTGCAGTACTGCAGGCTACTTCTGCTGCCGGCTGCATTTTTGTTTTCTGTGTATTAAAATTAAAACCTGCTAATTTCCCCGTTATTGTTTCCGTTCACTTTAAAGGATCTTCTAAATCTGAATTGCAAAAATACTTCGTTTTTAAGCCTTTTAAATCTTTACATCCTTAATCCTGCATCACACAGACGGTACTTAACTATAGTCCAGCAACAACAGCCAGCCAATCAAACAGTCTGAAATCAGACCATGACTCAGAAATATCCGAACAAACAACATTCAGATGAATTTGCATCTCATAAAATGGTATTTAAAGACCTGTGTTCTGACAGACAAGCATAACTCAAAACACACTGACGAAGTCTCCTCGAATAGTGATGAAAAGTTTGCAACCAAATCGCCAAGCTCGGAGCTCAAACCAACAGCCTAACTAACTACCAACCCGACCTACTAACATTCAAGCACATTTCATCCTTAATCCTCTCATCTTTTCTCTCATCTATTCAATTTTTTCTAAACTAAAATAAACAGAAGTGACAGTGGACAACCTTGTTTTGTTCCCCACGCTGACATTTTTGTGGGGTCAATTTCAGAGTGATTAGTAGGACATGTTCTAAGTCAGTGATGGCGAACCTTTTTGTTGTGGTGTGCAGAAAGCAGCCACGTGCCGGCAATGCAATGCGCCCTGCCCCCCCACGCATGTGCACGCAACACCGTTCCCACCCCCCCTTACCTGCACTGTGCATGCCTCCCAACTGATTTTCAGCCCACTGCTGCCATGGTCATAGAATAACAGAGTTGGAAGGGATCTTGGAGGTCATCTAGTCCAACCCCCTGCTCGAGCAGGAGAGTCTATTCCAGCCTGTACCTCAGATTGAATCACAGTCTCCCGGCTGTGAGACAAGAGCTCCACCTCTTGGCCACCGGAGCTGCTCAAGCAGGAGAATCTATATAGGTGGCTGCCTGGTCTCTTAAAAACCTCCATGTCGCGACTCTATGTCTCCTCCATTGATCCACGACAGACCATGTCTGTGCCTCCCGATCTTGTTTTGTTGTGTATTGGGGATCCGTTGTCATCTGGCATTGTCGGGATGTTGAGGTGCCTCATACTTGTATGGGACTGATGTCGGGCGCCATCGTACTTCAGTGTTTTGTTTCCGACTATGCGGCATGGCTGGCTTTCACTGGAGGCACCGGATGATGATGATGCGATGCAACCCATGGGCAGAATACAGACTATGGGCGAAAACCCAGACAGGACTCGGCGGGCAGGGCACTGTTAAATGCAGCATAATTTCAAATGCTAGGGGTGATGGGTTGGTGGTGGTTCGGTAACATTGATGGTGATTATGGTTTACGGTGGTTGTGGTGTTAAGAAGATAATGTGAACTGACCTACCATGTTAATAGTAACTCCGGATGTTGGCGGGGCAATGATAACCGGATGGTGGCTGGGGTAATGGGATAATCATGTAATTATAAATACAGCTTTAGAGTGAGTTAAAACTCAGAGCTGACTTTAAATGACATTGTTTAGTTGTTGCTTGATATTATTGTGTGGAAGGAAAATAAAAACCTCCCACCTGCTCGGAGTGAGTGATCTTTTCATCGCGGTGAGCTCTAAAGAACGGCTGAGACTCCAGTGATGGAGCGCTCATGATTTCTGGGGGCAAGCTGTTCCACTGGTAATTGTCCCCATTGTCAGAAAGTTTCTCCTAATTTCCAGGTTGCTTCTCTCTTTGGGTAGTTTCCAACCATGGTTTCTTGTCCCACCCTCTGGTGCTTTGTAGAATAATTTGACCCCCGTCTTCTTTGGTGTAGTGTCTCAAATACTGGAATGCTGCTTTCATTTCACATGTTCTGAGGGCTTCCTTGATGTGTTTTAGGTTTGTTTGTTTGTTTTCTTTTCCAAAGAGGCCATCTACATTAGGACTGAACAGCCGTATCTCAACAGGATTTTTAAAATGTTCTTTCTTCTATGGATGGAGTTGATAGTTACCAATGGAAATATCTCTAGGTCAGTGGTGGTTAACCTTTTTGGTCTCCTGTGCCAAAAATTGTGCGCGCGCTTGCACGCTCGCGCTTGTGTGCCAGCACCCAGAAGACAATGTGTGCCCCCTCCACGCCCTCTATGCATGCGCGCACGATCTCCACCTCCACTACCCCCTAACCTGTACTGCACCTCACAACTGATTTTCGGCCGGTTTGAGGCCTTTTTCGGCCTCCCAGAGGCTTCATGAAGGCTTCTGCAGGCTTTTCACGCCGAAAACTAGGCCTGTTTCGTCACTTCAGGTATTTCAGGAAAAGCAGAAAGTGATGAAACGGGCCTAGTTTTCGGCCTGAAAAGCCTGCAGAAGCCTGCAGAAGCATTCCTGAAGCCTCTGGGAGGCTGAAAAAGGCCTCAAACCGGCCGAAAATCAGCTGTGAGGCGCGTGCATGCGCAGTGCAGTAAGTTTCCCTGCAGCTCGCGTGTTGGCACAAATGGCTCTGCATGCCACCTGTGGCACGCGTGCCATAGGTTCGCCATCAGGGCTCTAGGTGTTTCTCCCAATAAAGATTGAAAATACGTATTGCAAAAATCAAAATCCAGCACTTAACTGTGTAGCGTATTTGTGTAGTGCTGCCTGATTTTGAAGGGAGCTGTACGAATGCAAATCATGGGGAAAAATAATTAAGATAATGCTAGCATATTCATCTTTATTTTTTTCTAAGCTATTCCATATTACACAATGAGTTTGTAGATTCCAGTGTTTTGCAATAAGAGATTGGATATATATATATATATATATATATATATATATATATATATATATATATATATATATATATATATATATATATATATATATATATATATATATATTTTCTTAAGTTTTCAGGGTACTTACATGTATGGCCTTCAGCTTTGTTCGGTATTTTCCCACGTCATTATAGTTGTGCTTTTAAAGTTGTAGCAACGTTTCAGCAGAATCTCATCTGCCATCATCAGGCTTCTGTATTGCAATATCAAATATATATATATATATATATATATATATATATATATATATATATATATATATATATATTTATATTTGGTTTTTGTGGACTATTTATCTGGGAGAGAGAAATGCAGGAATTATGAACAGGCCTTCTGATACTCAGATGTTTCACTTATTGAGATGTATTTAATACTAAATTCTTCATGATATGAGAGATTGTGGAGAGGGCTGGGAAAGGAATGGGAGCGAGAGAGTAGACATAAACAATCAAGAGACAGCAGGCTAGGCAGTTGATAGCTTATCTCATAAATGGCAACTTAGTCCAACTGTCGAGAAATACGGGAAGAAGCATTTTAAATCAAACATTCAACCAGGATCCACTGTCTATATGGGCATTTAATTTATTGGAGTCTATATTCTTGATTTTCTTGATCTTGCCCATCGGCATGTAGCTTGATTCATTACCAGGACCATCTGGCACAGGTGATTTAGAGCACATGGGCTTTGTTGCACCAAATTCCTGAGGTTTAAAGTTGGCAGGTTTCTCTCTGTTATTCTTAACGATGCAACCCATGTCTGTCTTGTTTTTAATCATCTCTTCTTATAAACAAGATTTCTTTGGCTTATCTTTCCCTATTTATTTTTATATAGTTTCTCTCCGGTAAAATTAATTTGGAAGCCCATATGTTTAAGGTCTCTCTCTTTTTTTTTAAAGGCTCAGGCATAGTTGCTTTCTTGAGTTGTCTGACTTATGACTGACTTCATTAAATCTATTTCTTATATTATTCTAACAGCGTTGGTTACTCCCAGAGTGTTCTTAGGGGAAATCAATGCAAGGGGATAGGTATTAAATATAAAATGAAGCTTGAATGGGATGTGTGCTATCAATTGTGTAGAAAATAATCAAACTAAGGGTAATCAAACTTCACATGGGTAATAGTACTTGGTGCTGTATATCCAAATGCATTCCTCTACTTTTAGATCTCCACAGATATTGCCGCTGTACATGACCTACTGGATGCGCTTCAACAACAGTTTCATGTTTTGTTTGTTTCATCTGTGCAACATAGCCAACAGTTACTGAAATTTTTAAATTGTAAAAATAGAGAAGATTTCTACAAAATAATATACATCCTCTCATTTAACAACCCCATTATCCCTTGTGGGGTGGAGTCTGGGCAGTTGAATGGAGCTGAGTGTTTACTGGCTGGATGCCCTTCCTGTTATCAATGCAGAGTTTTCTTTTCAGCAGATATATTCTCAGTGTGCCCAGAGAGAGAAATATCTGCCTCTACCCTAGGATTGAACTCACAGCCTGAGCTCTACTTCTAGGCCATCGCACCACTCTCTACACAAAATAATATACATGATATGTTAAATTACAAGTTATTTTTGTGATTAGCAGCCAAAAATCTATAAGGTACATCCCCAGCCAAAAATCTATAAGGTACACCCCAAATGTTCGGGAAGTAAAATCTTTGGCATCCGGTGTAGTAAATATTAATAAAAATAGAATTAGCCTCCTTGTGTAGTTGATGTCTTGGTTTGAGCTCTGTAAAGGGGTTGACGATAATGGAATAGTAGTCTGCATGGGAAGCGATTAGCCCATTAATGGTCACATTTGACACTCAAGATGTGGCTGTACAAAGGCTATTTTTTGTATTATTTGAATTTTAATGGAACCGTTAAGACCACAAATCCAGAAAAACTCCCATCTTAAAGGGATCTAGCCAGATTCTATTTTCCTCAAATCCAGACTCTGAAAAATCCAGACACTGCACTTCCATTGCATCACCTGTTTACCTGGGGATAAGATGTATAATTGGGTCTCATCAGCATATGAATGATATCAAACTCTGTGCAAACTGATGACCTCCCCCCAAAAGTTGTTGTTAAATAAGAATGGATAGAGGAAAACTCTCTGAGGCAGATCTCTCCTCTGCCAGTATAACCCAACCAGAACCATCTCTTCAGGAAGCAGCATTCAGACTTGATGCATAAATCAATCTTTCCCTTTTGTTTATCATCAGTCTGTATGTCGCGCCATTCCTGGAGGGAAGGGAAATCCATAGTTCTCTTGGTTTCCCCCTTCCTGAATTCATCCCTCACTGAGCCGAAAGTTAGATGTTAGGAGATACATTGGGGGACATTTGAAATGGCAGGAATGGAGAAGAGCAGATTGTCCCATTTCTTAAAACATTGTAATTCTAGGTATGCTTTCTGTACACGTAGTGGTACACGCAGAACAGTGATGGGATTAAAAATAAATTACTAATGGTTCTATGGGCATGGCTTAGTGGGAGTGGCTTGGTGGGCGTGACAGGGGAAGGATACTGTAAAATCTCCATTCCTTCCCCACTCCTGGGGAAAGGTTACTACAAAATCCCCATTCCCTCCCCTCCGTACTAACCTGATTTCCAGTTCTGTTCTCCTGTGCAGGGCAGCCAAAGAAGACCCAGCCAATCAGCTGGGGCTTGGGAGGTGGAGAATAGATGTGGGAGAGGCCAGTCAGAGGTGGTATTTGCTGGTTCTCCGAACTACTCAAAATTTCCACTACCGGTTCTCCAGAACTGGTCAGAACCTGCTGAATATCACCTCTGACACAGAACAGTTCAGTGAAAGATTTATTCATAAATACATTTATTCAAGGTGGAGACATGTAGCATTCCAAACTTAGTAAAGATTTAAGTTCCATCGTTCTTGCTCCAGGAAAATCAAAATGTGCATACGGCTTAATTTTGGGTAGATTTGTTGGCACCTCCATGACAAGCAACAAAATGGAATTTACCTTGGAATTTGCTACAAAAAATTCTGGTGGCTAAACCATCCCCCCTTTTGTAGTGCACAGCATTTTGAAGAATGTTAAAATTATTTTGTTTTGGCCATAAAAATTATTTTTTGGCAAGTGGGATACTGGGGAAAAACAACAACCTCTCAATAAAATAGAAAAATTATGCAATGTGGGTGTGACGCTAAAAACAAATTTACTTTGGAAACGACGGCAGGCTTGAGTTACGGAGACCTTTAAAATGTTGCTTGAAAAATAAATTAAGGGAAAAAATATGCAGGGCAATTTGATTTGAAGATAAAATAGTACTTTAGGATGAAGATTTTGAAAGAAAACCATCAGTTCAGATTTTTTTTTTTTTACTTTTGAAGAAAAAATAGAATCTCTAATTAGAAATTTCCCAGAGAGATGCTTTCAGTAGCATGGAAGGGAAGGGGAGAGAATGAGGAGAGGAGGGGAGGGGAGAGGAGAAGAGAAGAGAAGAGGAGAGGAGAGGAGAGGAGAGGAGAGGAGAGAAGGGATTGTTCTTGAAAGGGTCTTGGAGAGGTCAGTGGAAGAGGCCAGATCTCTCTCCAAAGAGGACCCAGGAGAACAGAACAAGATGGGGCTGCTGGTCACCAATTCCTCTGGTGAATGTTTTTCACTGGAATTGTTTGTTTTCATTGATATTTGGAGCCGTGTTTTGCCACTGTTAGGAGCAAGAGTTATGAACTGTTTCCTCAACTTCTCTGTGGGTGAATTCAAGAGACCCTGTAGACATCAACATTCTTTTAAACTACACAAACAGCCATTAAAAGTGGTGTCTTCGTCCCTACAGCATTTTGATCGCTCACATTATTATGATGCTCACTCACACCATCAGCCCGATGTTTAGACGGGATGTGGTATTTTTGTCCATCTATCGAGTCTTCCCAAGGATCTGGAATAGATACATACTGTTGCTTAATAGTGTCAAAGGTAAATCACAGAATGTACGCTGTTCCAAGTAAAGCTACCTTTTGCAATTGACAGGTGGTGATTTTGTCAATGCCGGCGGTGTCCGGGTGATGCTGCAGATGTTTTGGAATTACCTTCAAGGCACCTTTTACTGCTGGTGCTAATTTTATTTCATTTAGCCACAGTCATTCAACTTTTTGTGTGCAGGTTTCTGTAGGTTGTGATTTTGTCCAGTTCTTTTAATCTATTCTGCACTCTCTAGCTGCTGCCACACCAACTGTCCTGACTTTTTTTGTCTTATCGACAGTTGTTAAGTCTGGGGTATTATGTGTCAGGTGCTTCTCTGTTTGGATTCTAAAATCCCAGAGCACTTTAGCCTTTTCATTTTCTCTTATTTTGTTTATTTTGTGGTCCCACCAGTTCTTGCTTGCTGCAGTGCATTTGTGTTGCAAAGTGGCATTTGTTGTCTGTTACTGCACTCTCAATCCTGGTATATTATATTGTGTTATGTTATTATGTTACATTACATTATGTCACATTACATCATAACTGACACATACTTGGAATGCAGCATCCAGTTTTAGTTGCCAAAAGAGTGCAGAAAAGAGCAACAATGATGATTAGGGGACTGGAGTCTAAAACATTTAAAGAGCGGATGCTGGAATTGGGCATGTGTCTAGTTTAATGAAAAGAAGGACGAGGAGACATGATAGCAGTCTTCCAATATCTCAGGGTCTGCCCCAAAGAAGAGGGAGTCAAGCTATTCTCCAAAGCACCTGAGGGCAGGACAAGAAGCAATGGATGGAAACTGATCAAGGAGAGAAACAACTTAGAACTAAGGAGAAATTTCCTGACAGTTAGAACAATTAATCAGTGGAACAACTTGCCTCCAGAAGCTGTGAATGCTCCAACACTGGAAGATTTTAAGAAGAGATTGGATAACCGTTTGTCTGAAGTGGTGTAGGGTTTCCTGCCTGAGCAAGGGGTTGGACTAGACGACCTCCAAGGTCCCTTCCAACCCTGTTATTCTAGTCTAGACTAGTCTAGTCTAGTCTAGTCTGCATTCCTTCATTCTGTTCTATTCTGCTCTGCTCTGCTCTGCTCTGCCTTCATTTTCCCCGAATTCTTCTCAAGAACCTAGGATATTGTAATGTATCACTTAATGTATGTGCAGATCGAAGCATTGGAAGAAGAAGAAGAAGGAAGAAGGAGAAGAAGAGAAGAAGAAGAAGAAGAAGAAGAAGAAGATTTATACACTATGATTTATATAACTCAAACTTGTACTTTTACTTCCAAGAAAGAACTGAGTTCAAAATACTGGCCATGAGCAAAAGTTTAAAGTACATAGTGGTGATATTAAAAAAAAACATTAAAGGGTTTCTTAACCTGTTTCTAAAAATGAGATTAAAATAGGAGGTTCTGATGTCGAGAGCAGGAGTATTTATTTGGGTGCTTAAATGCAGTGGGTTCATACTTCAGTCAATTAAAAGGCGTTGTGCAACTATTTCCTATTTTCTTCCTTAGTGAATTATTTTCCCTCTCTTGCAAGAAAAAATGTGGATGAAAGAGTAGGAAAGCATGGAAAAGTTGCAAATCAAATGAAGTCTAGACTCCCTGCAAAATTCTACAAGTGAGACATCCATAGATGACAGATAAAAGCTACATCTGGAAGAACTGTTAAGAAAAACATAAACACTAACATTTTAACTTTTTATTATAGTTGACTGGTATTACAATCTGGCAAATTTCATACCTCTCTCTCTCTCTCTCTCTCTCCTCTCCCTCTCCCTCTCCCCTCCCTCTCTCTCTCTTCGCCCCCCAGCTTCAGATATTCATCACACTTTATGTAACACTGAAATAATTTTAATCAAAAATCTTAACAGGAATTGTACAATTTCAGAATTGTATATTTACATGCAAGAATTTTGTATTTTGCCATATAAAATATTTTTGAAAAGGTAATCCATGGATGAAAGCTAGAACCTTTCTCTTGATATCTTGGATTTGGTTAGTTAGCTTGATTCTATAGGCTGGATATATATATCAGAGTTGGCTGGAAAGTTGTTCCCAACTAATTTTGACAGCATCAAAATAGGCGAACCAATGGCTTGATATGAAGGACAATCCTACTGTCGTGTTGTTTTTTTTAATTGAGAAGAATCAATAATAGACGTAACTCTCCCTGGCGTGAATCAAAAGCATTCCTTGAAAAACTGATCAGCTACACGGAGTTGAATGCTTGAGATTGCACGCTTCAAACCGTTGCGGTTAGTCATGTTTTTCTTCAATGTGTTTCTCTATGTAGTTCCATGTTTGCTGGGATGGGTTGAAAACAAGGACTAATTGGTAATTCTCTTCAAAATATAGTAGCCACGTCTGTTATACCGATTTTTATATGGATTAAGCAGGCAGCTGATGTTAAACTATTCCATGCTTGTTCCAGGCAGTCACTTTGCATTGGACAATACTGTTTGTCATGCCCCTGGTGGAGACTGACTCTGAGGGAGAGGAGGAACAGCCCACAGGGAGTGGAAGTGTGGCTCCGGAGATTGTGGAGGAGGCTGGGAAAGGGCAGAGGCCAGCTGAGCGGTCAGAGGATGACCCAGGCCCAACCCCACTCCATCCTAGGGCACGCAGGGAGGAGAGGATAAGGGAGAGACGTGGTCTACTCTGGAGGAGAGGGCCTTGATCCTCCTCATGGGCTGCAGCTGTGACAACTGGATAAGAGGATAAACCTGCATACTGGCGAGTGTTGGAAACAAAGCATGGAAATATCTCTAGTTTACAGTTCCTCTCTGAGTTTGGTGTCCTTCCCAGTGTGTGTTATCTGTGGACATCCTCCAGCCCTTATCTTGCCTGGTTTGTGTTGCTTTTTTCCTCCTTCTTGTAACTGTTTGTGTGGGAGTTTTTTGTCTTCCGTCAAGAATACTCGGAGCGTGGAAGCAAAGTGAAGGAATAAAAGGGGCTTCACCTGTTTTCTGTCACTGTTTTCTGTCGTTAAGTGAGATCTGTTTTCTGTCACTGTGTTTGTTTTGTATCCCACCCTGGGTCATCACAGTGCTAGTTCTTGACCTATATACAAACAAAAGCTCTTATTTTAATTTAATTTTACCTGAGATTTGCGTCATTATTGGCACAAAACTTTCCTGATTTATTGTAAATATGGAAAAAATAATAATAATACGGTGGTATTTATGGAAGCCTTTTGTTAAGTAGCTCAGTGTTGAAAATGAGAAATAGTTTTGCGAGCATATCTAAAAAATTATCTTTGGCTGCCTGATACCAGTTATTCTCAACTTACAACTATTTGTTTAGCGATGGTGTGACATTGCAACAGCACTGAAAGAAGCGACTTACAATTGATTCTCGCACTTATAACCATCCCAGCATCCCCATGGCAATCAAAATTTGGCAACCAGCATGTATTTACAAAAGTCTCAGCCTTTTACTTAACTTTTACTTAACAACCACGTGATTCACTTAAGAAAAGTAGCCAACCCCCCCACAAAAAAAGATTGTAAAATCACGCACAACTTACTTAACTTTGGCCCCTATTGTGGTTCTAAGTTGAGGACTACCTATACTTCATTGTGCCTCTGACCAGAAAGTTAAATACAGGTAGTCCTTGACTTATGATCGCAATAGACCCCAGAATTTATGTCGTTAAGTGAGACATTTGCTAAGTGCTTTTTTTGCCCCATTTTATGACTTTTCTTGCCGCGATTTTGAAATGAGTTACACAGTTGTTAAGTGAATCCAGCTTCCAATTTGCTTGTCAGAAGGTCGCAAAAGGGTGTCTCATGACTCTGGGACACTGCAACCATCATAAATGTGAGTCAGTTGCCACACATCCGAACTTTGATCCCGCGACCGTGGGGATGCTGCAATAGACATAAGTATGAAAAAAACCAGTCATAAGTCATTTTTTTTAGTGCCACCGTTAACTTCAAACAGCCACTAAATGAATTGTTGCGAATCGAGGGCTACCTGTAGTGATTTTGTGAGGCAAATTCTGACTCTTATGTACCTGCATAGAATTCACAACGTAAGTACAAAAGAGCAGAGTTTTTATTGTGAGGTCTGTATACACAGCTTATCACATTGGTGCCCTCATCATTCCGAACAGACAACAATATAATTTAACAAATAACTAATGGGGGGAAAAATATAATCTGTATTTTTTTCTTATTAAATATACTTGAAACTCCTAAGCCCGTGAGGGCGAACCTATGGCATGCGTGCCAGAAGTGGCATGCAGAGCCATTTCCCCTGGCACGTGAGAGCTCGCCCAGAAGAGCCCCACTGCGCTTGCACATGCGCCACCTCCGCCCGAGAGCTGATTGTCAGGTATCTGGCGCGCATGCACGGGGGAGGCGCAGGAGACACGCGCGCATGCTCAGAGATGCGCAGCACATGCTGGGGGTCGCGGGCGCATGCACAGAGACACGCGGCATATGGAGGGATCATGCACGCATGCACAGATGGATGGCGTGCAGGGGTGATCGCACGTGCATACGCAGAGACGCGCGGTGTATGGGGGTGATCACGTGCGCATGCGCAGATACACAGGGCACAGCAGGGGAATTGCGCACGCAGGCATAAAGATGTACTGTGCACAACGGGGGAATCACGCACGCATGCAGGTGCAGGGAGTGTTGGCGGGACCAGCACACATTGTCTTCTGGGTGCTGGCACGCGAGCGCGAGCGCAATTATTGGCATGGGAGCCGAGAAAGGTTTGCCACCACTGTCCTAAGCTGATCTCAGAAGAATTCTTTATAATGGTGATGGACCAACTTAGAGTTTAAGAATATTTGATTTGCTTGAGGAAATAGCTATATTAGCAATGCAGTCAATAATAATAATAATGCAAGGAGATCCCAGTAAGGTGGCCTTTTGCAGCTGACCAATGGTGATCTTGTCAGCGCCAATTGTTTTCAAGTGCTTGCCTAGGTCTTTAGGCACAGCACCCAGTGTGCCAAGATCCACTGGAACCACCTGCTCTGGTTTATGCCAGAGTCTCTGCAGTTCGATTCTCAAGTGCTGATATCTGGTGATTTTTTTCAAGTTGTTTCTTGTCGATTCTATCACCAGGTATGGCAATGTGTTGTTGTTGTTGTTGTTGTTATTATTATTATTATTATTATTATTATTATTATTATTATTATTATGTTTTCGACTAGTGATACGAAACCCAGCATAGTTATCTTGTTTGCTGTATACACTGTTGTATAATAATAAATAATAAATTAAATTAATAATTTAAAAATGTTTGCCACCTAACTCTCAAGCAACACAAGTTTGTTATTCTTCCCAGTTGCTAGATTTTGAATGAACTGAAAACAAAACAAAACAAAAAAATCCGAAAGTTCTATAATACATTTACTGCCTTAATTTTGGAGGAAACAACATATGGTGTACAATTAAGCTTTGCTACTCTTACTTCCCAATTTACTTGGTTTTCTTAATGTTTATTGATGCTTAATCTAACTTTTCTGAGTGCAAGTGAGCAAAGAGCTTTTGTTTTAGTGTTAGCAATAATACAAAATTAGGAACATTTCCAAAAGCCACCAAAATGGCTTTTAAGTAATGGACTCTCCCGCCTTGCAAAGACATGTTAGTTCATGTTTTATACAATACATTATCCTTTAACCTTTCTTTACTTTTACCCTGGGATCCTGGCAAACAAGTGTTTAAACAGCATTATCCTAGCTCTGTAATGTGTTCCATCTGTTGACTCAGCACCATTAGCCAAAAGGTGTTGTTTAGTTTCTGTGTGTAATAGTTCACAGAGCCAAGACTGGGGTCTCTTGCAAAAGGAGTAGACTATCCATTTCATCTCTTGGCAAAGTTTATTTTATGTTAGCAAAACAAGATTGCATTGATTTATGGGAAAAGATGGTGTGTGCATTTATGTATGTATGTATGTATGTATGTATGTATGTATGTATGTATGTATATGTATATTTTAAATAGCAGGACTCTCAGGCACACTATTTATTTTATTTTGTGCTTACTCAAGGAAAACAGCATTTTAATGCACGACAGTTTTGTTGCATTATCCCAAAATAGAGAAACAGATAAAAGTATCTGACTAGTATTGAATTAAATGGAGTAATTTTATTTCATGGTGCAGCCCTGGCTCTTTTATCTTTTTACAAACAACAGAACTTCAGATTTTTGATTGCTACTGTTGAAGAATCAACAGTACTAGGCACTAAGAGGAAGCTCCAATATTTCTTCTGGAAATCAATCTACTTTGATGTCTTGCATGAATAAATAATGTGGGACTGTTAAAAGCACGCTAGTTGAATTCCATTAGAATAAATGGAAGAATGCATTAATATGACTATGTCAAGGTTAATATTAACTGAATAGTTACTTTTAATACTTAAAATGTGTATTTTGCTTTTCCACCAATGATCCCATGGTGCTTTATATTTTAAACAATATAAAAATAATATAGATGTAAATGTATTAGTGTGTTGAAAAAAATAACACAGAGAAAGTAGCAGTTAAAATACATTTTATGTAGTATCTTAGTTCATTCCAAACTCTACTTTTTGAGGTGGAGTTAATTAAAGCAGTGCGACAGGGGAAACTATCTTGTTCCAAATTCTGAAAATCATCTTCAAGAGACTAACCAGAGCATCCAACTAGTTGACAGACAGACAAAGATCAGAATCATGCAAGCGCTGATTTCCCATATGATACTCTATGCAAGTGAAAATTGGTCTTTGAGGAAGCAGAATAGGCAGTATATTGACGCTTTTAAACATTGATTTTGGAGAAGATCTCTAAGAATACTATGGGTGGCCACAAAACAAGCAGATGGGTCGTAGGCATACACCACAAGGTTATTATCATATATTTGATACCTATTGTGAAGACCTAAGCCCATGATGGCGAACCTATGGCACGCAGAGCCATTTGTGCGGGCACGCGAGCCCCAGCCAAACTTACCTGCACTGCAAATGCAGTGCGCCTCCCAACTGATTTTTCCGGAAGTGCTGAAATGGGCCCGTTTTTCGGCCTCCAAAGGCTGCAGAGGCTTCCCTCGAGCCCCCAGAAGGGTGAAAATGGCCTCCCCCGAGCTCCAAAGGCCCTCCGGAGGCTGAAAATGGGCACTTCCGGTATTTCTGGAAGGCATTTTTCAGCCTCCCGAGGCTGCAGAGGCTTCCCTTGAGCCTCTGGGAGGGCGAAAACGGCCTCAAACGGGCCGAAAATCAGCTGGGAGGCCCACACATGCACAGTTCAGGTAAGGGAAGCTTGTGCACGCATGTGCAGGGGGGCCGGGGCATTGCATTGTAGGTGCTGGCACGCACGTGCTAAGCAGCCTGAAAGACTATAATGGAAGGAAAGGAAAAAAGGAGATGATCAGGAGCAAGATTGACGCACTCATTTAAGCAACAATTGATGCACCCTTGGAATATCTGACGGACCAAGCTGAGGGACAGAATGTACTGAACGAAATCTATCTACGTGATTGCTATGAGTTGATACTCACGCCAACTGAGTGGACTTTCTGGAAAGTCCAGTTACCTCTTGAAAAAGCACCTTTGGGACAACCATGACCTGGATGACTGGGAATCTCCATAGACAACTTTGTGGCACATAATCAAACACACTACAAGGAACTGTAGCTGCCTTGTGTTGGAAGGCATCTGTTTTCAAGAATAAGAACAAAATGCAGCTCCAAGCGTTTTTCATTATCAGCTCTGGGACTGGGAATTGAAGTACAGCTACAATATCCTTGCTGAAGACTGATCCGGCTATTTAATATCAGCATCCTCTTAGTGACTTGCTTGAGTCTGCAGTGGAAAAATAATAATCAAAAGGTTGACCACGTAGCTCGTTGCGTTCTGAATCCATCTTATGAGCCGCTGGAATGCCATCCTTTAAAATCAACCCTACACTCTTCTTTCTATGAAGTCCCTGAATGGAAACAAAGCAGCCGTCCACCACCACTTTTCAAAAGTTACGTTGTGGTTCGCCGGCAGCCTGTGCAGACAGCAGAATCGGACAGTGGGGAAGAACAGGGGCCAGTCCGGGAGTCTGGGGAAGACTCAGATGAGGGTCCTGCATCCAATACAGAGGTGGGGCCAGGACCATCTGGGAGTTATGTGCTGACTCCGGAGCCTCCAGAATCTGTCAGCAACGAGGCAGAGGAACCAGGGGAGCCCGTTCCCAGTGCACGTGTGCACAAACCTGCTAGAAGGCAAGAGCAGCTAAGACAAAAGGGGTGACTCGGGAGTAAGGCTGGGAGGTGATTGCCCCTCCCCTAAGATATAAAGGAAATGCAAAGGGACAGGAACCTTTGCAGGAAGCAACGTTGTTCGCTCTGTTCAGATTGAACCTTGAAGCTCTTTGTACTTCGTTTGGTATTTTACCATTAATTTGGCACATTAGTTGTTGGCAGCAATTCAAAGGAGATAAAGGTGGGTGCTTATCTCGAGGGATTGTTTGACTCTACGGGCTGGGAATGAACATAATTCCCAGCGTTGAAATAGAACAAGAGTTTTTGGACTAAGTGTGTGCTTAATTACTCAGAAAGCCTTGGTCAGAACAAGTTAGAATAAATAATGGTTATGTGATTTGCCCCCTTCCTGGTCCTTCAGCTCTTCCAATGGTGTACCCATTGCTACTGTGATTGGGTCCATCCACTGTCTGCTGGCCATCTTCTTTTTCCTTCCATCTTTCTCAATATTATGGCCTGCTCAAAGGAACTGGTGTTTGTGTACATTAAGGCATTCAAAATATGATCATTTGACACACACACCCCTCCCTTGTCCTTCAAGTAAGAATTTTGTGAATTGATTTGTCTGATGATCCACTTATTTATTTTCTCGACTGACCAGGGATTCTCAAAAGATATTTCTCCAACACAAAGAATAAAAGCATCGATATTTTTTTTCTACCCTGCTTCCCAAAATCCAATTTTCCCTTCGAGAAAGTGTCAACAGGGAAAAACTGCTGTGTGCAGAGTTTGACCTTTGAAGGTTTGAGCATGTCACAGCATCCGAAGGCATTTTCCTTCATTGCCCTCGATCAAGTGCTAGTTCGTAAGTATTTGCTACTCACTTAAGTGCTGATAGTCCGTCCAAAACAGAGAAAACTTACTTTAAAAAGTAAAGAAGAAATGAGACATTTCCCCCCTACCTATCATCTTGGCAGCTGTATCCTGAAAGAATGCATTCTAACCCCATCCAATGTTTTAAGTTTCATAGAGAACACAGATTGGTAGAGCATTTTGTTTTCATAAAAATCCACAATGGACTTTTTTGTACAGTTCTGTTCTGATTTTTTTTGGCTAGTTTTCAGCGTTAAGTTCTCTTCATGTCACGTGGCCATGGGTGAAAAGCATGAAGAAGTAACAAAAATAAATAAAGCCAGTTCTGGCTTGCCTAAGAAAACATAGGGAGATTAATTTCCCAGGATGTTCCTATAGATCTTTGTACTGAGTCCAACCATTGATCTACCTATGGCCACACTGTCTATTCTGCCATGACCAGCAGCGATGCACATCCAAGGTTTCAAACAGGCTTCTCAAAGGTTCATGTGAAGAACCACAGAAGTATGTGTATTTGTGGATATACAGTAGATGCCACACGCCAACACAGATACACAGAGAAAGTTGTGTGGTTGGCAATAAATATAATCAAATTGACTACCTATTTTGCCAAACTCTTCATTCCAGTTAATTTCTGTCCAGATGTTTAATAAAAGATTGGGGTGACTTTATCATTTCTATTGCAAAAACAGAAGCTGCCTCTATTACCTAACAGAAAATAGGAGATTTTTAAAGTGAAATCTTGAAGTTACCTATAGTTCTCACACATTCCAGAATGTAGAACCATTTTTTCCAGCATAAAAAAAGTCAAATATTAGCTCTTTGTCAGCCTTAATTCTACCCTGGTTCTGCTGAGAGCAAAACAATATAAATTCAGTCCCACCAGAATACATGGTGAAATTCCTTTCCATCCCTCAAAATACATCGAGTTACAGCTCAGAAAGTTTTAATCACACCATGGAAGTAACTTGATAGGCCTTTTTGTTATTCAGCTGGCTACTTTTTGACTTAGGTTTAGCAGGGTTTCATTTTCATCTTGGCAATCCAAACTTTTTATAGATGGACACAAGCGTTCTATTTCCCATTTTTGTTTTCCAAGTATTTCAATCAGGGTATCTCTGTGGACGTCTGCTCTAGTCCAGTTTTCTTATTTCATCATACCTCTCACTTGCTAAATGCTGATGGAGCATTTCTAAACGGGAGAAATCGCCACAAATGTGCAAAACCAAACCTCATTCTTTTCAAGCATTGATTGTTTTGGAAGGTCTTTAGAGACGGGTAACGGTTGGCACCTCATGTGGTTTTTAAATGTAAAATAGTTAAGACCAGTGATGGGATTTAAATTTTTTTTTTGCTACTGACTCCATGCGTGTGGATTGGTGGGCGTAGCTTGGTGGGCATGGCAGGGGAAGGATACTGCAAAATACCCATTCCCTCCCCACCCCACTAACCTGCTTTCCAGCTCCGTTCTCCTGTGCAGGGCAACCAAAGGAGACCCAGCCAATCAGCTGGGATTCGAGAGGTAGAGAATAGATGGGGACGGGTCCAGTCAGAGGTGGGATTTGCCGATTCTCCAAACTACTCAAAATTTCCACTACCGGTTCTCCAGAACTGGTCAGAACCTGCTAAATACCACCTCTGGTTAAGACTTAAAACAATTTGGTGGTATAACTATTTTACATTGAAACAACTGTGCAAAATATATGCCTTAATATAGTTTGAATACATATACAGGTAGTGCTTTGGGTGACGAAGACAATTGGGAGCGGGATTGCTGCCGCTAAATAATGCATTGTCGTATGACCACGTGGCTCACCAATGGCAACAGTCAAAACCCTATGACTGCATGGGTCATTAAGGAGTGAGGAGGGAGTCCCAGGCAAGAGGGCAGGGTTGCTGCAGATGGGGTGCCATGGAGATGGTGATGCTAGAGAGCAATAGCACCAGTGGTGGGATTCAAAAATTTTTACTACCGGTTCTGTGGGCGTGGTTCAGTGGGCGTGGCAGGGAAAAGATACTGTCTCCAGTTAGAGGAGGTATTTGGCGGTTCTCCAAACTACTCAAAATTTCCGCTACTGGTTCTCCAGAACTGGTCAGAACCTGCTGAATACCATCTCTGAATATCACTTAGACTTATCTACCGCTTTACAGTGCTTTTACAACCCTCTCTAAATGGTTTACAGAGTCAGCCTCTTGCCCCCAACAACCTGGGTCCTCGTTTTACCCACCTCGGAAGGATGGAAGGCTGAGGAGTCAACCTTGCGCCTGGTGCGATTCGAACTGCCAAATTGCTGGCAGCCAACAGAAGTTGCCTGCAATACTGCACTCTAACCACTGTGCCACCACGTAGAATGGTGGACCGGAGGGTGATCGACAGGAGTGAATTAAAGGAGTGACTTGTGTGATTTTCCTTGCTGCACTTCCCCGTTTCCTTTGCTTGTGGAAGCCAGCGGAGTAAAGTCGCAAATGACAATCATGGTTGCTAACTTTGCAATGATTCGCTTAACTGTGGCAAGAAAGGTTATTAAATGGGGCAAAACTCACTTAATGTCTGTCTCGCTTAGCAACAGAAATTTAGAACACAATTGTGATCGTAAGTTGAGGAAAATACATACCTTGCAAGGTTATATGGGAAAGTAATGATCACCTAAACTATTTGTATTTTAGTTGCCTCTGTTATGCACATAGTTACTAATAATCTCTTAGCAAAGTAAGCACAGGAATAGAAATACATTTGATCCTTATCCAATGATCTGTAAACAGCTGCTAAGCACGTAAACTATCTGACTGGCCTCTATTCCAGAGAGGCTAATTATTTTAATTTTATTAGAGAAAGCTTCATATATATTTTGCAGAAAACATCATCGACAGATTCATTCAAACAAGATGTGTTCACATTTTCTTTTTTTTTAATCTGTTAGGGTAGGGTGCCTTCTTGTGGCCATCCTGAGTTAATATTTCCTTCTTGGAAATATTAATGGCTTTAAAACAAACAAAAAAAAGGGGCTTTCCTCCCCCCCCCCCCTGTTAAAACAGATCTAATAATAATAGAACACTATAGAAAGAATCTGTGCTATAGAAGGAAGCTTAAAGTAAGTGCGAGTTTTCGGTTCAAATGTATTGCTTACCAAAGCTTCTCTGTCTGTTTGACATACCCAAGGATTTTCCACCCCCTTTCTTCGTAGAAATTTTTTTTTTAATCTGTCCATTGTTGAGATAAGATTTGAGAATAGGTTTCTACAGCTTTGAGCTTTTCTCGTACACTGCCGGTATCACCCCAAGTGTCTTGGAATTCAGGCCTCTTCCTGTCATACATCAGATTAGTTTCATTTCACTTGCTCAGTGCTGTTATTCCTCAGAGTAATGAATTTCCTCTGTGCCTTACAGCACACAAACATGGTTTTCATTAGGATTTCTCTTGGAAGGGGAAGGGAAGAGCCCCAGAAAAATTGTGTGTTTTTACTGTAGAGCTAAAAACAAGGCAAGAAACTGCTTTATGCACACAAACTAAACAGTTAAATAGGAGGTAATCCTTCGCTTGGTGGAGAACTGAGCTTTTGCCTTGAAAGAAAAAAATAAACCTTGCAAAATATTATGTGTAAATTGTGTGTTGGGGGAACAAGCTGAAGCTATAGTAAAGCCACTTGTCCATTCCACATGCAGATCTATACATCGTTTTAAAAATCGTTCTGTGTGTGCAATAAATTCAGGCTTGAATCTAAACAAAAAACCCTTATTTTGTTTAAAGGTTATGGTCAGAATGTTACTTCTTGATCTGCCTTCTACTTGTGTGTCCAGCACGACTGGATCTTTCCGCTCGCTTACCACCCTTTTAAACTGTCAAGTGGGGCTCGCCATGCTGATGGAAGAAAAAAAATGGAGAGCCTCCGTTGATGAGGCGGCACAAATTCTGAGGGAGAGTGTTTCTTATCAGAGGGCATGTTTTGAACTGAGTGAGCACTGATGGCCTGTTACATCAATGCTCACAGCTGCAAGAACTTAAAACCATAGCCAAATAGCTTTGAAAGCCATTTGTTTCTAGCATTTGAAGCCAAAGGAGAATAAGCTAGTGCTGTTCAATATTGGTGTGTTCAACACTGTGGTAATATAACCTATTGATCATTTTATCATTTTCTGTAAGGCCTTTGTATAACTAGCAGTAAGTCTAGGAGATGTGGGCATTCTTGGTGGGGTAGGAGTATCTTTGCTCAGAGTGCCTCATTCTGTTTTGATTCTGCCAGTTTAGAAGGAATAGGAAAATGGGTGAAAGTTCAAGGTACAAGATACACAGTTGTGCTTTCTCATGGGACTTTCCAAACTTTCCCATGAGACTTTCCGTGGCTGAATGATCTCACCCTAGCAAGGTAACATCTGGGACTTTCCAAGATTGTGTGTTCTCATGCTGGTGAAGTAATCTCCTGTTGAGGTCATTGTTTTCTGAATATGCATACTGTATATTTTGCTTGTGTTTTTCTCAATAAATACTGCTACCTGAGTTCTCTCAGGGTTGGCATTTTCTCAGAGACAGTTCCCTGTGTCTCATTTCAATGTCAAACCACCATAAATGGTGACCCCGACGTGATAGCTTGGAAGGCTATACGTTTCCCGCATCCTATACTCATCGTCGCGGACGTCGACTGGGCCCTCATCTTCTTCGCTGGACGAAGATAGATTCTTTTCGTGAGTATGGGGGAGATCTCTCGAAGGCTCAGAAAGAGCACATCAGGGAATTGAGAGGGATCATTGGGAATAGTTTTGGGTTTGGAATTGGCAGTAGGGGTTGTGCTGTAGGAAAGAAAGAAATTGAGGACTTACTACAGTATGTTTGGAAAAATATTAAGTCATATCCGGAGGGAGGTAGTATTAAAGTAGAGTCCTGGAAAAGATAGGAAATTTTTGCACGAGGAACCTCGTGCCCCTTCTTCAATTTTGTTAACCTGGAGAGTGATTATGGATGCATTAGCTACTTATGAACAACCGCTCCTATCACCCCCGAAGAAGGTTTGCCGCTTTACCATGCGGTGCGTTTGTTGCCGCCGACGGCACCTCCAGATAAATCTGGGGGACTGTCCGGCGCTAGAAATACTTTGTCAGAGGATAAGAGTTTACCTTTAAGGGTTCAGGTGGATGCTGTTACTGCAGCTATTCAAGAAGCAAAGAATAGAGGGGAATTATCAGGAGATGATTTGGTGGAGTTTGGAGTAGAAGTTCAACTTAATCCAGTGGAAATTGTCATGGATGCTGCATTAAATCCGCAGCGGGAGTGGAAGCCTTTACAGCTCAGAATTTTGAGGGAAGTTAAGCAAGCAGCAAAAAGAATATGGTGTTAGAACGCCATATACTCAGGCATTGTTAGAAGCAGTTGGTTATGGAAATAAAATGATTCCAGCTGACTGGAAAGCTCTGTTGAATATGATTTTAACTCCAGCTCAATATTTGGTGTTAGATCAGAAATGGAGACAGCTGGCAGTCCAGAGGGGAACAGCAAATGTTACCCCAGATCAGCTTTACGGAGCTGGTAATTTTACAACAGTGGAACAACAGAGAGATGGTATGCCTGAGGAAGGGTTCATTCTTCTCCCACAAATAATTTTTCAAGCCATAGGGTCTCTCCCTGATGGCGAAGGTGGTGAGAAGACCTTTACTAACATCAAACAAGGGAACAATGAACCCTATGAAAATTTCATTAGCAGATTGAAATTGGCTATTGAAAGACAAATTGATAATCAATTCGCCCAGAAAGAGTTGCTTTTTAAGTTAGCAGTAGAACAAGCTAACACAGATTGCAAAAGATTTTAAATCCACTGGTAGCAAGTGGAGAGAGAAATCGCAGATTTGATTAATGCATGTAGAAAGGTAGGGAGTCAGTCTTTTAACATGGAAACTTTAGCTCTGGCTTTACAAACAGGACATGCTCAAAAGGGGAATTGTTTCAATTGTGGGAAGCCTGGACATTTTAAAGCGCAATGTCGGGCTCCTGGAGGGGTCAAAGTCAGCAGAATAAGAGATCAATGGGACAGGGTGTTCGTCCTAAATCAGTGTGCCCAAAATGTAAGAAAGGATATCATTGGGCATATCAGATGCTCCTACAGTTTTTACTGATGGAGGGAAAGTTTTTGGTGCTTGTGTTTGGAAAGATAAATCTGGAATTTGGCATACAAAAGTGACTTCAGAGCAGAAGTCTGCCCAGCAGGCAGAACTTGCTGCTGTAGTTTTGGCTTTTCAAAATTTTCACAATCAGGATTTTAATTTAATAGTGGATTCATTGTATGTGTATAATTTGTTACCCTTTGTAGCAGGTTCTTATTTGTCTCCTGGAATATCACCTGATATTTTAAGATTGCTTTTGTTGTTACAAGGATGTTTGGAGCAGCGTGTGAATGTGTGTTTTGTTGCTCATATTCGTAGTCATAGTAATTTGCCTGGAATTTTATCACAAGGTAATGCCAAAGCTGATAGTGCTGTAACTCAGTCCTCACTGTCCAGCCATGGGATAGTCATAGTTATTTTCATCAAAACGCTAAAGCATTGGCACAGCAATTTAAACTTACTACTGCAGAAGCTGCTGCCATAATTCAACAATGTCCAACTTGTTCAAAGCAGGGCACGAATATCCCTATGGGAGTTAACCCCAGAGGGTTGAAACCTTCAATGATTTGGCAAATGGATGTTACTCAATATCCATCATTTGCGCCCTGGAAGTATATACATGTGACTGTGGATACTTACTCAGGATTTTTAATGGCTACCCCTCAAAGAGGTGAGATGGTTAAACATGTCATCAATCATTGCATTAAGACTTTTTCAGTTGCTGGAACACCTAAAACTTTAAAAACTGATAATGGTGCGGCTTATCGGAGCACCGGTTTTGATCAGTTTTGCAAACAATGGTCCGTGGAACATAAATTTGGCATTCCATACAATTCTACTGGGCAGGCTATTGTAGAACGTCATAATTCCACGCTCAAGACCATGTTGACTAAATTAAATAAAAAGGAGGGAAGCTCCTGGGGCTTCCGGCGATTCAAGATCAATTAAATCTAGCTTTGTATACTTTAAATTTTTTAAATTTGTCTGGTAACCCCACTGGCAGCGGCCAGCAGGCATTTTTCTTCTCCTTCTACAGATGCGGTGAGACCTCGGGTGTTGGTGCGGTTCCTTCCAGATCCGGCATGGGTTCCTGCTGAGCTGATAACGTGGGGACGTGGTTATGCAGCAGTTGAACATCTTGTTGAAATTCGTTGGGTTCCTGGTCGGTGTGTTCGGCCTGATCATTCGCAGGCACCTGTGAAGGAAGTTTCGGAGGAGCAGGATGGCGCATCTGTGGTTCCTGATCCTGCTGATTCTGCCTAATCTGTCCTGGGCTGCTCGGGTGCGGAGAGAGCAGCGACAGCATGTTCAGCGTGCCGGAGATTTGGGTGATGATTTGTGGACCGATAATAATTACATTAAAGATTTGCGCACAACTGCCAAAACTTGAACATCACCAATTGTTGGTTGTGTATGCACCTTCCTGGGAGAGTGGGAGAAGGACTGACTCTACATGGAGTTCCATTTAATCGGTCTACTTTGCAGACCGGAAAGCATAACATTTCATATGCCATGAACTTCACGGTCAAGGTGAAGACTGCACTGCAGTCTCCAGCACATTTATGTTTCCAAAACATTACAAACTCACAATTCTTGGGGAATCATAGTGTCTGCAATTACACTATTAAGTGGACAAATGGTTCAGAGAACAACATAACTTGGGTAAATGGGAAAAATGAGTCTGACGCATTTGGCCAGTATCAATATCTAGACATGAAACAGCTGATGCAAGCGGCAAGTCAACAAGGTTATGTACAGCTGGAAGGGTTTTGGTTTTTATGCGGACTGTGGGCTTATCGACAAATCCCTGCAAATTGGTCAGGGACATGTACTTTGGGGTTTGTCATTCCGGTTATCTATAAGTTAGATACATTACCTCCTGAGGTTCGGATCCGAAATCGTCGGGAATTGGATTCGGGTCTAACCATGGGAGGTAATCTGTGGACACAAATTTCTCGAGGTCTTATCCCGCCTTTGGGAATTGCTATGAACTATAGAGATATTCATATTTTAAATAATTTTACTGTTGCTATGTTTAATGATACTATAAAGAATATTAAGATGATTAATGTAGAAATGTCTGAAATTCGTACAGTTACTTTGCAAAATCGATATGCTTTAGATATTATGTTAGCTGCTCAAGGAGGAGTTTGTGCTTTAATTCATTCACATTGTTGTGTTTTTATACATAATTATGAGCCAAACATTACAAAAACTGTTCAGGACATGGAAGATCGTATTGCTCAGCATCAATCTGGAGCTGATGGGTTTAATGCATCATTCTGGGACAGTCTGTGGTCCTGGCTTCCTGATGGATCATGGTTTCGCTCCTTATTGCAAGGGGTTGTTATTATTATTGCTATATGTATCTTATTATGTTGTTTTATTCAATGTATTCCTAATCTATTACAAATGTGTACCTCAGTCTTCCGGCGTGAGGGATCAGGTCATGAGGGAACTGTGTACTATGCCACTAAACACCCCTATCTTTGAATAAATAAAAAAGGAGGGAATGTGGTAATATAACCTATTGATCATTTTATCATTTTCTGTAAGGCCTTTGTATAACTAGCAGTAAGTCTAGGAGATGTGGGCATTCTTGGTGGGGGTAGGAGTATCTTTGCTCAGAGTGCCTCATTCTGTTTTGATTCTGCCAGTTTAGAAGGAATAGGAAAATGGGTGAAAGTTCAAGGTACAAGATACACAGTTGTGCTTTCTCATGGGACTTTCCAAACTTTCCCATGAGACTTTCCGTGGCTGAATGATCTCACCCTAGCAAGGTAACATCTGGGACTTTCCAAGATTGTGTGTTCTCATGCTGGTGAAGTAATCTCCTGTTGAGGTCATTGTTTTCTGAATATGCATACTGTATATTTTGCTTGTGTTTTTTCTCAATAAATACTGCTACCTGAGTTCTCTCAGGGTTGGCATTTTCTCAGAGACAGTTCCCTGTGTCTCATTTCAATGTCAAACCACCATAAACACACCTTTACTTTAGAACGTGCTGCTAAGAATCCTAGGGAAGAAGATGTATTCATGACAATGCAGTGAAATTGCAGCAGGATATATATATATCCTGGTGGACATACGAGCCTTTGAATACTTAGGGGAGAAGTTATATTGGAAGAACGATGGAGCATACATCATCCTTCATTTTCAGCAGTTTTTGATGAAGGGGAAAGTGTTCTGACCAAGGCTTCCTGAGACCGTAATTAAGCACATGCTTAGTTAAAACAAGTCTTGTTTTATTTCAATGCTGGGAATGATGTTCATTCCCAGCCCGTAATGAGTCCCAAACAGTCCCTCGAGATAAGCACCCACCTTTCTCTCCTTTGAACAACTAAACTAACCAACAACTAAAGTGCCAAATTAACTTTAAAAAGCCAAACAAAGTACCAAGTCCACACAGAACTTCAAGGTTTAATCTGACCAGAGTGAACAATGTTGCTTCCTCCTTTATGTCTTATGGGGGGGCAGCCTTACTCCCGAGTTGCCCCTTTTGTCTTAATTGTTCTTGCCTTCTGGCAGCTCTGTGCACATGCACACTGGGAACAGACTCCTCTGGTTCCTCTGCCTCTCTGCTGCCAGACTCTGGAGGCTCCAGAGTCAGCACACCATTCCCAGATGGTCCTGGCTCCATCTCTGCATCAGATGCAGGACCCTCTTCCGAGTTCTCCCCAGACTCCTGGACTGGTCCCCATTCTTCCCCACTGTCCAATTCCACTGCCGTCTGCACAGGCTGCCGATGAACGACAACAGGAAGCACATTGCTAAAAGTTCTCCATTAAAGCCAAGGGTGTATAGAAAATTCTTTCATTTTGTGCAGTCATGTTGGAGTTACAGAGAGTAATGTTGTAACTGGCAGGCTTTTTTTTTTAATGTACTTCTTTAGAAAATTTATATGGCCGCCCACTCACTCAGGGTCTCCAACCTTTCCAGCTCGGTAGACCCAGTGGAGCTGGGAGAGGAGGAGAGGGGACGGTTGCGTACATGGACTGCTTTCACCAATACAGCATCATGCATTCGCTCACCCACCATTTCCACGGCCCGGTTCCAAATGGGCCATGGCCCGGTTCCAAATGGGCCATGGCCCAACATTGGGCTGTGGACCAGGGATTAGGTCTCCTGGTCTGAATGGGTTTACAGAACTAAAACCCCAACATAACAAACCCTCAGTGCCCTGGCAACAACAGTCAGTTTAGCTAATCGATGGGCTCCATATTAGGCCTGGAATTTCTGTTGGCAAAATTCTGTCTTTAAGGCCTTTCCAAAGAATATTAAGGTGTGGGTCAGACTTATCTCTGTGGGGGTGATGTTCCCCAGGGAAAAAGCCATCACAGAGAAGGTCTTGTTGATCGCACTAGATGGACCTCCTTAATTAGAAGGGATCCATAACATATCCTGACTCCCTACTCTGAATGAAACTGTGCACATTTTCAAACCAGACTTTGCTGCTGTTAAATTATTCACATCTCTGATTAGTTAAACCTACCATGTTTTACCCAAAAATAGACCTATCCTACAAATAAGACCTACCATGTTTTTGTAAATGTGCCTAATATAAACCCTACCCCCCAAAATAAGCCATACTTAAGTGCCTGTGCAGCTGGCTACCTGCCTATTCGGTCGCGTTGCTTGTGGTGCTGCAGCTGCGAAGCAAGGCAGTGTGGTGAAGCTGCCCCATGTGCCGTACACCGGCTTACCTCAGGGCCCCCATAGCTCAAACGAAAATAAGACTGGGTCTTATTTGGGGGGAAAACAGTACTAATCTACCAATCTAATTGTAGAAATGATTCTAGGCGAGAGATGACTTTAGCCCTATGCTGGGTTATGAATATTGTTTTATTTCATGACATAAGTTAGCATTCCATGCAGTGTTAAAGAACATAACTAACATGGTTTAAGGGGCCTTTTTTATTGATGGGACAAAAATTACTGAATCAAAAGTTCAGCAAGAGTGGAAGAGTCTTTTAAATTTGCCTTTTGATTTCCTTTGGTTTGGGGGCAAGTAGTTGTGTTATTACAAATGAACTGCTGAAGATTAAAATTTCCCTGCCCTTTCTCTGTGTAGCATACTGTTCTCTAATCAGACCTCTCTAGACTATAAATCACATTGACTGTGTCACTGTTTTGATTGGAAGCATGAGCTGGACTGCTTCAAATCTCTAAGGAGACGTAACCTTTGCAGCTGTGGAAAGTTGGAACGATTGGCTGCTATTATTAAAAGATCTGGGGAGTGTGTGGAGGGAGGAATCTGAGTAAAGATGCAGTGAAATCCATAGGATGCTCAAAACCTTAGTCTGAAAGTTTAATGACCAGGTAGCCCCCCGATGATGTGGAAATAGTAATGGAGAGGGTTTCAGCACTTTTATTTTGGAAAAAAGGAAAAAGGAAAGAACCAGACACGATTTTTAAACATCAAATATCTAGTGAGACTAAAAAATATTCTTTGGGAACAAGCTATGTTTTCATTGTTTTTTTCCTAGGGCAGTGGCCCCCAACCATTTGGGCAAACCAAGGACTGATTCTGTGGAGAGAGGCTTTTCTGTGGACCAGTGTGGGCGTGGTTTTGTGTGCTGGCTGTATCCCACAAATGGGGCTTTGCTTGTTTGCGTGGACCAATTTCTGACATGCTGTTGACCAGTGCTGGGAGTTGGGGACCCCTGCTCTAAGGCATGGCAAGCCATTTTTTCTCTGAAGTTTATTGTGATTTAGGAATGATGACTTTAACAAGGGGGATGAGATGGGATTCAACTGTAAGGTATCCAGAAAGTATCCATGATATCAATCACTCCGAGACATATTCTCTCCAATTGATTTATTTAGGAACAGATTTGGTACATCTAAGGCAATTTCCCAAAGTGAAAGTATTTTCGGGCATTACACAGAATCCACCTTCTCTCCTCCCACTTCTACACTTCATAAATCACGAGAACCAATTAACTGCAACTGGAATTTCTTAGTACGACAT
This sequence comes from Notechis scutatus, assembly GCF_049901735.1. Taxonomy (NCBI): domain Eukaryota; kingdom Metazoa; phylum Chordata; class Lepidosauria; order Squamata; family Elapidae; genus Notechis; species Notechis scutatus. The sequence continues at coordinate 60,601,936 of NC_142012.1, forward strand.
ACAGAATAACCTTGAACATTTCAACTCCTCCACCACCACCCTTCCATTATGTGGCAGCTGAATTTCAAAGCTGACATCAACATGTGGTCAAGTTGCAGGGCAGTGTTATGCAAGTGTACTCGGAAGTAGACACTGCTTATTTAATCCAAACTATTTCCAGACTCCCCAAATCTGTAGGACTGTATATAATCCTAAAGGTAAAGGTTCCCCTTGCACATTCATGCTAGTCGGTCCAGGCTCTAGGGAGTGGTGGTCATCTCCATTACAAAGCCGAAGAGCCAGCGCTGTCCAAAAACATCTCCGTGGTCATATGGCCGGCATGACTAAACGCCGAAGGTGCAGGGAACGCTGTTCCCTTCCCACCAAAAGGGTCCCTATTCACTACTTGCATTTTTACATGCTTTCGAACTGCTAGGTTGGCAGAAGCTTGGACAAATAATGGGAGCTCACTCCGTTACACAACGCTAGGGATTCGAACTGCCGTACTGCCGACCTTTCTGATTGACAAACTCACTGTCTTAGCCACCATGTGTGTATGTGTGTGCACATACATAGATAGATACATATATATATACATTAACATATACATCAGTGGTGGTATTCTACCGGTTCGGCCCAGTTCTGGTGAGCCGGTAGCAGCGCTGAGCAGCAAAGACAACCGGTTGTCCCTGCTGCTCTGCTGTTGGGCCCACCTACCTGCCCGGGCTCCCATACTCACCTTTATCCTCTGAATTTGAACGCAGCTGCTTTGCGCAACATAGAATAGCACTGTGAGGCAGCTGCTGAAGTGACCGGGATCGTGCAGGTTTGCAGGAGGCGAGTTAGAATGCCTCTGCGCCTGCGCAAAGTGTGTGTTTGGCATGCGTGTGCATGCAAAGTGTGTGCACGCACGCAAAGCGCACCCACCAAGCCACACCCACCGAACCCGTGGCAAAAATATTTGAATCCCACCACACATATACATACATACATACATACATACATACATACATACATACATACATACATACATATTTCTCCTACTGGAGATTATTTTTGCTTTGATTCTAAAAGAGGTCTTACTGAATTGATTCAGTGCAACTTACTCCTGGAATATAAAACCTGGTTTGGTCCCAGGCCTGGGGTATTATTTGTTCAGTGGCCCCCATGTTGTTCTGTTGGTTTTGTTATTTATTAGGTTATTTTAATCTGGGCTGTCTGTTTGATCCTGCCTTGGGCAGCTGGTTGGATTAGAAGGCCTCCGAAGTCCTTTCCAACCCTAAGATTTATTGTTTTTAACTGGGGTTATGGTTTTTTTATATATAGTTTTGTATGCTGCCCAGAGTCCACTAGAGTTGAGGGGCCAATAAATAAAGAGTTGCAGCTGCATGTAGTGTTTTGAAGAATACTGATGCAAGTTAGAGTAGATTTTAAAGGGGGGGAAATATCAAGTCCTTTTCTTTGTATGTATGCATAGGTAAAATACATCTATGGGTAAAAAAAATAGATTTGTTGTATCATACCAAATTTTCTGAACACCAACCATTTCAAATTTTGAAACAGTTTATTATTATTATTATTATTATTATTATTATTATTATTATTATTATTATTATTATTATTATTATTCACAAAAAACAATAATGTACACAGCAAACAAGATAACTATGCTGGGTTTCGTATCACAAATCACTAGTCGAACACTTCCCAAGCATTTAGGACTGCTTGATGTGTTGGCAAATTATGCGAGCAGATCCCAGTAAGGTGGCTTTCTGCAGCTGACCAATGGTGATTTTGTCAGCACCAATTGTTTTTTAAGTGCTTGCCTAGGTCTTTAGGCACAGTACCCAGTGTGCCAAGTACCACTGGAACCACTTGCACTGGTTTATGCCAGAGTCTCTGCTGTTCGATTCTCAAGTCCTGATATCTGGTGATTTTTTTCAAGTTGTTTCTTGTCGATTCTGCTGTCACCAGGTATGGCAATGTCGACGATCCACACCTTTTTCTTCTCCATAATTGTGATATCTGGGGTGTTGTGTTCCAAAACTTTTGTCAGTCTCCATTCGGAAGTCCCACAGTAGTTTCGCATGCTCATTTTCGACCACCTTTTCAGTCTTATGATCCCACCAGTTCTTCGTTACAGGCAGATGGTAGTTGTGACACAGGTTCCAATGGACCATCTGAGCGACTGTGTTGTGACGTTGTTTGTAGTCAGTCTGAGCGATTGTCTTGCAACAGCTCAGTATGTGATCGATGGTTTCGTCCGCTTCTTTGCAGAGTCTGCATTTGGGGGCATCGGCAGATTTTTCTATTCTGGCTTTGATTGCATTCGTTCTGATGGCTGGTTCTTAGGCTGCAAGAATCAGGCCTTCTGTCTCTTTCTTCAGTGTTCAGTGTCAGCCATAACCAGGTTTTTTTCCTTATCTACTTTTCCTTGGCTCTTTTCAAGGAACTGTCCATGCAGTGCTTTGTTACACCAGCTGTCAGCCTGAGTTTGCATCACAGTTTTCCTGTATTGATTCTTAGTTTGCTGCACTTTGAGCACCTTCCTATTGTTGACTTCCATCAAAGCTGGTTCAACACTTTCATATAATCTGCCAGAGCATGCTTTTCTTCTTTGACTGTCTGCTTCACTTGCAAAAGTCCTCTGCCGCCTGCTTTTCTGGGCAAATATAGCCTGTCGATGTCACTACACGGGTGCAGCGCATAGTGTATGGTCATCAGTTTTCTCATTTTCCTATCCAGGCTGTCCAGCTCTGCTAATAAATTATTATTATTATCATTATTTAATTAAATTTCAGTGTGGCTGGCTCAGGAATTCTGGGAGTTGAAGTCCACAAGAAATAAAAGTCTAATTTTTAGAACCATATTGACATCAATATCTTGTGTAGCAAGAGGTTCACCTGAAACTGAAGTGATTTTTGTTTTCAGAACTACTCAACTATTACTTCCTCATCCCAAAATATTAGGTGTTGTTTGATATCTGAAATACCTATTAGTGAGTAATGCATTTAGTCCATATTAAAGCCCCTTGTTTTAATTCTGCTTCCTTCCCATTGCCAGATTTTTATAGTGATGGATAGTGAGCTATGTAGTAATCGCCTCTCTTGATATCCCTCCTTAATCTGTTAATTTCCATCATACCTGTAATAGATTGTGGGGTCTGGGGTGAGGCAGTACAGTTAAACTGTCGAAATATAAAAGGGGGCTTCGTTCTCAATATCTGTAAGTAAATCTCACTCAATTCGTGGAAACTTTTTTTAACAGACATAAGATAGTAATTGTCATCAGTTGATTATCATAGCTTTTTATCTATTATATTTACATAACAGAATCACAGAGTTGGAAGGGACCTTGGAGGTCTTCTAGTCCAACCTCCTGCTCAGGCAAGAGACCCTAAATCAGTGGTGGCTAACCTTTTTGGGCTCCTGTGCCAAAAATTGTGTGCCTGCTTGTGCTCGCATGCCAGCACCCAGAAGGCAATGCGCACCTCCACACGCCCCCTACGCATGCGCACGCAATCCCTTCCCATCCCCCCCCGCCGCTGCCCCCTTACCTGCACTGCGCCTCACAGCTGATTTTTGTCTGGTTTGAGGCCTTTTCCGGCCTCCCAGAGACTTCAGGAAGGCTTCTGCAGGCTTTTCAGGTAGAAAACTAGGCCCGTTTCGTCACTTCCGGTATTTCTGGAAAAACAGGAAGTGACGAAATGGGCCTAGTTTTTGGCCTGAAAAGCCTGCAGAAGCCTTCCTGAAGCCTCTGGGAGCCAGAAAAGACCTCAAACCAGACGAAAATCAGCTGTGAGGCGCATGCATGCACAGTGAGGTAAGTTTGCCTGCAGCTCGTGTGCTGGCACAAATGGCTCTGCATGCCACAGGTTCGCCATCATGGCCCTAAACCATTTCAGACAAATGGTTGTCCAACCTCTTCTTAAAAACTTTCAGTGTTGGAGCATTCACAACTTCTGGAGGCAAGTTGTTCCACTGATTAATTGTTTTAACTGTCAGGAAATTTCTCCTTAGTCCTAGGTTGCTTCTTCTCCTTCATTAGTTTTCATGTTATGACAAACGTCACAAATGCATTTCTAAAGTGTTGAGGAACACCGTTCCTTGATCCTGTTGGAAAAGGAGACAGTTAAAAGTGATAACAAAAATCCAGTCTATGGAAAGGCAGATTTTACCACGGCAGTCCAAAGGAAGGAAGAAGCATAAATAGGAAACTGAAAGAAATGACATAAGGATATAGACAGAGCGAGAAGCAAATTTAGCCAATTTGTAATCAGCAAACTGTAGACTTCATGGAACCCGAAATTTTGATTGGACGTTTTGGCAAGGTATGCCATGGGTAATCGCATGATTTCCAAATCACTTTGTGATCAAGATGGCCATACAAGCTGATAGACAGGCAAGTAAACAGATATCTGATTGAGAGGGGTATTTATGTCATTGCAGTTATGTCATTTTGACAAATTTGACATTTTGACAAATTATGTCAATTTGGGTTTGTTCATATTAAACAAGGTAAAATGCTTGTGTATTTGAAACAGTACCTCAAGTTCTCAACCTTTTAACACACCCACGTAGTGTGGGAGTACAGTAGTAATCATAGCAACAACTGTGATATTGTTGACAATTAATATCCCACTTTGTTAAAACCTGCCACGTGCCGTTAGAGGCCTTTTCAGGTAATTTCAAGCGCATTTGTCATAAAACCTTCCCTACTGTGTGCCTAATGGCAACAACTTTGTAGAAAAACAACTAACCCTGCCTGTACAGGCAATCTGTTTAAAATGTCTAGAAAAATGTTCTTTTGTTCCCCTTTCTTAAAAGAAGAAAGAGTTTACGGTTGCTATTTTTTAACACTCTATATTTTCAAAATAGAACCATGGGACAGTTTGGCCGAAAACATAGAGAAAGCCAATCAAACTTGTGTAAATTAGACCCTTTAGAGTGGGGAGGCAGAGAATGTTGCGGGTCCCACCCCTGAGGGAGATACACCTGGTGGGACCCAGAAGAAGGGCCTTCTCCGTGGTGGCTCCCTCTCTCTGGAATATTATTCCCTCAGAGATTAGAATGGCTCCCACTCTAGCACTCTTCCGAAAGGCACTGAAGACCTGGTTTTGCCAGCAGGCCTGGGGAACCCAGAGAGGGATGGAGCCCAACAAATGGCTAGTGTGATCCGCTGTCGTTGGGGTGGGAGTTGAGGGGTGATTTATTTTTATTTTTTCCAGATTTTGTTCTATTGTACTTTATTAATTTATTTGATTCTTTTTGTTAAATTTTATTATTTTTTATTTTTATTTTTTGTTTTAAATATGGTTTTACTTTAAGCCGCCTCCAAGCTGCCGTGGGTGAATAGGCGGCAATATAAATTAAATAAATAATACAAATAAATACATTCATAAATAATTCATGGTCTATAAAGCTAAGAATAGCAATAACAATTAGCACTTAGACTTGTATTCCACTTCACAGTTCTTTTACAGCCCTCTCTAAGCGGTTTGCGGTGTCAGCTTATTGCTCTCAATAATCTGGGTCCTCATTTTACCCACCTCGGAAGGAGGGAAGGCTGAGTCAACCTGGAGCCAGTCAGAATCGAACTGGAGTGAGCAGTGAGTTAGCCTGTCGTACTGCATTCTAAACCACTGCACCACCACGGCTCTTAGAATGAGATGTTGGCCTACCTACTCCATTTTCACCTTGCCTCTCCTTCCAATCTCTTTGAAAAGCAGCTTGTATTTTGGTTTTACTCATCTCTGACCTGGTATCTTCCAGAAATGTTCATGTCCCCTAATCCTGCAGTCTGTGTGGTTGAAGGCTGGGTAAAGTTAGGTTCGGGAAGTTGGGTTCAGAATGTCAACAATAGGTCTAGCGAACCTAAGAAAAGTAGGCACTCTCAGGAACTTTGTAATCCCAAAAGCACAACTTTATTGGATGTACAATTTCGATATATGTACTGAAGAATCAAAGCCAGCCCTGGTTTTCCTGTGTGATCCTTGCATGGTTAAACAATAGCTTCCCCTTCTTCCACCCATTGGTGTTCACATTGTCCAATTATGAATCGTCCTTTTGTTTTGAGAACAGTTCACTTCTTTGTCAGACACCTGTAGCAGAGACTTTGATGGGTCCTTGGTTCACACGATCTATTCCTAGAGCATCTGTATTCATTCTCACTCTTCCCTCCCGCCAGTTCTCGGGCCAGTTGAATAGTGATAAGACCCAAAAGTTTCAAAAGGAGTTCAAGCTTCACATGCTGAGCCCCTGGGGAAAATGGAAGTCCTGAAAAGATATCAAACATAGATCAACATCATTGTTCAATCTTTTGGGTCTCCACCCCTCACCCACCCACCCCATTTTAGTGAGTGCTTGGCATGAAATCTTTATCAGGAGGCTTCTGATGAAGGTAAAGGTTCCCCTCGCACATACATGCTAGTCATTCCTGGCTCTAGGGGGCGGTGCTCATCTCCGTTACAAAAGCCGAAGAGCCAGCACTGTCTGAAGACGTCTCCTTGGTCATGTGGCTGGCATGACTAAAAGCCAAAGGTGCACGGAATGCTGTTACCTTCCCAACAAAGGGGTCCCTATTTTTCTACTTGCATTTTTTACATGCTTTCGAACTGCTAGGTTGGCAGAAGCTGAGACAAGTAATGGCAGTTCACTCCATTATGCAGCGGTAGGGATTCGAACTGCCGAACTGCCGACCTTTCTGATCGACAAGCTCAATGTCTTAGCCACTGAACCACGATGTCTAAGCTGAGTATCTGTTTTCTGGACGTGCAGACAACTACACCAACCATGTAATATCACCATGAAACTTAAGAAAATATATATATATATATATATATATATATATATATATATATATATATATATATATATATATATATATATACATATACATATACATATACATATACATATACATATACATATACATATACATATACATACATACATACATACATACATATATATATATATATATATATATATATATATATATGTTAAGTTTGGGTACTTACATGTATGGTATTCAGCTTTGTTCGGGTATTTTCCCACGTCATTATAGTTGTGCTTTTAAAGTTGTAGCAACTATAGATAGATAGATAGATAGATAGATAGATAGATAGATAGATAGATAGATAGATAGATAGATAGATAGATAGACAGACAGACAGACAGACAGACAGACAGACAGACAGACAGACGGTATTCAGCTTTGTTCGGGTATTTTCCCACGTCATTATAGTTGTGCTTTTAAAGTTGTAGCAACTATAGATAGATAGATAGATAGATAGATAGATAGATAGATAGATAGATAGATAGATAGATAGATACACACACACACACACGGTATTCAGCTTTGTTCGGGTATTTTCCCACGTCATTATAGTTGTGCTTTTATAATGACGTGGGAAAATACCTGAACAAAGCTGAATACCATACATGTAAGTACCCGCGAAAACTTAAGAAAACAAATATATACATACATACATACATACATACATACATACATACATACATTTATATATATCCACTTACAATTAATCTTGATGATCTCCAATATTTCTTGCTTTCTAGCTAATCTAAATTGCGCGGCACAGCTGATTACCTCCCCCTCGCTGTTGTTTACCTCAGAAGGCTTCAAAATGCTTATTTTTTCAGCGCCCAGGAGGCCAAAAATCCTGTGAGCCCGTCCCCCCCGTGCCCCGTTTTTGCTCCTAGGAGGCTTTCCTGAGGCCCACTAGGCCAAAAATTGGGCACGGGGGGAGGGAGGTGCTGCAAAAGAAAAAAAAAGACTTTTGACACCACCCCCAGTCACATGACCACATAGCCACGCCCACCCAGTCCCATGACCCCCTGGCCATGGCCTCCTAGCCACGCCCACCAAACCAGTAGTGAAAAAATGTTGAATCCCACCACTGGTCCTAAGTGTGAAAAACAGTTAACTTCGGTCACAAAATGAACTGTTGTAATTCAAAGACTACCTGTAATACATCATCTGCCCTCCCCTCCCCCAAATTTCTTCTTCGAAGCTATCCCCTCTTCTTCAGAGACATCCTGTCTGCTTAATTTGAGCCTCAGGTTTAATTCTTGAAACCTATCAAAGCAAATGCAAAGTAAATACTGACCTCCACTTGTACAGTAATCGAGATTCAAGATAAGCCCACCGGTACACAATCTTGGATCTGCTTATTGCTACCCTGGGGGCTTCTCACTCATTAAAATAAATTAATTGGGGTGAATAAGTCATAGTTTCAAACTTTAGGAGCCAGCTGAGTTGGCTCCCAAGATGAAGTCTGAATTCCCGATTCCTTACCACCCCCAGATACAGGGTGCTGATTGGTTTTTAACAGATTAATAAGAGTTGGACTTTGTAGGTCATCTAGTCCAACCCCCTGCCCAAGCAGGAGACCCTACACCATTTCTGACAAATGGTAGTCCAGTGTCTTCTTGAAAGCTTCCAGTGATGAAGCTCCCACAACATCTGAAGGCAACTTCTGTTCCATCGGTTGATTGTTCCCACTGTCAAGAAAAATTCTTCCGATTTCTAGCTTGAATCTCTCCTTGTTCAGTTTCCATCCATTATTCCTTGTCTGGCCTACAGGTGCTTTAGAAAATAGCTTGACCCCTTCCTCTCTGTGGCAGCCCCTCAAATATTGGAAGACCTCTATCATGTCTCCCCTGGTCTGTCTCTTTACTAGACTAGCCAGGCCCAGTTCCTGCAACTGTTCGCTGTATGTTTTAGCCTCCAGTCCCCTCATCATCTTGATTTATCTTCTCTACAATTTTTCTAGAGTCTCAACATCTTTTTATAATGTGGTGACCAAAACTGGATGCAGTATTCTAGGTGTGGCTTTACTAAGGCTTTATAGAGTGGTATTAGTACTTCCCTTGATCTCGATTGCATCCCACATGTTTTGTATATTTTTTTATTTTTATTTATTTATTTGATTTGCCAATTGTTTACAAGATAATAATACAGCTTGGTTGATTATGTTCCACTGGGCAAGTGTGGCCAAATGCAGAATAGAAAGCAACAGGGACCTGCAAATAAATCTTTGCGTTGGGACTGAGTTTAGGCTTCTCTCTTTTGTGTGTGTGTGGGATACTTGATCACTGTAATTAGCGCCCGCCAAAAGGAACGGAAGGATCTACCTATCAGTTGCATTTTTTAGAAATGTACACTAGAGGGCAGTAGAGCAGTGCTTGCCTTTGACAAACAATCTACATCTTTGTAAGAGGGGAATGTTATGGCAGAGAATTGGAGAACCAAGCAGGTATCTTTCATCCTTGCTTTAAAAGATATTCATTTGAAATGAATATACCCCCCAGAAAGCTATTTTCTGCTTAGTTCTGGATCGGATGGCTTTGAGCATACAAGAACTTGGGTTTTGATTGGCCCTTATAAATGCTTGCAGGTCTTGTTGATGTTCCCTGCGGTCAACAGTACATTGTGGGAAGTAGAAAGGATAGCAGACCGAAGGAGTTTGCTTCTGCCCCTTGACTTCACCCTCTGGTTTTAGTCTGAGCCAAGATTCGTGGGCATCTGGCTTGAACGCTAGAGAATTCATCCCTGGCTCATCCGGAGATCCAGCTTTGAAAAACGGCACCTATCATTTCTGTCCCCCAATTAATCAGCCACACTTTCTCACTTTCTCAATGTGGGAAAGTAACAGCGTGGTGCTAGAAAATATGGGTTATAAAAGAAATGACATCGTTTAAGAAGAATTTAGTCCCAAGTAAAGGTCAGGGGGCTCTCACGTTTGGGAGAAGATAGACAGCTACGTTCGGAGGTGGGCTGCTGGGGATGGGTTCGCAGGGGTTCGGGAGAGCCTCTAGCTAAGATTCCCTGAAGTTTGGAGAACCCCCAAATCCCATTCCTGGCTGGCCCCGCCCACCCTGCCCCTCCCCTCCCCGGGGTCCCCACATGGCCCCGTTTTGAATGCGAGGTAAGTGCAGGGGATGCCCGGAGGCTCAGGGAGGGCAAAAGACAGGCCTCCTGGACAGTGGTGGGATCCAGATGTTTTTACTACTGGTTCTGTGGGCGTGGCTTGGTGGGCGTGGCAGGGGAAGGATACTGCAAAATCCCCCTTCCCACTAACCTGCTTTCCAGCTCCGTTCTCCAGTGCAGGGCAACCAAAGAAGACCCAGCCGATCAGCTGGGACTCAATGGGGGGCAGAGAAGAGATGGGGGAGGGGCCAGTCAGAGGCGGGATTTGCCGTTTCTCTGAACTAATCAAAATTTCCGCTACCGGTTCTCCAGAACTGGTCGGAACCTGCTGAATACCCACCTCTGCTCCTGGAAGTTTGGGAAGGCTGGAAATGGACCCGTTTCTGGCTTCCAGGGAGTCTCCGGAGCCTGGGGAGGTCATTTTCACCCTCCTGGAGGCGCGAAAGAAGCCTCCGGAACCCAGGAAGGGCAAAAACACCCCCCCCCCGTGGTGCAGAAGGCTCACTAGGCCACGCCCACCATGGCCATGCCCACTCAGCAACTGGGCAGAGAACCCTTTGCTAAAATTCGAAGCCCACCCGTCTACATTTCCACCCTTTTAATCTGCAGAGAAAGTGGTTCCTATACTCTGGAATTATTGTCTGGATTTTTATATTACCAGTGAATATGTTGTGAAGATAAGTATTGCTTTAAGCGCCCAGGGAAAGGAGAAATGGGTATGCTTGATGGGAAATGAATTTTGAGAGAATCCGGCGCCATTCAGACTTTGATATGTTATATATTTGCATATCTTATAAAGCCCTGGAAACCACCTAAACTCTAGAGAGAAACCGAGAAGAACTAAGAGCTCAGAATTATTTATCTTCAAGGTCTCTTAAGGAGCAGACTGAACACACCAGTATTCATCCATAGCAACATGTAGACAACAGCAGGGTTTGTAATTCAGTATTTTTCTTTTTAAGAAGTATGTCTATTTTCAGCAAAACTGTCAAATAATCCTGCCCAAATCTGGTGCATATTCTACAGGATTTCTAGAAATAGTTCCAAGGTTTTTCTGGCAGGCCATTTAGAGAAATGTTTTTGATTATTTCACCTAATTGGTATATGTGATTACGCTTAACAATTTTATTAGGTTATTGTTTATACATCTCTTTTGTTTTCCATGAAAATACTCCAAAGTGATGAGTTTTAATCTGATGTAACCACAGGAACCAAAGAAATAAGAGATGCTACTGAATGTTTATTGCTCCTAAGTGGGTGAGCTGAGTAAGAACACTAAGCAAACCTTGGAAATAGTGCAGAGCACTATTATAGATAGAGCAACAAAGATTATTAGGAGGCTAAAACATATGAAGAATGGTTGCAGCAACTGAGCATGGCTAGTCTAATGAAGGGAAGGACCAGGGGTGACATGATAGCGGTATTCTAATATTTGAGGGGCTGCCACAGAGAAGAGGAGGTTGTTCTCCAAAGCACCTGAACGTCACACGAAGAATAACGGATGGAAATCGATCAAGGAGAGATTCAACCTAGAAATAGGGAGAAATTTTCTGACAGTGAGAACAATCAACCCATGGGACAGCAACTTCAGAAGTTGTGGATGGCCCATCACTGGAGGTTTTCAAGAAGAGACTGGACAGCCATTTGTAGGAAATGGTATAGTACCAGCTGCGTTAGCAGGGGGTTGGACTGGAACAGGGGTCACCAACCTTTTGGACCTCAGGGACCACCAAACTCGTAATTTTAAATCCCGCGGACCACGAATATGAATTTTGACTGACGGTGGCTTGTTGACATTTTTCCAGGGTTTCTGCAGAAAGCAGCAGAGACCCTGGGAAAATCCCCAAAAAAGTCTGCAGGAAAATTCCCCACCCCGTTTTCCTACCGATCGATCATTCTTTATTTGGGATCGCAGGATACTGTCTCCAGCTCTGTTCTTGGGGGGGGGGGAGGAGAGAGACTTTTGGCTTCATGCAAGGAAAGTAGCAGAAGCTGCAGAAGTCTTTCTTTTTCTTCCCCAAACTCCACCAGAAATGAGTCTCAACTTGTCGCACCAGCGTAGCCTCTTGGAGCAGAATGCCTTGCAGGGTCCCAAAGACTCATTTCTGGCAGAGTTTTGGGGAGAGAAAGAAAGACTTTTGCTGCTTTCCTTGCAGGCAACCAAAACCAGAAGAAGAAAGAAGCGGAAAGAAGCAGCCCGGTGGCCAGGCCAGGCGAGGGGGGCAAGTCCCCCCCTCCGCCCTTTTCCCCCTCCCCTCACCACCTCATGTTGTTCACAATGCAAGCGACGCAAGCCTTGTGTTCCTGCACAACCTGGATTAATTGCTTTGGAGGTGACATTTCTCTGTGGACCACCAACATTTTCTCACGGACCACCAGTGGTCGCCAGCCCACTGGTTGGCGACCCCTGGACTTGATGACCTCCAAGTTCCCTTCCAGCTCTGTTACTGTCATAGTAACTCTCAGGATAAGCTCCATTTTTAGTCTCCAGGCTTGTCTGTAAGCAAGAAACATTTTTCACCCTCAGTGCAGAATATCACTGTACCATGAAAGCAAAACTGTGTCGCTTGTCTCCAGCATCTGCAAGGGATCATGAGGGATCAGGGTCTAAAATGGCCATGGAGGACTTAGGCTATGCCCAGTTTACAGTGGTCTCTGCCATACAGTAAAGGCCGCCTTCCTTCCCATAGTGAGCAAAGTCAGATACAGGCACATTATGCTGCATCTTTTGTGTGGTAATTGGGTGGCTGCAACCCCTGTCCTCACTTCTTCTTTCTTTTTTTTTGACCCTCTGCCACTGCCAACAGCTCTGCCTCCTAGAACCACCCATCCAAGTAGGAAACGGACCATTTCAACCTGGGCCAAAGGATACAATGACCGATTCGGACCGAGTGTTGTTTTTTGAGAGGAATTTCAAAGTCACCAAGCTTGCTCTTCCAAAGTTGTATTAGAATAATTCCAGAACATCAGGATCAACCAATAACTGCAGGAGATATCCAGCAGCCATCTGCATCAGTGGTGGGATTCAAAAATTTTTACTACTGGTCCTGTGGGCATGGCTTGGTGGCCGTGGTGTGACTTGGTGGCCGTGGCTTGATGGGCTTTGCAGGGGAAGGTTACTGCAAAATCCCCATTCCCTCCCCACCCCACTAACCTGCTTTCCAGCGCCGTTCTCCTGTGCAGGGCAACCAAAGGAGACCCAGCCAATCAGCTGGGACTCAGGAGGCAGAGAATAGATGGGGGAGGGGCCAGTCAGAGGTGGTATTTGCCGGTTCTCCAAACTACTCAACATTTCCGCTACCGGTTCTCCAGAACTGGTCAGAACCGGCTGAATACCACCTCCAGTCCAGTGGTGGGGTTCAATTTTTTTTACTACTGGTTCTGTGCGGGTGGCTTGGTGGGGGTGGCAGAGGAAGGATACTGTAATATCTCCAATCACAGGTGGTACTTGCTGGTTCTATGAACTACTCAATATTTCTGCTACCGGTCCTCCAGAACTGGTCAGAACCGGCTGAATACCACCTCTGCTCTGGTCTGCATTCAACCGGCTTGAATACATGTGTGTGTGTGGTGTGTGAGAGTGTGTATATATGGAGGGGGAAGAGAGAGACAGACTGGTTTTATATTTACACAACCACAGGTTGCAGGGATAGTGAATTTATTCCTTCTTGAAAACAAGGTTTTCAACTCGGCTCTCCAAAGTTAAAAAAAAAAAAAAAAAACAGCTTGAGAGAGTTATGACAGCTATAAAAATTCAAATAAACACTTATATAGCATTGTTACAAAGAGGCCAGAAATGTTCTGACTTTGTTTTCCAAGCCTAGTTCAAGCTAGCCGAAGCCTCCTCCTGCTGCTGGAGGCAGTTCTGTTTTTGTCCTGATAAATGATTTTGTAGGTTGCCAAGGTCCTGGGCAGTCTGAACATTTTAGTCTTATTAGTTTTAAAAAAAAAAGTCATGTGTTAGAACTAATGGCAGAAATTTATCCCCACGCGATGCTATTTTAGCATTTCCTCCTCCTCATCCCACAGTTGCTATATAAATACTTAGGTGGTTGATATGGCGACAGGAAAAATTATGTTCCTTAACAAAATGGCAGCTCAACCACTGGTTACTGGCCCCTTTTAAAAACATACTGGTGAACACATTTTAATTATCTGTACTGTGTTAGATTTTCTTAGTGTTTGGTAAGATCTGGCTCTGTACTCTGTTTCCAAATTGAAAGTGGGAATGGTGGCTTAGAGGAAGGCAGTATTAAAGTAAACACCTCTTCCGGGCCACATAATAGTACTTCATAGTTAAGGAGAGAAAAGGCTTTGTAAAGGGAACACACGGAATCAAATTTGCTTGAACTTTGCGGTGAAAGTAATGGCCTAGATCATGGGTGTAAAACTCAAGGCCCATGGGCCAGATCCAGCCTGCAGAGCCATCCTATGCTCTACTGTAGTGGTGGCTAACCTTTTTGGGCTCCTGTGTCAAAAATTGTGTGCGCACTTGCATGCTCGCACTCATGTGCCAGCACCCAGAAGGCAATGCACCCCCCCATGCACTCTATGCATGCGCACATAAAAACCCACCCACCTCTGCTGCCCACTTACCTGCACTGCACCTCATAGCTGATTTTTGGCTGGTTTGAGGCCTTTTTCGGCCTTCCAAAGGTTTGAGGAAGGCTTCTGCAGGCTTTGCAGGCCAAAAATTTAGCCCGTTTCTTCACTTCCGGTATTTCCGGAAAAACAGGAAGTGATGAAACGGGGCTAGTTTTCTGCCTGCAGAAGCCTTCCTCAAACCTTTGGAAGGCCGAAAAAGGCCTCAAACCAGCCAAAAATCAGCTGTGAGGTGCGCGCATGCCCAGTGAGGTACGTTTGCCTGCAGCTCGCAGGCCGGTACAAATGGCTATGCATGACGCCTGTGGCATGCGTGCCATAGGTTCTCCATCACGGCTCTAGTACAACTGTTTAAAGCAAAGTACTCTGGTCACCCTTATGTTGTGAGAAAATTGATTCACAAATACATATTTAACCATACGTTCAGATTCAACCTCTGTGGCACAATGGTTAGAGCGGTTAGGGAAGTAGTGCAAGCTACTTCTGCAGCCAGCTGCCTGCAATTTGGCAGTTCAAATCCCACCAGGCTGAAGGTTGACTCAGCCTTCCATCCTTCCGAGGTGGGTGAAATGAGGACCCAGATTGTTGGGGGCAATATGCTGACTCTGTAAGCCACTTAGAGAGGCCTGTAAAAGCACTATAAAGCGGAGTATAAAGAAAACTAAAATGTCATTTGTGAAAGTGTCAGGTTGTACTGTTTTCTCAGGGTAAAGCTCATAATGTCTCTCATAACTAGATTTCAATTTATTTATTTATTTTGTAGCTGAATAACATAAACTGGTGAGTCTTTTAAAAACTCACAGCCAAGTTTTTCTTCTCTGCTGTAACTTATCGAATGTGGCATTCAAATGGATTGCTTTTTTTTACGGCGTTTGGCAAGTTTGCCAGACCCCCAGCAGGAGAACAAAGAAAACCTCAAGTTATAGGAACATGCCAGCCTTAAACAAATTTCCCCCTAACTCCGTTTTCCTTTGTTTCAGGTTGTGAGTCTTCTTCCACCAAGGTTACATTTGAAAAAGCCACGGCTGCAGTGAATGAGGTCTTTAAGAGCCTCAGGGACGTTACACGAGCTCGGACGCACATGAAACAGTTTAATTCTGTACATATCCCGGGAAGCCACAGCCAACAGGCAAGTTGACATGTGTTTTACTAATCAGTTTTCCTCTTTCTCACCCTGGCAGGCAACCAAAACTACGCTTTCCTGAACGTGACCAACGGGGTGGTGTTCAGATATAAAATCCATTTTGCTCCCCAGAAGTGGGCTTTTAGCACACATCTTGCTTCCATGTGCCATCGTGGGTTTTTTATTTTCTTTAGATTAATTGCTAAAACTGAAGCAATTCGTTTGAATGGTGGCGGCTTTACATTTAACATCCACGCAGCGTTCCCATAAATTTCTGAAAGCATACTGATTAAATATGTATGTATGTATGTATGTATGTATGTATGTATGTATGTATGTATATCCACCCTCCCCTCTCTCCCCTCTCCCTCTCTCCCTCTCCCTCTCTCTCCCTCCCTCCCTCTCTCTCTCTCCCTCCCTCTTTCCCTCTCTCTCCCTCCCTCCCTCTCCCTCCCTCTCTCTCTCCCTCTCCCTCTCTCTCCCTCTCTCTCCCTCCCTCTCTCTCTCCCTCTCCCTCCCTCTCTCTCCCTCTCCCTCTCTCTCTCCCTCTCCCTCTCTCTCCCTCCCTCCCTCTCTGTCCCTCCCTCCTCTCTCTCTCTCCCTCCCTCTCTCCCTCCCTCTCCCTCTCCTCTCTCTCTCCTCTCCCTCCCTCTCTCTCTCTCCCTCCCTCCCTCTCTCCTCCCTCTCTCCCTCCCTCCCTCTTCTCCCTCTCCCTCTCTCCCTCCCTTTCTCTCCCTCTCCTCTCTACCTCCCCATCTCCCTCCCCTCTCTCTTCCTTCCTTTCTCTCCCTCTCTCTCTCTACCTCCCTCCCTCTCCCCCTC
This sequence comes from Notechis scutatus, assembly GCF_049901735.1. Classification (NCBI taxonomy): domain Eukaryota; kingdom Metazoa; phylum Chordata; class Lepidosauria; order Squamata; family Elapidae; genus Notechis; species Notechis scutatus. Next base: position 60,618,413 of record NC_142012.1, read on the forward strand.
CCTCCCTCTCTCCCTCTCTCTACCTCCCTCCCTCTCCCTCCTCTCTCCCTCCCTCCCTCTCTCCCTCCCTCTTTCTCCCTCTCTCTCTTTCTCCCTCTCTCCCCCCCGCATACCTTACCTTTCTGCTCTGATGAACGCTTGCTATGACTTCAAAATCTAAACATGAAATTGGAGAATTAAAAGTTATTTTATATATATATATATATTTACAAGTACAGCTTGAAACACTTAAAAGTCTGTCAAAAGAGACAACGTGTCTTTTCAAATGTTCTAAACTCTGGGAGTGCATTCCATAGCCTTTTGAGCAACCGAGGGGAAGGCCTCTCCTATCGGCTCCAAAGACAGATCTCTCACAGCGGGGACGTCTTCTAAAGGTCCTCTCCTGCTGATCTGAATAACGTCATAAATTCATAACGAGAGATGTGGAGCAGAATAATCAGAGCCTAAACTTTTCAGGGTTCTCAAAGCAACGCCCTAAATCGTGTCCAATGCAGGTCTTTTCCCTGCCCCAATTGGCGGCCAAGGTCCCACTACATTGTGCACTGCCTGAAATGTCTAGGTAGGCCACGTAAAAGACATTGCAGCAGTCAAGGCAGAGAGCCATCCTGGTGTAAATGATCTGATTGCCTCAGGCGCAGGCATAAGTGTATAAAATGACCCCTCGTCACAGCAAGAAATAGCTACAGCTGGGGATCAAGGAGCAGCCAGACAGCAAAGTTGATCTTTCAGAGAAATTGCAATCCCAATTAAAGGCGGGTGAACCTCAAATTCCCAAAAGTGAGTCCGCTGTCTTTCAACATCACTCCCATCTTTTGGGGGGATTTGGCTTAAGTTTATTCTCTCTCATATAACCAGTGGTGGTATTCAAATTTTTTTACTACCGGTTCTGTGGGCGTGGCTTGGTGGGCGTGGCAGGGGAAGGTTACTGCAAGATCCCATTCCCTCCCCACCCCACTAACCTGCTTTCCAGCTCCCTTCTCTTGTGCAGGGCAACCAAAGAAGACCCAGCCGATCAACTGGGACTCGGGAGGCAGAGAATAGATGGGGGCTGGGCCAGTCAGAGATGGTATTTGCCAGTTCTCCAAACTACTCAAAATTCCCGCTACCGGTTCTCCAGAACTGGTCAGAACCTGCTGAATACTCTCTCTGCATCCAGCCCATCAGTGAATTTAAGCAGATCATAAAGATACCACTTACTTCCCTGGTCTTTGCTGGAGATAGACCTGGTTATCATCATCATGCGTATGTTACCCTTCTCCAAACTGTAGGACAACTTGATTTTACACAGATTCTGATCAATGTGCTGGGCAAAATGGAGTCCTGTGGGCAGCCTTGGTACTGAATATCCCTTCATGTATCGATCTTGACCCTATTCCCTTCCCTGATGTCACTGTGTTTCACCCTATAGCCTCCCATCCACTGGAGGAAAGAAAAATGAAATTAATTGCAGCATAAAGCCAGAGGTGGGGAAAAGGAACAAAACCGGAACTGCACAGCCTTACAACAAAGGCAGAACTTTTTATGCCATCACCTAGATAGGGTAGCAAATTCCAAACACAGAAGCTTCAGGTTGCATTAAGCTGGACCAAATGTAATAGCAATAGCACTTAAATTTATATACTGCTTCATAGTGTGGCACAGCATTCTCTCATTAAGCCGCCCCAACCAAAATTGCCATTTCAATGCCCCAAAAAAGAGGGCGGGTTGGCTCTTTCCATGCCCCCGCCCCTTTTGCCCCCCCCCCCCCCCCCCCCAGCCGCCCCCCCCCCGGGCCCCCCCCCCCCCGCCCCCCCCCCCCCCCCCCCCCCCCCCCCCCCCCCCCCCACCCCCCCCCCCCCCCCCCCCCCCCCCCCCCCCCCCCCCACCCCCAAGCCCGGCCCCCCCCCCCCCCCCCCCCCCCCCCCCCCCCCCCCCCCCCCCCCCCCCCCCCCACCCCCACCAACCCCCCCCCCCCCCCCCCCGCCCCCCCAACCCCCCCCCCCCCCCCCTCCGAGGGGCCCCCCCCCCCCCCCCCCCCCCCCCCCCCCCCCCCCCCCCCGCCCCCCCCCCCCCCCCCCCCCGCCCGCGCCCGCCCCCCCCCCCCCCCCGCCCCCCCCCCCCCCCCCCCCCCCCCCCCCCCCCGGCCCCCCCCCCCCCCCCGTTGGAGGCCCCCCCCCCCCCCCCCCCCCCCCCGGGGGGCGCCCCCCCCCCCCCCCCCCCCCCCCCCCCCGCCGCCGCCGGGCCCCCCCCCCCCCCCCCCCCCCCCCCCCCCCCCCCCCCCCCCCCCCCCCCCCCCCCCCCCCCCCCCCCCCAACCCCCCCCAACCCCCCCCCCCCCCCAACACCCCCCCACCCACCCCCCCCCCCCCCCCCCCCCCCCCCCCCCCCCCCAAACACAAAAACAAACAAGGGGCAGCCAGGGTCAAAGTGTTTGGAGAGCATATTGCCCCCAACAATGTGCATCCTCATATTTACCGACCTCGGAAGGCTGAGTCACAATCAAACTCCTGACCATGGGCAGAGTTAGCCTGCAATACTGCATTCTAATAATCACTGTACCACCGCAGTTCAGGCTTACGTTAGTCTAAGTATAATTTATACTCAAGCTGTATATGAAAAGGTGACCATCCTTAGTGGATAGTTAAACAACTGTTGCAGCCTCAGCCCACTGATAAATCACTGTTAATATGTTCCATTTGTGAAATATGACTTGCCTTCCAAACAGTTCTTCATTACATCAGAAAAATAGTTATTCTTCTTAATTCCATACATTTGCTCTTTTTGTATCTTATCCAACTAAGATAACTAAGGGGTCAAACTATTTTCTAAAGCTATTTTTTTAAAAGCGCCTCTAGGCCAGACAAGGAATAATGGATGGAAACTGAACCAGGAGAGATTTAACCTGGAAATAAGGAGAAATTTTCTGACAGTGAGAACAATCAACCCATGGAACAGAAGTTGCCCTCGGAAGTTGTGGGAGCACCATCACTTGAGACTTTCAAGAAGAGATTGGACTGCCATTTGTCAGAAATGGTGTAGGGTCTCCCGCTTGGGCGGGGGGTTGGACTAGATGACCTATAAGGTCCCTTCCAACTCTGATTATCTGTTATCTGTTGCCTCATATTGCATAAATATGTTTCTTATTGAATTCACAACAAGCAATACACTAAAGAGTTGCATCTCCTAGAATAAGTGTAAAAATGTGTGATCAGAACGTTTCGGCTAGTGCTTCTAATTTTCTTTTGTCCTTGGGTAGAAGAAAAAAAGGATGTTGATGTTCCAATTAGCTGGATGAGGAAATAAATGTTGATGGCCGTAATTGCTTTGGAAAATAATTTTTCTTTCAAGTTCTTCAGATTAAGTGGTTAGTTTCTCGTTTGTTTTTCTTTGCCCCCCCCCCCCCTAAAATAAGCGGCAGTTCCGTTTATAATTTTCACAGCTTGATTCGGCATGAATTTTCTCAGAAAACTAGAGAGGGGCTTTCTTGGAATAACAAAAGTAAGAAATGTTGCCTGCTATTTTGTAAATTATAAGCTTCCTACTTAAATTGTTGCTATTCATTGTTTAATTCTTTAGATTTACAGTATAGTAATTGCATAAATCCATAAAATTGAATATGGTCAGTTTTTTTCACTAACTAAAAGCTTTTAATTATGTTGCAGTTTAATCCTGCATCATTCTAATAATGTGTGCGTTTATATCACAACAGATATTTATTTTAATCATGGATAGAGTTCTATTCAAATACGTAGTCTTCTACAATGATTTTCAGGGAATTCAAACCATTCAGCTCCAGTAATCATTAATGTGGCATAATTGAAGAATATCACGAAAGAGCATTTTGTAATATCGGTGAAATTATTTACCTAACAACCATCTGTGTTATTTGTTTAGAATTAGTGCATGTAATCCCTAATGCTTAACAGAGGAATTGCATGGGTGGGAAGTCAACAAACTGGTCAAAGACCAGATTTTCTCAGCCTTTGTCTCAACTAAATGGCATTTTTCTACGAGAGATACTCCAGACGTGGTTCTGTTTATCTCACTATAATATTTTCACATTTAAATATGGCTTTGTGGAAGGAACATTTGGGATGTTCAGGTAAACAGCCTTCAAGAGAAAGTGAGTGATTCCTCTAGCTTTGAAAGAGGTGAGGCTTTGCTTTCTCTCCAAGAGGCATCACAGGACCTAACCATCCTGAATTATTTTTGTCCAGGTTCCAACCTTCCCTTTTGGAGGAAGGAACAGAGTTCAACCCTGGACACTGTATAGCACTGATTCCACTGGTATACTCATTGATTGAAGAGACCCTCCTTATGTGCACTCATGCCTCATTTTACCTCAGTAGCAGTGGTGGGATTCAACCAGTTTGCACCTATTCACGAGAACCAGTTGTTAAACTTTCTGAGCAGTTCGGAGAACTGGTTGTTGGAAGAAATCTCCTTTTGTTTTTTTCCTGTTTACAGGGCTAATCCTGTAAGGAAGGGAGGAAGAAGACATCCTGGTGTTGTTTCTAGCCTAATCTTTATTGCCCTGTTTAGAGAAACTGCTCTGGTTAACCCTTAAAGCAGCTAAAGGTTCTTGGCAGCACGCCCAGACTTACTGTCGCCTGAGCTCCAGATGTTTTTTTTTTCTTTGCTGGTACTTTGCTGGGGCTTGACTTTCTTAAAAGGGAAGGGTTGTTTTAAGCTTTTTACACTGCTGTTGGGAGGAGATACTCCCCTGTTGGAGTTATTCCAGCTGGGATGCAATGATCAGCACTTTGAAGAAAAAATTGAATAACAAAGCAAAACAAAGCTGCCAGAAAGAAGCTTTTAATGACAAGGAACCAAGATGAGTGACAGTCAGATGTCAAGTTGGCCATGCCCATCCAGTCACATGACCACCCGGCCACGCCTACCCAGCTGGTCATTAGGGCAGAGAACCGGTTGTTAAATTATTTGAATCCCACCACTGCTCAGTAGACAAATCCAGGAGACAAAATGGCGTTTAACTCATATTTAAATTTAATTTCATATCTTTGATCTGCCCCAATGAATTCACTCGGCTGCCATTAAGTTCTCAATAAATAATTGATTTTCTCTTTCTATCACTTTAAAAGGTTTAAAAAATTTCCTCCAGCCTTGGAGAGTCCATTCATTTTTTATTTTTATTTTTTTGTAGAGGCAGGGGATATTACACATGGCCCACGATCTTCAGGTTGTATCCTGTTATTTAAAGTATGAGGAAATCTGAATCCCTTTGTCAAAGCCAGTAGCACTAGTAATAGCACTTAGACTTATATACCGCTTTATGGTGCTTTACAGCCCTCTCTAAGCAGTTTACAGAGTCAGCCTCTTGCTCCCAACAATCTTGGTCCTAATTTTACCCACCTTGGAAGGATGGAAGGCTGAGTCAACTTTGAGCCAGTGACAATTGAACTGCTAGTGGTGAGCAGAATTAGCCTGCAATACTGCATTCTAACCACTGCACCACCGTGGCTCTTGTAAGTAGAGGTAATCCTTGACTTACATCTGGTTGCTTAGAACAGTGGCCCCCCAACTTTTGGGGCACCAGGGACCACTTCCATGGAGAGAGGTTTTTCCGTGGACTGGAGGGCGTGTGATTTTTGTATGCAGCCTGCATACAAAATCAACTGGTTCTATAGAACCGGTCCAAACCGGTAGAATCCCACCCCTGCCTGCGGGCCAAATCCGGTCTGCAGGATGCTTAGATCTGGCCCGCTGGGCCACCCTGGAAACCATGAAGGACTGGCCTGCGGTGCCTCTGCTAGTGAAAATGGAGGTTGGGAAGACCTCTGGCAGAGCACTGCAGCAGGAGGCCGGTCAATAATGGGGCCCGGGAGGGCTGCATGTGACACCCTTGAGCTCCGTTTTCACTAGCAAAGGGCTGCAGGAGGCCGTTGTGGGTAAAACAGAGTTTGGGAGCCCGTTTCTGCTGGTAGACTGTGCGGGCCCCCACAGGCGCCCCTGACACGAGTCACATCAAGCTGGCCATGCTTACCCTGGCCACGCCCCCGCTCCCGAGGTCAAACACAACCCTAATTCAGCCCTTAATAAAACCGAGGTTGACACCCCTGATTTAGATTGATACCAGAGACCCCTTTTAAATCACTATCACTTAGAGACTAATTTTTCCGCAATACAAATAAGAGAAAAAATATGAATTAATTCACCTCAAATTGAAAGCACAGTTTAAACATCTATTGAGAACATAACCTCTCTGACGCATTTTTTTTAAAATAACAACAGGGGAATTAATTAAATGATATATAAGCTATAGGGGTGGCACACTCAAATTAGTAATTGTGGGGAAAACTTTTTTGAAATGTTTGAATTGAAATAGAATTTGTGAAATGATGAAATAAGAACATGCGATGAAATTGCAAACCTGACAGATAAAAGTATAAAAGTACAATGAATATGAAGATAAGAGAGTTATTTAAAGTTTAAGGAAATAGATTAAGGAATGTATTGGAAAATTTATAGAATAAGCTGGAGGAAAGTATTTGAGAAAAATAATGGAAAATATGTAAAGTAAGGGTAAGATATGCAATTAAATGTGAAAGATGAGTACGTAATTATAGTCATGTTTGTATATGGAAATGTGAAAACCTGGAATCATGCTGTTCGCTAAAAAAAGATGTTTTTAAATGTGGAAAACTCAAATAAAATTTTATTTAAAAAAACAACAGGGCCCTATCCTTCAATTTCCTGGAGGAAAACAACTTCCTATTTGTCCAGATGTTTATTAGTTATCATGTTCACTTTCAAAAATGTAATGTATTTAATTTTAACTACTAGGGGTGATTTTATTGTTTTAGGCCTCTTATAAACCATTGATGAAGCAAGTGGTGGAAGAGATTTACAATCCCGATCGACCTGATCCTGTTGATATTGAACACATGTCTTCTGGGCTGACAGATCTTCTGAAAACAGGATTCAGCATGTTTATGAAGGTAAGGCAATCATATGACTGATCACAATGCCATCCGATTAAAATTTTATTGCAGAATTTTATTATAAGCAGATAACGCCATTTATTCCCCCCTACTTATTTCCTATCTGAAATGTTTATACCTTTTGGGGTGACATTCCAAGAAGATCAGTGGTAGCATATGTAACACTAGTGGGGTACCCGTGCTTCACTACAAAACTATGTGATCGGGTAAGGTTTTGGGGAGGAAAATAAGGGGGGGAAATTTTGCCGTTGTCTTCCAGCATCCATCGGTATTCATCTGGCTAGTGTCCTGTCAGTGTGTGAGAGAGTTGAGGGCTGTTTGGAAATTGAAACAGTATTTGCTGTGTGAGCAAGAAGGAGACAGCAAGGAGCCTGGGAGTGGCTTAGCTGAACTGAAATTGGAAGAGATTTCTTTTCAGGTGCGGAGAGGGAGTAGAACTCCTTAGCATCAGAGTGTGTTAATAATAATGTACAAAATACTAATGTTGTGATGGTCATTTCGAAAAATCTTTTCTTAGTGAGCACCTAGAAGCCAAGAGGAACATACGTGCCAAATTTCAAGTTTGTAGGCTTTACGGTTCTGGAGATTCTGTGATGACAAATGAGTGCTTTTTCACTTTTATATATATAGATTAACAGATGATGATCAATGATAGGGATTAATTGATGGCCCAACTTCTATCCCTGTTACGTGGCAGTTGTTTATCTGTCCCATTAATTGATAGAATCACAATGGTCTGTTGAGTATGTTGAGAAATAGAAAAATCTCATTATTAATCATGGCAGTGGTGCAGTGGTTAGAATGTGGTACTGCCGACTACTTCTGCTGACTGCCGGCTGACTGCAATTTGGCAATTTGAATCTCACCAGGCTCAAGATTGACTCAGCCTTCCATCCTTCTGAGGTCGGCAAAATGAGGATCCAGATTGGGGTTTTTTAAAAAACAAATTTTATTCAATTTTTCACATAAAAACAAAAAGCTCTTTTAGTGGACAACATATTTCCGGGTCATCACTTTTACATACAAATATGACAACAGTTATACATTCATATATGCATACTTAATTCTACTATTACCTTTTCCATTTCAAACTTTCCGAAAGGAGAGAAACAAGCAATTTAATCCTAGTCTCTTACATTAATCTCAATCAAAACATCTTTTTGTTCCATTGCAATTATTTCAAATATAATCCTTTAATATTTATTTTAAAAATAAAAGTAACAATATATGTTTGCCTAATAAAAAAAAGTTACCAATGTCTCTCCTTCCTTTTAATAGTCTGTATTAGCTTATTAATTTAAGTAGTTCTTTAATCTGTCATATTTGCTTTCCATCACACATTCTTTCTATAAATTTTAGGTTAATACAAGTTTTAACATACACACACACAAAGAAACAAGTATAGGTTTCCCCCTATTACTGCTTTGAGTGTGACACCTCAGTGGTTAAAATATACCTTTATTTCCTCATCTTAATTCCCAATAAACCATTATTTTTAAGTAGTTACAATAATAATCATTACATCTTTTCATTTGGATTCCGTAACATATTTCCCCCCCTTAATTTTATTTCTAATTTCAAAGGAAGTAAAAGGGGAAAAAATTGACTATTCAATTTCTGGTCACTGATATTAACCTCATTTTTAAACATCTTCACATCCATTTCAATTATTACAATTTCTTCAATAAACCTTAACTTTTCTTTTGACAATAAAAATAAAGATATATATTCATCTAATAAAAGTTATCAATATCTATCCCTCCTTTAATAATCTATGTTACCCTATTTTCTAAGTATTTTTTTAAATTGCAAATATATTCTTGTTACCCCTTGTCATCCTGCAGAATCCCCTTTTTAATTCATCAACCATTATCTCTGAAGAAACTATTTCTTTTCATCATTTTATTATTTCCATAATTCTTTATTTCATGCACCTGTTTCTTACTGCCTCTCCTCCCCCCCTTTTTCCCATATCTTTTCTCATTCTGGTTTATATCCCTCTCTTTCTTGATATCTTCCTTTCCCCTTTTCTGCTGGATCTTTCTACCTTCTACCTTTCTACCTTCACGGGTATTCCCTTTTTTGATTACCTTCTTAAATCTCAACTTTTTAACCTTCCTTCTTTCCCCTCGTTTTTGTAGTGTTCTTTATGTTAATTCTCTATTTAAAATGTCTTCTCCTTGAATCGACTCCTCCTCCTCTAAAGTTCTTTCTTCTTGTTCTTCAATCACCATTTCCATTTCTTCTAACACAGAGCAAAGTGATTCCTGTTGTACTTCTCTCATATTTTTAAGTTCCATTTTTAATTCGCAAAGAGATATCATCATTACACACTCTTATATTTTATAATAGTTAAAGTCCACAAAAAACACTTTTACTTTCCTTCTTTCTTCTTCCAGTTTTCTAAAGTTCTCAGTTGTTCCAGCCCAGGGTCTATACCAAAAACGTCAATCAATCCCACAATCAGTCTTTCCTTGCTTCTTTCTTTAATCTGGTTCAGCTTTCACTTTCTAAGATTCTTACTTTGTTTCAATATTTCTTTAACGTTATATCAACACAAGTTCATACAGAAACAGGATGCTTTCCCTTTTGTTTGAATTCAAGTTTTTGTCAGAAGATGGCACTCTCCATTATACAAACTTCTCACTTTTTTCCCCTATTTTTTTATTTAGGGTTTTTCAAACCTCAATATTCCAGCACAATCCAGTCTCCAATTTGTAAATTTTATTATTATTATTTGACAATCTTAAGTCCAGCTTTATTTTATGCGTGTTTATTGCCAAAATATTTTAGTCCAATTTAATTAAGTCTTTAGTTCCGGCTTCTTCCTTTCCCGGTTCGAAGCCCCGCTTAGCTGTCAAAATTATTTTCTTATTTTTTTCCTGTCCCTTTGTATTTCCGCCGCTCACTTTTCTTTTCTTAAAAGTTCAATGTTACCTTAATCCCGGGGTACTTTTTGTTTAGTTGTTTCATCCAATTGTCCCGGTTCAGATGTTATCCACCTCTTTCTTCCCTCCTGCACAAATCTTAATCCAGCTGAGGTGACTTCGGGGTGGCCATTGTAGACCATCGCTTCAGTCGTCTTCGGGGGGGGGGGAGACCAAGCCCAGGAGGGGAGATGCGGCTCCCCTCAACCTGGCTTGTGGCTTCCCCTTACTCCACCGCCCCTCCAAGGCAGCTTCAGCCCCTAATCGCAATGATCGGGGCTCTCCGATGAAAGAGGACAGACCATAGCCACGGACAGTCGCGATCTACAGTCTGTCAGCGAGGAGGACTCAACCCGGAAGTTGAGGATCCAGATTGTTGTGGGGGCAATAGGCTGATTCTGTAAACTGCTTAGAGAGGGCTGTAAAGCACTATAAAGTGGTGTATAAGTCTAAGTGCTATTGCTATTTCTATTATGGGAATTAAATGTCCACTCCATTATGCCTTAGTGTTTTTCATCTCACCTGAGTTCCTGGAAGAAAAATAAGACACAAATCTAACAACAAAATACGTAAATAATAATGACCTTATATATTCACAACTCCAAATTTTAATTAACCTAATTTCACTGTTTTGTACCAAAAAAAGTATTTTTTTCTGGCTTTAAAAATAATCTGCCATTTCCCCACATCATAAATATGAAGCCTCTTAAGAGCTCATCTGTAGGAAGAATCATAAGAAATCCCTCCTTTTATTTCCATGCCCCCCCCCCCCCGAGAAGGCAAAGAAAAACCAAGAAGCTAAAACAGTCCCTGCCTTCCCAGCCAGAATGGCCTCATGTAACCCCTGTTAGAAGACTGAGACAGGCTGAATTGACAGGTTTAATTCAAAACCCCCACAGAATTCACATTATCCACCTTTCCCCAAGGCTAGCCTTCATCCTGATTACAAGCCAGAAAACCAGATAGGGACAACTGGAATATAGAAAGGCGCATTATTAATCTAATCAAATAACCCCACCAGGCATCTCAGTAAAAGTCCAGCAGGGTATCTACTCTACTCCCTCTGCCTTCGTGTCAGCTGTCCCAGAACTGATGCTTGAGTCACTTGAAAGATTCTTAAATAAATGGAGACCTCCTTTCCTGCAGCTTGCCTCCAAATTCATTCCTCCTGCGTCTTTTCCCCGCCTTGGAACTGGACCGGATTTTACTTCCAACAGATCCATAGTGTCATTAAACTGCTTTCTGCAATTTACAGATGGCAGTAGGTAGTTTTCTCCTTGTCATCAAATGAGAGAAAGCCTTCATTTCCCAAGTACTAAATCTTTCCATGAATATTTACTATTACTACACTAATATTTGCTCATATCAAAAGACAAGAATATTTATTTTAAAAAAAAACAACACCAAAGAAATGTCAAGGTACCTCTGCATGGTTTGTGATCTAGTTTGTTTTTTTTAATCAAAAGATTGGGGAACGTATGTTATTTGCAATATGGTACCATGAATTTCTGAGCCTTTTGCACTAGAAAAAGAAAAAAGGTTCTTATTGCATTTTCTACACTGACCTCCACATATATTTCCCAAATATAAATGTGTAGTTTTTTTCTGTTGTTATGTTTGCCACCATTCAAGTTGAACGTGGATGTGAAAAGTTGGACAGACCTGTCAAAATGTGAAAAGCATTCCTTGTTCTTTTTCCAAATCTGACAGGGTGGAGATAAAGAAAGATAGTGTTGAAAGGTTCTTCTGTCTTTTTCCTTCTCCCCTGCTTCCCCTCTAACCCCCAAAACCAGGACAAAGTTGGTACCCATACATTTCATGCATGTCACAAAAAAATATCCCTGGCACCACAGATCACTTTATGACCTGCCGTGGTGAAAGAAACCGCAGTCTATTTTAAGCAATGCATATTTTAAGCAACGCTCATATGTATGAAAAAGATTTAAGATTTTAAGGACAGGCACCGAGGGCAATGAATTGTACAATGAATTAAAAGCAGTAATGGCTTTGTTCAAAAGCCTTCTCAAAATAGCTCTCCTGAGCAGAGGAAAACAAATCAACTAGAAACGAGACATTTCCAAATGAGAAATGAAACAAAAAAACTTGCTTGTCTTTTAGCCAAGTGTGAATCACTTTTTTTTCCTCTGCCTGTGTTAGTTAAACTTGGCCCTTACTCTAGTTGCCTTCAAGGTCTTTGCTTGACCAGAAGAAGAGCTTTAGGGTATGCTCTCCTTGAGGTTTATGTATCCTTTGAAAATTATTCAGAAGTGCTTCCTAGCATAACATTAGGTCTCTGCTGAGTGTTAAAGTAGCCCAGGGGTGGGATTCAAATTTTTTAACAACTGGTTCTGTGGTCGTGGCTTAGTTGGTGGACATGGCTTGGTGGTCATGTGACTGGGTGGACATGGCTTGGTGGTCATGTTATTGGCTGGGTGTGGCCAACTCAATATCACTCACATTGAGGCACGCATCTCCTCGCCTGGCCTCTCATGACTGTGGGGATGCTGCAACAGTCGTAAGTGTGAAAAATGGTCATAAGTCACTTTTGTCAGTGCCATTGTAACTTTAAATGGTCACTCCACGCAAGCAAACTACCAGCAAAGGAGGGAAAAATAACTCCAGAGAGGTTCCTGGGACAGGAAGTCTAGTCCTGCCAAGAATGTAATAAGGGTTAACGGAGAGGCAGTTTCTGTAAGCAACACCAGAATGTTTCCTTCCTGCCTTCCTAACAGGATTAGGCCAGTAATTTCTTCTAACAACCGGTTCTCCGAACTGCTTAGAATGTTAACAACCCGTTCTAGCGAATAGGTGCAAACTGGTAGAATCCCACCCTGAAGTAGCCTGTTACCTTTATGCTTCTGCAAAACCAGAGGCAGGGGGAAAGTGCTGTGGTTATTTAAAAATCATGTTCACTTCAACTAATTGATTCCTTAAAGCAGAGATCCCCAGACTTGGCAACTTTAAGACTTGTGGACTTCAACTCCCAGAATTCTCCATCCATCTATGCTGAATTGAAGTCCACAAATCTTAAAGTTGCCAAGTTTGGGGACCCCTGCCTTAAAGCAATGCCATCTTGTTTTCAGGCTGGATCAGGAGTTTGAAAAACATTGGGCTACTTTCCTGAAGAGAAAGTCCGTTTGGTCTGGTGCAGGGGTGTCAAACTCTATTTCATTGAGAGGCGCATCAGGGTTGTATTTGACCTTGGGGGTGCTGGGAGGGGCGTGGCCAGAGTGGGAGGCAGCATGACATCGCTTGTACTGGGGGCCGCGTGTGGTGGTTGAGTGCTCTGCCAATAAAAACAGGCTCCTGAGCTCCAATTTTGGCTGCAATGGCCTCCTGCAACTCTCTGCCAGCGAAACTGGAGCCCTCCCAAGCTCTGTTTTCACTGGCAGAGGCACTGCAGGCCAGTTCTTCTCTATTTCCAGGGTGGCTCCGCAGGCCAGATCTAAGCACCCCGCAGGCCAGATCTGGTCCCTGGGCCTTGAGTTTGACACCCCTGGTCTAGTGGTTAAGGCACCAGGCTAGAAATCAGGAGACTGTGAGTTCTAGTCCAACCGTAAGCACAAAGCCAGCTAAGTAACCTTGAGCCACTCCATCTCACTTAGTACTAGGAAAGAGGCAATGGAAAACCACTTCTGAAAAACCTTGCCAGGAAAACTGCAGGGACTTGTCCAGTCCAAAAGAGACTTAATTTGTATGTCCCACACAAAAAAATCTTTAATGAAGAGCAGAGGATGGAGTAAGAGAGCCATGGGATGGGAGGAGTGTCCAAAAAGTCAAGATGACAGCTGTGTCTGCAATTGAAGCCCCAGCCTTATTACATAGTGTTAAGGTCTTGGGATTTAAGAGCCAGCCAGCAGAGAAGCTGATGCAATATAAGCTGATGCAATAAGAATGAATCAGCATAGCATGGGTATTTCCCTTTAAGATCTACCCCTTTAAGAGGTGTTTATATAAAGGCAGCCATTAGAGGGTGTGTTCTCTTTCCTTGTGTCCAGTATTCATTGCAGAGTTCTCTGTGTAGAGAAAAGAAGTTTGATTGCTTGTAAGGTATTTTGCCTACCATGCTTATTTCTATATATGTCTTGTAGATAAATCACTATTAAATGCCTAAGTCTCTGTGTGCTGTGTTGCTCCTGGGTTGGCTCATAATGGTAGTCACGCTGCAAACGCTCTGACACATAGTACACATTTCAGGGTGGCAGAGCTTCAGTCACATGGCCATGACCACCATCTTGAGTTGGAACTCCCCTTACTACCATTATGGACAACCACGCCTCTGCTTGTGCAAGATTGGGAGCTGCCTTCTAAATCCTTTGACGAAGTATGGATAGTGGTACACTTCCAAACAGGAAGCTCATGAAAGAGGGCGGTAGGTTTGACTCATATGAAATCACGTTCCAGGTATGGAATGTGAGAGAAAGTTCAACTTTAACTAATTTGCACTTTGTCAGCTGACTTGCAGTTAACGCTGTATTTCTAATTCCTAAATTTTCCACTTCTGCTCCCCAATAAAAATAAAGTAGCCTGCAAAAATGCATAGGTTAGCAGGAAGCCCGCAGAAAATCTCATCGTATTATTTTGCATACTCAATTTATTACGCATTTACTTCAATAGTTTTATTTGTAAGATCAATATCCTGTCTTGTTATTACTTCAGAAAACTAATGCCAAGAATTTATTTTAAGCAAAATAAATTTAAGGCTGGAAAAAATGAGAAGGGGAGCAAAATCACAATTTTGAAGATTTCTCTTTCTCTTTTTCAAGATCATCTAATATTATCCAGCTGTTTTTCATTACAACTATAGTCAAACTTTCCCCTGGGGTCAGATCCTGGCTGTACTTGTCTCCTTCTTTTTGAGTCCAAATAATGAGAATCTACTCTATGGCATTCACAAGGCAGGATAGAGAGTGGGGAGGGAAATATGCTACAGAAATCCTTCTCATCAATCTGCATTTCATTTTAAGAACACATACTGACATCCAAAGCTGTTTCTTCTAAATATCATTATTTTGCTTTAATGAATTTAAAAGTAAGGATAAGGCTGTGCCCTAGGCCAGTGGTAGCTAATCTTTTTGGGCTCCTGTGCCAAAAATTGCACATGCGCCAGCATGCACGCACTCATGTGCCAGCACCCAGAATGCAATGCGCCCCCCCTCCCCACGCCCCCTGTGCATGTGTGTACAATCACCCCCACCCCCTTACCTGTACTGCGCCTCACAGCTGTTTTTTCGGATGATTTGAGGCCTTTTTCAGTCTCCCAGAGGCTTGGAAAAAGCCTCTGCAAGTCTTTTCAGAATGAATTATAGGCCCATTTCGTTACTTCCGGTATTACAGGAAGTGACGAAACGGGCCTATCGTCCTGAAAAGCCTTGCAGAGGCTTTTTCCAAGCCTCTGGGAGACTGAAAAAGGCCTCAAACCACCCAGGGAAAAAAAATCAGCTATGAGGCACGCGCATGCACAGTGAGGGCAGTTTGCCTGCAGCTTGCGTGCCGGCACAAATGGCTCTGCGTGCCACCTGTGGCATGCGTGCCATAGGTTCGCCATCACGGCCGTAAGCTATAATATATTTTCTTGCTGCATTGCATGTCACAAGGTAATGGGTGTAATCTGCAGACTGTTTTTTTAGTGCAGCCTCGTAAATAAAGTGTAAAATTATTGGCCTACAAAAAAGTATTAATAGTAGATGGAGGGCAGTATCGACCCAATTTCCATCATTCCTATTATTGCATGTAGAAAAGGAACATTCTTCTTCTCCCAAAAGATGCCTCTAGCTGTGGTTTCTATGCTTTGTTCCTCTTTTAACCAGACATTCACTTCCTCTGCACCTAGAAGGAGCATTAATGTAGATGTTATCGGTTGCAGGAATTGGGTATGTCTAGTTTAATGAAAAGAAGAACATGGGGCAACAGGATAGCCACGTTCCAATATCTACGGGGCTGCCACAGAGAAGAGGGGGTCAATCTATCCTCCAAAGTACCCGAAGGTAGGACGAGAAGCAACGGATGGAAACTAATCAAGGAGAGGAGCAATCTAGAACTAAGGAGAAATTTCTTGACAGTCAGAACAATTAATCAATAGAACAACTTGACTCCAGAAGTTGTGAATGCTCCAACACTGGAAGTTTTTAAGAGGAGATTGGACAATCATTTGTCTGAAATGGTGTAGGGTTTCCTGCTTGGACCAGAAAACTCCCAAGGGTCCCTTCCACCAATGGGTGGGCTGCTATAGGTTTGCGAGGACCCGTTGCTAACGTTATGGCTGGTTCGGAGAACCGCCGAATCCCACCCCTGGCTGGTCCCTCCCACCCCATCCCTCCCAGGAGTCTCCATGCGGCCCGTTTTGGATGCAAGGTAAGTGCAGGGCCCGCGTGGAGGCTTGGAGAGGGGGAAAAAACCGGCCTCCTGGAAGTCTGGAAACGAGCCCGAGGACCTCCGGAACCCGGGGGAGGCCGTTTTTGCCCTCCCAGAATCTCGAGGAAATCCTCCAGAGCCCAGGGAAGGTGAAAACAGCCCCGCCGCTCTGGTGCAGGAGGCCAATTAGACCACGCCCACCATGGCCACACCCACCCAGCCTAGGACTACATTTTTTGGCAGCTGCAGCACATTGCTGGCTCATATTTAAGTGATTGTCCAGCAGGACACCTAGATCTTTCTCACAGATACTACCTGTTGAGCAAGGTCCCACCTATTCTATACTTGTGCATTTGATTTTTCTGTGCCAAATGTGTAGGACCTTACTTTTCTCACCACTGAGTTGCATTTTATTGGATAGGGCTCAGTGTTCAAGTTTTGTCAAGAACCTTCTGTACCTTCTATCATGAGTTTTATCTTCTATCTTCAGCAGTGTTGGCTGCAAACTGTGTTTCTCAACCAGTAATAGAAATATTATTATACCTTCATGCTGCTTCATAATTTGTGGATCAGTTGGGCTCCTAACTGGAAGTTCTCTCCTATAGTCTTTCAGATTTCTTCCTTGTTTCTTTTTTTATCCAATTTTTATCCAAATTAAAATAATATTCACAAGTACATTTTTCATACGTTGTAATTAGAATTGTAACCTGGAGCCATTGTACAGATTCGTAATTTCCTTTTGTGCTATTTCTGTTTCAAAATAGCAAATCTCCATTTTTGAGCAAGAGAATATACGTTTCATAATAAATAACTTCTACTTCTTTGATGTATTGGGGACAGCTCCCCTTTTAATTCGTCCATTCCTTGAAGTTTTGAAATCAGAAGCCCATCCAAATGTGATTCCTCATGTTTTCAGCACCAATAATTTGTGCTGACTGACATGCAGTATATAAATTCACATGCTGGAGTATGGTATTGAAATATTGGAAGCAGAAACTGGGAATGAGTTTAGAGATGGTTTCCAAATAATGACATTACTTTTAATTTTAAAATATGCCACCTACACCCGTGTGTGTGTGTGTGTGTGTATTTGTTCCTCTGCATCCCTTTGAATTTGAAGGGAAAATGCTCCTTTGCATGGGGCAGAGAGTTGCTCATATCCTTAAAGCGGATGCATCTGATGTTGTGTTGCTGTCCTTTATAGCTACAATGTGAACCCATGAGGGAAAAAATATCAGATTTGGAATCCATCCATGTGTATTCTATTTTTCTAAGGTCCTGTGTAGCCCACATGCAGGCCTGTATAACAAAAAAATATTAAAAGGCCTGGATAAAAATGAAATGTGAATCCTTCTGTAACCGCTAGGGGGCGCTCTCAATTGCAAGAACAGTCTGTACCATGTTATCCAAGCCTGCGGTGGAAAACACCCACTCTGCCAGGGGCATCCATGACAGGACCTGGAAAAGGTTTCCCCGTTGAAGAAAATCTGGCATGAGTTTCGTGGGTGTAAGCCGTCCCAGGTGTAGCCCATTCCTCCGTCATTTCTACCACTCTCCAGTGTCCACCACCGGAATGGGACAACTTGTCACGGCCAACACACTGCGGCCAACTCATAGCCAGGACAACTTAACAACTCAGTTCAATTGTTCAAAATAAACTTTAAAATATTTTTTATTTTTGCCATTCACATGTCATTCTGTTCCTCCTCTTGCATCCTTTCTTTAATGATTCTATTCCACCATTTCTTTCATATTTATGTAATATTGGTCCCACAGTGAGTTGGCTGTGGCGAGTTGGCAATGGCAGATCATCATAGAGTAGAGTGGAATGGAATGGAATGGAATGGAATGGAATGGAATAGAAAATGGAATAGAAAATGGAATGGAAAAGAAAAGAAAAGGAATGAAAAGAAAACAGAATGGAATAGAATAGAATATGGAATAGAATATGGAATAGAATATGGAATAGAATATGGAATAGAAAGTGGAATGGAATAAAATGGAATAGAAAATCGAATGGAATGGAATAGAATAGAAAATAGAAAAGAAAAGGAAAAGAAAAGAAATGAAAAGAAAACAGAATGGAATGGAATGGAATAGAATAGAATGGAATGGAATAGAATATGGAATAAAAAATTGAATAGAAAATGGAATGGAATAGAATAGAATATGGAATAGAAAATGGAATAGAAAATGGAATAGAAAATGGAATGGAATAGAATAGAAAATGGAATAGAAAATGGAATGGAATAGAATAGAAAATAGAAAAGAAAAGAAAGGAAAAGAAAAGAAAAGAAATGAAAAGAAAACAGAAAAGAAAAGGAATGAAAAGGAATGAAAAGAAAACAGAATAGAATAGAGTAGAGTAGAGTAGAGTAGAGTAGAGTAGAGTAGAGTAGAGTAGAGTAGAATTCTTTATTGGCCAAGTGTGACTGGACACCCAAGGAATTTGTCTTGGTGCATAAGCTCTCAGTGTACATAAAAAGGAAAAAAAATACATTCATCAAAAATCATTAGATACAACACTTAGTGATAGTCATAGGGTACAATAAGCAATCAAATCATACTAGGAAACAGTCAGTAAAAATTATTATAAATAAAATAATCTTAGACCCATCCAATAAAAACCATAGACCCATCCACCAGTCCCTGCTGTTTCCTTCTATAGGTGCCCTCTCCCCTCTGCAAGCCAGCCAAGCAGGGAATAGCCAGGTCTGTCTCAACAGTTCCCTGGTGATGGGCGGACAGGCTCCATGGTGAGGGCAGCCTTGAAAATGCAGCTTGCATTGCCGGAAGGAAACATGTTTTTGAGAGATTCTCTTTAGCGAAGGAGGAAGGATGCACAGCAAACCCAACTCTTCATCTTCTTCCAGCCATAAAGCAGTTGGACAATTCATACCACACATTAAACCCGAAGCAAAGCAACCACTTTTTGTGCTTAGAGGTTACAACTATACTTTGTAATGCTAAAATCATGGGAAAATTTCCCTTTGCCCCCCCCTTTTTTTTTTTTTTTTTAGGAAGGGTTGGAGGATTTTAAGGGGCGAAATTCATTCATGGCGTCAAGCCAGCACAGTCTTAATGCTCTCATTCTGATTTGGGCCAGGTGTGTATAAAAACCGTGACCCTAAAAGCGATCCAAAATTCAATGTTGAATTTTAGTAACGTGATCCGAGATCGTTCTGAAAACAGCAAAAATGATTCTGTAGTATTTGCAATACCTCACTGAGCAGGGAGTTGCCAAGCCGTGTCTTAATGCAACGTGCGAACCTTAGCTGGTGTATAAAATCTTTTTCGTGGTCCTTTCCAGAGGTGGTCTTCAGCAGGTTCTGACCAGTTCTGGAGAACGGGTAGCGG
This sequence comes from Notechis scutatus, assembly GCF_049901735.1. Taxonomy (NCBI): domain Eukaryota; kingdom Metazoa; phylum Chordata; class Lepidosauria; order Squamata; family Elapidae; genus Notechis; species Notechis scutatus. The sequence goes on from NC_142012.1 coordinate 60,637,991, forward strand.
AAATTTTGAGTAGTTCAGAGAACCGGCAAACCCCACCTCTGACTGGCCCCGCCCCCATCTATTCTCCGCCTCTCGAGTCCCGGCTGATTGGCTGGGTCTTCTTTTGTTGCCTTGCACAGGAGAACAGAGCTGGAAAGCAGATTAGTTGGGTGGGGAGGGAATGGGGATTTTGCAGCATCCTTCCCCTGCCACGCCCACCAAACCACACCATGCCCACCAAGCCACACCCACAGAACCAGTAGTAAAAAAATTTGAATCCCACCACTGGTCCCTTCACTCTCAACAGCAGGGAGGGTGCTCTCAATCATGCTCCTTATCCAATGTAAGAGGTCGCAGAAAAAATAAAGTCTTTTTTTTTCTCTTTAACCTCTCCCTTCTTTCTTAGTTACTATCACTGCCAGCCATCACAGAGGGATGTGAAACAGCTAGAGTTACTCAGTAATTGCTAATGTGTATAAAAACTTATACACAAGCACAAAACGTCATTCCTTGTGTTTGAACCACACAGGCTTTGCTATGTAAATTTTGTAGTCTTACAATGGATTTGCAGAAATGTTTTTCCCATTAGGAGGCACATACTTTGAAGGCACATAAATCAAGCCCACATGGCATTCAAAATTGGAATTCTTTCTTTCTTTCTATCTATCTATCATCTATCTATCTATCATCTATCTTTCTATCATCTATCTATGTCATCTATCTATCCATCCATCTATCATCTATCTATCTATCATCCATCTATCCTCTATCATCTATCATCTATTGATCTATATCATCTATCTATCGTCTATCTTTCTATCATCTATCGTCTATCTATCTATATCTATCTATCATCTATCTTTCTTTCTATCTTTCTTTCTATCATCTATCTATCTATCATCTTTCTTTCTATCATCTATCTATCTATCTATCTATCTATCTATCTATCTATCTATCTATCTATCTATCTATCTCTAGCTCTTATCTATCATTTGTTTATGTGAGCAGCCCTGGAAAATTATTCACTGGTGGTTTTTAATATGTGAAAATATGGAAGAACTCAAGATTCTCCTTTGTAACTCCATATTTGTGCACATCAAAGAAATAAGGGGGTATTTTAACATAACAATAACAGAATAACAGAATTGGAATGTCTTGGAGGTCTTCCCCTTGCACAAGCAGGAAAGCTTATACCATTCTGGACAAATGGCTATCCAGTCTCTTCTTACACACATACATACATACATACATACATACATACATACATACATACATACATACATACATACATACATACATACAGATAGAGAGACACACACACAAACTCTCCTCACAGTGATGTCAGAAGAAAAGATGGAGGGAAGCATACCATCCCAAAACTCACTGTAGTTGATCCTCATAACATTAAAGTATGGTTAGCCTTGCATCTGCTCGGCAGTGGTGGGATTCAAATATTTTTACCACCAGTTCGGTGGCATGGCTTGGTGGGCGTGCTTTGCGCACATTCATACACTTTGCATGTGCGCACACACCAAACGCACACTTTGTGCAGGCGCACAAGCGTTCTAACTCACCTCCTGCAAGCCTGCACTCTCCTGGTCACTTCAGCAGCTGCCGCGCGGCACTCTTCTGTGCCGCGCAAAGCAGCTGTGCTTCAAATTCAACGGATAAAGGTGAGTATGGGAGCCCAGGCGGGCAGGTGGGCCCAACAGCAGAGCGGTGGAGAGAACCGGTTTGGTCTTTGCTGTTCATTGCTGCTACCAATTAGGCCGAACCGGGCCAAACCGGTAGAATACCACCACTGCTGCTCAGTCTATATCAGGAGATGAAGTTACTTCAGTAACTTATTCCAGTTGACATCTGCTAACATTTCTCTTTTCACTCGGTTTTAAAGGAAATCTAATTTATTACGTGTATTTTTACAACTAACAAGATAATATTGAACCATGACATTTTCTAATTCAGTGGAAGGGAATATAAGTGTATCAATCAATTAATCAAATATTTATTTTAGCATAGAGCAGAATGTGTAGACAGCTTTTGCGCATATAATGCTAGAAACAAGAAACAGCCATAATTATGCACATATTGTTTGGTAGCATGCCCCATTAAAATGACTGAATACTATATCTGCTATATCAGTGATCCCCTTAGTATATTGTTTCTTCTGCTGGAAGAGAATTCAGCTGGAAGAAACTTGAAGGCAAACACATTTGTTTACATATGCAAGCACATACACGTGCATATTCTATCTATTTAACCATCTCACACTATACCAGCATGGTAGATGGTAGCCCATAATTTTTAACGATGAGAGCTCCGTCCTGCAGTTTATCGATTCAGGATAACAAGAATGTTGCACAGGAAGCCAGATGATTATTTATCAGCCCACACAGGACCAGCTTGGTAGATTAGAAGCCATAACCAAGGAAGAAGCCTTCATATGTCAGTGGATTAATCTGGAATAAAACAACAACAATAGAGGAGGAGGAGGAGGAAGAAAGAGGAGGAGGAAGAGGAGGAGGAGGAGGAGGAGGAGGAGAAGAAGAAGAAGAAGAAGAAGAAGAAGAAGAAGAAGAAGAAGAAGAAGAAGAAGAAGAAGAAGAAGAAGAAGAAGAAGAAGAAGAAGAAGAAGAAGAAGAAGAAGAAGAAGAAGAAGAAGAAGAAGAAGAAGAAGAAGAAGAAGAAGAAGAATCGCATTATTAAAGATACTTATGACAAGTGTCAAATGGAAACTCAACCTTAAATGATACAACTGCAACAATGAGCAATAGTGAATATCCAACACTATCAGTAAAACCACTGTGGGAAACAGAATTTAGATAGAATTGGGCATGGAGAAGTCTGTTCTAAAACTTCAGAGCTTTCTGTTCTGTATTGAAGCTTGTAGCCACACTTCTATTTCCAGATTCGCTGCATTTTAATTCTGACCTTCCTCCAAGGAACCAAAACCAAAATAGGTAGTTATATTTCCACGCATATACATCTTGAGTATTGCTTGCTCACTGCCAGGAGTACGATTCTGACCGGCTCAAAGTTGACTCCTCCTTCTATCAGCCGAGGTCGATAAAATGAGGACCCAGACTGTTGGGGGCAATGTGCTGACATTGTAAACTGCCCAGAGAGGGATGCAAAGCACTAAGAGACTATATATAAGCCTACTAGCTGTCACTATTGCTATTAGCACTGAGAATCTGATTTCATTGCTCTGCATAGAAACTACTGCATTAAACACATGGAGAAGGAGGAGGAAGTTTTGGATAGTATATTTAGATGCAAACCTATTTTAGCATAAAACAGCCTGTAGCTTCTATCAGTCAATCAATTAAATAATATATGTATTCCTGCGTTTTCATTTGATAACCTAAACCCCCCTTTTTAAAAACCATATATACATGTCACTGTTGGGATGTCCAAGGCTATGTGCTGCAGTAGCCTTTAATGAAATGATTCATAAATTCATATTTATGTTAAAAAGGGAAATGTATTCAAAAGAAATCCTCATTGCATTGTGCATGAGGTTCAGTGGTGGGGTTCAAAAATTTTACTACCGGTTCTGTGGGCATGGCTTGGTGGGTGTGGTGTGGCTTGGTGGGCATGGCTTAGTGGCCGTGGCAGGGGAAGGATACAGCAAAATCCCCCTTCCCTCCCCACCCCACTAACCTGCTTTCCAGCTCTGTTCTCCTGTGCAGGGCAACTAAAGAAGATCCAGCTGATCAGCTGGGACTCGTGGGGGCAGAGAAGAGATGGGGACAGGGCTAGTCAGAGGTGGTATTTGCCGGTTCTCCAAACTACTCAAAATTTCCACTACCGGTTCTCCAGAACTGGTCAGAACCTGCTGAATACCATCTCTGATGGGGTTTATGTATATTCTTATAAAACATGATTTTCCAAAAGTTGGTATCTGAAGTATGAGATTTCTTTAGGACTTTGTGAAGCCTCTCCAAGATCTACCAATCATAGCTACTACAATAGTTCCTGTACAATTGTGTATGCCTAAACCTCATTAAATACCTGCAGCATCTATAATACACACCACAACCTACCCATCATTAGTATGATTTGAAACCTAGTGTAATAGTATGAGAGAAATTCACATCCTGACCTCTGGACATTCCTCTTGTATTAGTTAAGACAGCCTCATCAGCAGTTCCCACAGGGACCGTGAGTAAAAGATTGAGAAGGACTCCATTTTAAGAACCTGGGAGTTGAATTGGACTCCGAGGATTTAAAAAGACAACCATGTTGAATTATCCCTGTGTGAGGATATTTCTGTCTTCAGAAATTCTTGTTAGACTGGGCAAGAATCTTACTTTCTATAAAGGTGGATAGCTAAGAACCTGAGATTTCTTCCCATTGTAATTTTGAACAGTGAAGATTGGCAATTTCAGAAAATACTATATATGCCATTGGTGGGGAAATGACTCCTGTAAAAAAAATCATATAGAATCTTTGTTTGAATTCAGAATGTTGTAACTTCCATTTAGTATGTATGTTAAAAACAATGTGCATGCTCAGGACAGTCTGCCAGATATTTGTTAATGTGTTAATAGAGGAATCCAAAATCTAATTTAAGAACAATCCATTAACCTAACTAGGACATGTTTCTGAGTTGGAATGTAAATTTGCAGCTGGGCATATGATCCGGAAAGTTATTTAAAAGAAAATAAGATTTGAATAGTTACATCCTTGTAATCTTGATATTATCTTCAAATGTGCCTCTAGAGATTGTTTTTTTGTAATTTACTGTCCAGATTTTTAAAAAAATGGGAATAAAAGTACAAAATCCCAAAAGTTGTTGTAATGATACTAGTCTACAAGTATTAATATTATCCCAATTATAGGTATCTTGATTTCGTGCATACACAATACAGAAGCATTAAAATATTCAGTCATTTTTCTGACCCTTTTCCAATAAAACAAACACGAACCAAAGGGAACAGAAACCTTTTAATGATTCTTACGAATCCCCGGTTAAAAGGCTGCTGCAAACTATTTAACTTTGATAAACAGAAGCCTCGCCAAGACTGTGCGAGGCTGCCAAGAATCACAGATAAGAAATATTTCACAACACAAGAGTCTTCAAATACCAACTTAAGATACTGTAATGTCCACGAGGCTGAGTTTCAAAACATCTTTGCTTCCTGCAAAGAACGTTCGCTTCACAGCTGGCTTTTATCTTTAAGGAGGGGCCATTACCTTGCAGCCTTACTCCCGAGTCACACATGCTGTTGTAACTGCTCTTTCCTGCGAGCAATCCTGCACGCACGCGCACTTGGCACAGGCTCCTTGGGAACCTCCTCCTCGCTGCTGCCAGCCCCCACAACCTCCGAAGGCAGCAGTCCACTCCCTAATGGTCCTGGCCCCTCATCTGAGTCCTCGCTCTCCTCAGCCGTCCACACGTGCTGCCTGCTAACCACAACAGACATATTTTAACATTGGAAACTGCCATAAGCCAGCAATCGGGTCTAATTACACACAGTCTATGTCATCCCTTCTACACGACATGGTTACACATATGACCACATTGAATTTGGGTGGGATATGTTTATATTGTTCTTATATGTGAAATCACAGCTACCAGTTCTTTAGTTGGTGTTGACCATTCACAGTGAATTCTTCCCCAGAACCTAGGATGTTCCGATGTATTATATGTATGGATGCAAGTAACGTGGCCTTTTGTAATTGCGTCATTATGGTTCATCTCTCAGTCAGCCAAGGTTTAGACTGGAATTGGCATTTTTATCCCCCTATCAAATCCTTCACAAGGACCAGGGATAGCCAGATGTTGATGTCTGTTGATGTGAAGAGTTATTGGCACAGGATGTTATATCAGTTTGCCTTGAGTAAGAACCAGAACCAGAATTGAATTGGAATGGACCTTGGAGGTCTTCTAGTCCAGCCCTCTGCTCAAGCATGAGATCCTATACCATTTCAGACAAGTTACTGTCCAGTCTCTTAAAAAATCTCCAGAGACGAAGCACCCACAGCCCCTGAAGGCAAGCTGTTCCACTAGTTCATTTCCTCACTCTTGGGAAGTTTAATCCCAGGTTGCTTCTCTCCTTGGTTAGTTTCCATCCATTGTTTCTTGTCTTGCTTTCTGGGGCTTTGGAAAATAAGTTGACCCCTCCTCTTTCTGGCAGCCCCTCAAATACTGGAATACTGCTGTCATGTCTCCCCCAGTCCTTCTTTTCTCTAGACTAGCCAAACCCAAATTCTTCAACCTCATATGTTTTACTCTCCAGGCCTTTAAGAGTCTTTGAAATAGGCAAGAGTGAACTATTTAATGTTCCATATTATAACTGTACTTCGTTATGTTTAGCATAAAAAAAAAAGTGGACACAGAGGAATTTAAAAAATGGCTTCTTATGATCTTCTTACAATTTGCTAATTCCAGGCTCCCTAGGAATTTGACAGCTAACCCGTTGTGCACCTGAAACAATCACTTGTTTGGGACTTGGTAAAAAACAATATTGTCAAAACAACAAAAACGGGGAAAAAATATGCTCTTATGAACACTTTCTTTTTTTTTTTTAAAGATAGCAGCCAAGGATTGAATTTCAGGGGTTCCAAATAGACATATTTGTAATTGTGTGGGAGTTTTTTGGCTTCCGTCAAGAATATTCGGAGCTTGGAAGCAAAGTGAAGGAATAAAAGGGGCTTCACCTGTTTTCTGTGACTGTGTTTTGTATCCCACCCTGGGTCATCACACTTAGACTTATACACTGCTTCCTAGTGCTTTACAGCCCTCTCTAAGCGGTTTACAGAGTCAGCCTCTTGCTCCCAACAATCTGGGTCCTCGTTTTACCCACCTTGGGAGGATGGAAGGCTGAGTCAACCTTAAGCCTGGTGGGATTCAAACTGCCAAATTGCAACCAGCCGACAGTCAGCAGAAGTAGCCTGCAGTACTGCACTCTAACCACTTGGGCCATTGAGGCTCAATCTTCTCCACTCAAACTAATTAAGTAAAATCATCCTGTGGCCAACTCAGTTGACGTAACCCTCTGATAACATCACATTTTCTAGAGTAGAACCAATCGGAACATAGTCCAAAAAAGATGTGTTCTCATACATAAAGTAACTTCTGTGCATTTTTATATTTACCTTTAATTGTCTTTGATTGGTCTTTCAATTAATACAAAACATAAAAGTGACATTGATAAATACATTGTCAAAAAGAAGAAAACAAAAAGTGCTCTAACAAAAAAGTAAAAAATACGACAAAAACCCATATGATATGCCATTAAAACAATAAACAATTCTACTGTATATACTTGTCTAATGCAAACATACTCAACTATGCATGTTTCTAATACTTTCATATGACTCTTGTTTATCCTTTTTAAATATAATTTATATTATATATAAATGAATCTCGTATTTCATTCCACTTGTCCGTGCAAAGTCTGTCTGTAGACAATAAGTGGCAAGTGCCAACAGGTCTTCCAATCCATTGAGTGAAAAAGCCCATGCACAAAAAACAATTTCTACCAACCTGCCTTCAATCGAAGACCTGTATACTGCACGAATCAAAAAGAGGGCTGTGAAAATATCTACAGACCCCTCACATCCTGGACATAAACTGTTTCAACTCCTTCCCTCAAAACGATGCTATAGAGAACTGCGCACCAGAACAACTAGACACAAGGACAGTTTTTCCTCGAATGCCATCACTCTGCTAAACAAATAATTCCCTCAACACTGTCCAACTATTTACAAAGTATGCACTACTATTACTGTTAATCTTCTCATCACTCCTTATCACCCATCCCCTCCCACTTGTGCCTGTAACTTTGTCACTTGTATCCTTACAATTTATATTGACTGTTTCCTAGTATGATTTGATTGCTTATTGTACCCTATGACTGTTTATTTATTATATGACTATTTATTTATCGTTTGTTATGATTCTTGATGAATGTATCTTTTCTTTTATGTACACTGAGAGCATTTGCACCAAGACAAATTCCTTGTGTGTCCAATCACACTTGGACAATAAAGAATTCTATTCTATTCAGATATCTTCCCAATGCTGCAATATCAGTCTTTTGGCCATAGTAAGAGCATGGAGAATCCCATTTATGCTGTGCAGTTGTCAAATTCCTTGTACTAAGCCTGTAGTTTAAGGGTATAACATCCTATGTCAGGAAGTTTAACTCCAGTTTGCTTCTCTCCTTGATTAGTTTCCAACCATTGTTTCTTGTCTTGTCTTCTGGTGCTTTGGAATGTGTGTTCCAAATTATGTGTGCATTAGGTCTCTAGCAGTATTATAGATGCAAGCACAAGGATGTGATGAAACACATTTTGTTGTGTGGTTAGAATGCAAATCAAGGATTAACCGGCCATTTCCTTATGAGGAACGAGTCCAGGAAGCTAAGAGAATGTGTGGAGGCAGGCAATTTACAGACTAGAGATGTAGCAGAATCTTGTACAGAGTGGAAAAAAAAAAGTGGGTGGGAGAGGGATATAATCTTGGGCTACCAAATCTGGTGGCCATATCCCAGATGATCACCATATGGTACCTATAATACAGGGTTATAGATGTTTTGTATCTGTCTCTCTCTATATATATTGGTGGTCCTGTGGATATTTGCAGTCATTTCTAGTAGCTGCATATAAGCCCTTTTGACAATCACTTGAACAGGGGGAAGGAAGGATGTTGTTGATTGATTTCTTTCAAGAGAAATAAATGATACATTAGCTGTTCATACAGTGTATTGTTCAAATGCCTAAACTATTCATAACCTTCTGACTGACCAAGAGACAGAAGGAAACAACAGGTAAGGGAGGTGACACCAACTTCACATTTCAATGTCTCATATATATCATTCTGATGGGGTGACTGAGAGATTTTAAAATATAGGTATTTATCTTCAAAATCCGTTTACAGATTACAGATTATAGATAATCAGAGTTGGAAGGGACCTTGTAGGTCATCTAGTCCAACCCCCCGCCCAAGCGGGAAACCCTACACCATTTCTGACAAATGACAGTCCAATCTCACCTTGAAACTCTCAACTGATGGCGCTCCCACAACTTCTGAGGGCAACTTCTGTTCCATTGGTTGCTTGCACTCACTGTCAGAAAGTTTCTCCTTATCTCCAGGTTAAATCTCTCCTTGTTCAGTTTCCATCCATTATTCCTTGTCTGGCCTACAGGTGCTTTAGAAAATAGCTTGACCCCTTTCTCTCTGTGGCAGCCCCTCAAATATTGGAAGACCGCTATCATGTCTCCCCTGGTCCTTTTCTTTACTAGACTAGCCAAGCCCAGTTCCTGCAGCTGTTCGTTGTATGTTTTAGCCTCCAGTCCCCTAATCATCCTGATTGCTCTTCTCTGTACTATTTCTAGAGTCTCAACATCTTTTTTATAATGTGGTGACCAAAACTGGATGCAGTACTCTAGGTGTGGTCTTACTAAGGCTTTATAGAGTGGTATTAGTATTTCCCTTGATCTTGACTGTATCCCTCTGTTAATACAACTTAGGATTGCATTAGCTTTTTTGGCGGCTGCTGCACACTGCTGGCTCATATTTAGATGGTTGTCCACTAAGACTCCAAGATCCCTCTCACAGTTACTGCTATTGAGCCTGGTTTCACCCAGTCTATATTTGTATTTTTGGTTTTTCTTGCCTAAGTGTAGGACTTTACTTTTCTCTATATTGAATTTCATTTTATTAGTTATGGCCCAGTGTTCTAGTCTGTCAAGATCCATTTGGATCTTGAGCCGATTTTCTTGGGTGTTAGCTATTCCTGCCAGCTTAGTATCATCTGCAAATTTGGTAAGTTCCCCTTCTATTCCCTCATCTAAGTCATTAATGAAGATATTGAAGAGTACTGGGCCTAAGATGGAACCTTGTGACACCCCACTGCTTACTTCTCTCCATGTAGACTTAGACCCATTAAGGACTACTTGTTGAGTACGGTTTGCCAGCCAGTTGCGAATCCATCTAGTGGTGGTGCTATCTATTCCACTTTTTTCTAGCTTACTAAGAAGTAGGTTGTGGTCTACTTTGTCAAATGCCTTGCTGAAATCTAAATATATTATGTCCACAGTATTTTGCTGGTCTACTAATTTACACTGTGTTGAAGAAGGAAATAAGATTGGTTTGGCATGATCTGCTTTTAACAAACCCGTGCTGAGTGCTAGTTATTGCTTTACTTGTTTCTAGATGTTGGCAGATCTGTTTTTTTATTATCTTTTCCAGTATCTTCCCGAGTATTGCTGTTAGGCTGATTGGTCTATAGTTTCCTGGGTCTGTTTTTTTCTCCTTTTTTGAAGATGGGAACCACATCAGCTCTTTTCCAGTCCTCTGGTAGTTCCCCGGTGCTCCAGGATTTTTGAAAGATATGGTGCAGTAGTTCTGAGATGACCTCTGCCAGCTCCTTTAAAACTCTGGGATGTAATCCATCAGGCCCCGGTGATTTGTTTTCATCAAGATCAGACAGCTATTCTCTTACTATTTTTTTGCTTATTTTAACTTTTATTTCTGGTCTGTCTTTTACAGTTATGTTTTTGGTGGGTTGAGCTATAGTTTCTTTTTTTGTGAAGACAGATGCAAAGAATGAGTTAAGCAGTTCTCCTTTCTCTCTGTTGCCTATTACTTCCTTGCCATATTCTCTCTTTAGTGGACCGACTGTTTCCTTGATTTTTTAGATGTTGGAAGAAACTTTTTTTATTATCTTTGACTTTTGTTGCAAGTCTTTGTTCGTTCTGAGCCTTTGCTATCCTGACTTCGTCTTTGCAGATTCTGGCTATCTGCTGATATTCTGCCTTAGTTGGATGTCCTTCTTTCCATTTCTTGTACTTGTCCTTTTTTTCTTTCAATTTGCCAGAGAGATCTTTGTGTAGCCATGCTGGTTTCTTCTTGGATTTCTTGTTTTTCTTTCTCAGTGGTATTGTGCTGGTCTGGGCTTCTATTATCATACTTTTTAGAGTTTCCCAAGATTCTTGAGTTATTTTCCCCTTTAGGATTTTCATCCATGGAATCTTTCCCAAGTTCTCTCTGAGTTTATTGAAATCAGCTCTTTTAAAATCCAAGACTCTGGTGTCATTATGTTCTGTTGCTTGTGTTTGTGTTATGTTGAATTCTAGTATGACATGGTCACTCTCACCCAAGGTTCCTGCAGTTTCAACTCCCTCTATCACTTCTTCTCTGTTTGTAAGAATGAAGTCCAGTATGGCTCTAGTTTCACCCTCTACCTTTTGGACAACGAAGTTGTCAGCTAGGTTGGTTAGGAACTTATTTGATTTCTCACTTGGTGCAGAATTAGTTTTCCAATTGATATCAGGATAATTGAAGTCTCCCATTACTATTGTGTGTTTCCTGCATATGTTTGTTAGTTGGCTGGCAAAAAGGATATCTATTTTTTCTGCTTGATTGGGTGGCCTATAATATACGCCTATGGACATATCATTCTTTTTTTCTTTTATATTGACCCATATGCATTCTAGGTGGTTTTCATCTTTGGTTTCATGCATTTCTGTAGCAATATAGTGGTCCTTTACAACTCCACCTCCTCTTTTATGGGGTCTGGTTTTTTTGAATAGTTTGTATCCTTCTACCAGTATATTCCAGTCATGGGTTTCATCCCACCAAGTTTCTGTTATTCCAACTATATCATATTTACCTTCATGTATTCGTACTTCGAGTTCACCCTGCTTGTTCCCCAGACTTTGTGCATTTGTATATAGGCACTTGAGATCTTTATGTCTGACACTGTGTTTACTGTCTACATAACCTGTGTTGTGCCTGCCTGTCCCTACTTTCTTGCCACCTGTTTGATTAGTGCACATGGTATGGCACTCACTATTAAATGCTTGGTTTCGGTTGGCATCAAGGTTGATAATCTTACCTGCACAAACATCTATTTTGCATGCACTGGTATCCTTATTAGTTTTAGGTTGCTGGGGACAGAGATGTTCTGAATCCATTAATTCTCTGTCCCCGCTGTTCAGTTTAAATGTTTATCCAGGAAATCTGTGAATTTAATGCCAAGTAACTCAGTCCCTTTCTTTGATGGATGCAAACCATCTCTTTTGTACAGTTTTTCATTGGACCAGCTGCAGACATCGTGACTAATAAAACCAAAGCCTTCCCTTTTACACCACTCCTTTAGCCACACATTAAACTCTGCTACACTCTGCCCTTTCCCTTTTTGTTCCTTGTATACTGGTAGAACCTCTGAAAAGATAAGCCTACAGTCCATATTACTAAGTTCATACCCCAAGCTCTGGAAGTCTTTCTGAACAGAAAGTACATCCTTCTGGGACAGGTCATTTGTACCAAGATGTATAATAGCATCAACATCACAGTCCTTGCTGGCATTCTTGACTATCTTAAGAATACGCTTCTTGTCTCTGCTGGCAGTAGCACCTGGTAGACACCTGACCTCTTTCAAAACCTCCGTATCCTTTCCTAAATTTACATCCCTTACAATTGAGTCCCCAACCAGAAGGTGGCTTCTCTTGTTGGATGTCTTGCTCTTCTTGTGTGACTGGTGCGTAATACCTGATTCACACTTTCTCCTTTCCAAAGTAAGTTCTTCTTCTAGGACCATGATCCCTGGCTTACTTAAGTTATCATTATCACAACTACCTTGACCTGTCACTTATTAAGTCCCTATTAAGGTGAGCAAGGGCATTGTATCTGTTACGCTGGGACATAGTAAAAGCTTTGTGTTTATGGTCCACAGCTCTCACCCTGCCAGATCCCACAGTTGTCCATACTGCCCTTTTCCTGTAGGATCTTTGTGGTAGTGGGGGCTGGTAGTACGGCAGCTCAATAGATGGCTGGATTGGGCACCTAATTTCTGCTTGGAGAGCACAGATTAGAGATTCTAGATAGGTAATCTGTCCGTGTAGACTGGTAATTTTTTTTACAGAGAGGACAGTATCCAAGTTTGAAAAGAGTACACGTATGGCTTCTAGGTGCTCACTAAGAAAGGATTTTTCAAAATGACCATCAGAGCATTAGTATTTCCTATATTATTATTAATATACACACTCTGATGCTAAGGAGTTCTACTCTCCCTCCCCACCTGAAAAGAAATCTGTTCCAAATGTAAAACACAAGCAGAAGAGAGGAGTTTCAGTTTCAGTTTTAGTTTCACAGTACCAAGCAGCTTTAGTACAGAACAGTTGAGCTAAGCCACACCCAGGCTCCTTGCTGTCTCCTTGCTCACACAGCAAATACTACTTCAGTTTCCAAACAGCCCTCAGCTCTCTCTCACACTGACAGGACTCTAGCTAGATGAATACCGATGGATGCTGGTAGGCAGAGGCAGAATTCCCCCACCCCCCATTTTCCTCCCCAAAAACTAAGCCCGACCATATAGTTTTGTACTGAAGCACTGGTATCAAGCTAGTAAATGGACAAGAGATTAGGACAGTTCTAATGAACCCAATTTTGCTGCAAAGGATAAAGGATAAATCTTTTTATCATTTTGTCTTTTTTTCCCTTCTAAATCTTGAGTTTGTGAGAAGGTTTGAAGAGGTATCTTTTCCCCCTTGACCTGGAAAGGCTGAACAGTGCCAGAATAGAATGATCTCATCTGTAAAATGGGTTAATTGGCACATTCTTGTAATATCAACAATCTGCTAACAAAAAAATAACCCACCTAGTCTGTAATTATATTTTTCTCTTTGTCACACTTTTGCACAGACAAGCCCTTTAAAATCAATAAACTGAAGCACCGTAGGTCTGTATTGGATCTTAACCGGTGTGTTTTAGCACATTATCATCTTTTAATAAACATTGTAAATAGGTCAGTTATTCCTACTTTAGAAATGAGAGCAGTTGCTGTTTATGATCTTATCAGGAACCTGCACAAAATCTATCCCTGAGCTGGTTTCCTGCGGCGTTTTTAACATAATTGTTCTCTGAAGCCATTTTAGTTCTGGTACATATTTTTTATATAACTTTATTAAAATTCTGGTTCTGCTCCTATGAGCTTACTGTTAGCTGTCAAAATCTGAAAGAAAGCAGTCCAAACTGCAAGTTCAAAACTATTTATTTATTGCAACATGAAAATATTAGCAGCAAAATGAACAAGTCGATTATTAGATGTATTTAGCTTTAGATTGTTCTATACCTTTATAGCAAGACAATATTTGTGTTCTTTTTTTAAAACAAAATTGATATTTTGTAGTAGCTGTAATGCAGAAGCATTAATTATCCTGTATGGATAATTCAGAAAGTCTGGATAAAACCATCATAGTTTTCACTGAAGAAAGCTGAACAAACAACAGATCAATAAGCAAACCACGTTCTGCTTTCTTTTGTTATTTAGTTTTCATCACCATGCTGGAGAAGAATTAAAACGAGTTAGCTATCAAGAATAGCATCATTCATTCTCCTTTAGATCTGGCCAGCAATCTTAGGACTAAGACTGTAAAATTGACTGTAAAATTGCAATGACAGAGAGAGGAAAGTGAAAAGTGAAAACCTTTTGTGCTATTAACAGAATAGCCTTGTTCTGAAACTCTTGCCTCATAATCATAGCAAACCATGATGGTAGCGATGGGATGATGTCCTTAGTTCGTCTTCTCAAAATGACCTACCCTCAAAATGATGCTATAGAGCACTGCTCACCAGAACAGCTAGACACAAAGACATTTTCCCCCGAACGCCATCACTCTGCTAAACAAATAATTCCCTCAACACTGTCCAACTATTTACAAAGTCTGCACTGCTGTTTACTATCAATCTTCTCATCACTCCTTATCACCCATCCCCTCCCACTTGTGACTGTATGACTGTAGCTTTGTCGCTTGTATCCTTATGATTTATATTGTTTCCTAGTATGATTTGATTGCTTTATTGTACCCTATGACTATTATTAAGTGTTGAACCTGATTATTCTTGACACTTGACAAATGTATCTTTTCTTTTTATGTGCACTGAGAACATTTGCACCAAGACAAATTCCTTGTGTGTCCAATCACACCCGGCCAATAAAGAATTCTATTCTATTCTATTCTATTCTATTCTATTCTATTCTATTCTATTCTATTCTATTCTATTCTATTCTATTCTATTCTACACTCTACTCTACTACACTCTACTCTACTCTCTATTCTACTCTACACTACACTCTACTGTACTCTACACTCTACTCTACACTACACTCTACTCCACACTCTTCTCTACTCTACTCTACTCTACACTCTTCTCTACTCTATTCTATTCTCAGACCTGTGGGCTGTTTTAAAAGAGAGATGTTGCTTTCAGTTCTCTTTTGGAGTCCCCCACTACTCCCAAGCCAGAGAAAATGCTTTTATAGGATTAAAGATCAGATTCCATAAACATTTGTTCTCTTTCTTGATCAGGTGAGCCGACCTCATCCAAGCGATCACCCTATTCTGGTCATCTTCATGGTTGGTGGCATAACAGTATCTGAAGTCCGAATGGTAAAGGATCTTGTAGCCGCACACAAGCCTGGAGTAGAGGTATGGAATATATAATAAAATAATAAATAATAAAAGAGCTGGTATGAATAGGAGGAAAATTTGCTCTAGATAATAGTCCAATTGTCCTGCTCTTGCCAGGTAGAGGGAGACTGAAGGGATTAAGAAAGAGTTTGGACAATGTCCATTTCGTTTGGATGGAGAATGAGGAGATCAGAAGGGGATGTTTCGGTAGTATTGGAAAGTCTGTAATGCAATTCAGCTTTCTTAAGGGACTTTCAAGGACATTTTTTGAACAAGTTGTTGTTCTGACCAAGGCTTCCGAGACCATAATTACGCACATGCTTATTTTAAAAACAAGTCTTGTTTTATTGCAATGCTGGGAATTATTTTCCAGCCGGTAATGAATCTCAAGCAGTCCCTCGAGATAAGCACCCACCTTTCTTCCCTGTGAAGTGCTGCCAATAACAGAAGTGTCCAATGAACTAGAAACAAAAACCAACCGAAGTACAAAGAGCTTCAAGAATGAATCTGAGCCGAACGAACAACTTTGCTTCCTGCAAAGGTTTCATCATCTTGGCCTGTCCTTTGTACCTTATGGGAAGGGCAATCAACTCCCAGCCTTACTCCCAAGTCGCCCCTTTTGTCTCAGCTGCTGTTGCCTTCTGGCAGCTCTGTGCATACGTGTACTGGGAACAGGCTCCCCTTGTTCCTCTGCCTCGCTGCTGCCAGATTCTGGAGGCTCCAGAGTCAGCACACAACTCCCAGATGGTCCTGGCCCCATCCCTGCATCGGACGCAGGACCCTCGTCCGAGTCGTCTCCAGACTCCCTGACTGGTCCCCATTCTTCCCCCTGCCATCTGCACAGGCTGCCAGCGAACCACAACAGTTGTGTTCCCGAGCAAACCTTCACAGCAAAAGTTCAAAATCCTCTAAGATTTAACATAGGAAGTCACAGGTCATTAGATTTGGAAGGCAAGTAATTCATGGAAGCTCTTGAAAGAAAGAGTCTAAAAAGTAATCAAAGTATATTAATGCTTTTGAACTCTTTGGAACTTATTCATCTTCCCTCAGGAACTTGTGAGCTGGACAGTTTCTGGAGAATTCTAGTCAGCATTGCGCTGTTTTTCAAGCTTCTGGGTGTGGATTGTCTACTATTTTTCTCATATATCTTATATATTTAGATATAACTATATAAGCAGCCAAGAAAACGAATACAATCCTGGGCTTTATAAACAGAGGCATAGAATCAAGATCACATTAAGTATTAGTACTGCTTTACAAAACCCTAGTAAGGCCACACCTGGAATACCGCAACCAATTTTTGGTCACCATACTACAAAAAAGATGTTGAGACTTTGGAAAAAGTTCAGAAAAGAGCAACTGAGACAGGGGCCTTCAAACTTGGCAAGTTTAAGACTCGTGGACTTCAACTCCCAGAATTCCTCCTCCAGTCATGTTAGCTCAGGAATTCTGGGAGTTGAAGTCCACGAGTCTTAAACTTGCCAAGTTTGAAGGCCCGTGAACTAAGATGATCAAAGAGCCTGGAGACTAGAACATAGGAAGAATGGCTGCAGGTTTTGGGTCTGGCCAGTCTAAAGAAGAATCAGGGGTGACATGATAGCAGTATTCCAGTATTTGAGGGGCTGCCACAAAGAAGAGGGGGACAAATTATTGTCCAAATCACCAGAGGGCAGGACAAGAAACAATGGTTGGAAACTGATCAAAGAGAGAAGCAGCCTGGAATTCAGGAGAAACTTCCTAACAGTGAGGACAATTAACCAGTGGAACAGCTGGCCTTCAGAAACTGGGGGTGCTCCATCACTGGAGGTTTTTAAGAAGAGTCTAGACTAGGATTGTCAAACTCACCTCGTCATGGTGGCATCACATGATGTATCAGGACTTCCCCCCCCCCCTTCAGTAAACCAGGTGCGGGAGTGGCAAGTGCGTGATGCATCCGGCCTACAGGCCGCGAGTTTGATACCCCTGGTCTAGACAGTCACTTATCTAAAATGGTATGAAATAGAATAGAATAGAACAGAACATATTAGAATAGAGTAGAATAATGGAATGAAGAATAGAATAGAATAGAATAGAATAGAATAGAATAGAATAGAATAGAATAGAATAGAATAGAATAGAATAGAATAGAATAGAATAGAATAGAATAATTGAATGAAAAATAGAATAGAATAGAATAGAACAATTGAATGAAAAATAGAATAGAATAGAATAGAATAGAATAGAATAGAATAATGGAATGAAGAATAGAATAGAATAGAATAATGGAATGAAGAATAGAATAGAATAGAATAGAATAGAATAGAATAGAATAGAATAGAATAGAATAGAATAGAATAGAATAGAATTCTTTATTGGCCAAGTGTGATTGGACATAGAAGGAATTTGTCCTGGTGCAAATGCTCTCAGTATACATTAAAGAAAAGATACATTCATCTAGAATCAAGGATCATCAGGTACAACACTTAATAATAGTCATAGGGTACAAAAAGCAATCGAATCATTCTAGGAAACAGTCAAAAAAATCGTTAGGATACAAGCGACAAAGTTACAGTCCTACAATCACAAGCTGGAGAGGATGGGTGATAAGGAGTGATGAGAAGATTAATAGTAATAACAGTACAGACTTTGTAAATAGTTGGACAGTGTTGAGGGAATTATTTGTTTAGCAGAGTGATGGCGTTCGGGGGGAAATTGTCTTTGTGTCTAGTTGTTCTGGTGTGCAGTGCTCTATAGCGTCGTTTTGAGGGAAGGAGTTGAAACAGTTTATGTCCGGGATGTGAGGGGTCTGTAGATATTTTCACAACCCTCTTTTTGACTCGTGCAGTATACAGGTCCTCCATGGAAGGCAGGTGGGTGGCAGTTGTTTTTTCTGCAGTCCTAATTACTCTCTGAAGTAGGTTCTCCTGTTTGAGCAGGAGGCTGGACTAGAAGACCTCCAAGGTCCCTTCCAGCTTATTCTATTCTATTTGTAAAGACTTTGATGCATATATACACTTTCTGCATAAATCAGTGGCTCCAATTCTAAACTTTTTTCACCCATTACAGAAAGATACTAAGAGTTTCCCATCTTTCTTTCTTCCAAATCCAGGGCTGCCAACAGCAACTGGAATTCAAACAGATACCATCCTTCCTTTCCACCTAAGCTCCCTTATATCCTAAATTACATACGCTTTACTGTATGGAATGTATCATAAAGCACGCTGGCTACATGATGGTTAATAATGGAGCTATTGTAGGAGGGTCCGCTGAGTAACTGCAGGCCTGGATTAAATGCCTCCTCCATGCTAATGGCATTCTTGACTTCAGAGCTCATTTAATTGTTCCTGAGATTTAATTACTTCTGTAGAAACACATTTTCATCTGATAACATACCTTTTTTTTCCCACTTAACCTCCCAATTATCTCCTTAGAGTAGTGAATCAACTTCTTTGCTGTCTAAGGCAGGTCTTGAATTTGTGATGCACTGATGGACAAGTTAATCCAGACTCCCAGTGTATTACTCTAGCTTGAAAGATAAGCAGAAGTTTAATGGGTGATGAGAGAGAAAATGGCTGTAGCCAAGTTTTGGTACTTCTATCTGAGAGGGATTGAGGTTTGACACCCTGGTGGTGAATGGGTCAGCTTGTGAAAGAAAGAATTCAGAGGCTTTTACCATTAAATGCCCTTTGTACAAAGCTATTACACTAAAGCAGTGCTTTTCCCACCCTTGGTGACTTTAAGATGTCGTGGCTGGCTGGGAAATTCTGGGAGTTGAAATCCACAAGTCAGCCCAGATTGAGAAACTGCTGCACTGGAAGCTTAAGAGCTTTAGAATGGGAGCGAAAAAGAATTCTAAAGTTAGTCACTTCAAACAAAAATAAATAAATGTGGGCCTTTCATGCAAAGTTATTTCAAAGTTGCTGCATGTAAAGCTGCATTTCTCTGGGTCTCTGAATATTTACCCCTTGTGCTAGTTGATGTTTCCAAATAGCTCGGCGTTTTAAATATTAAGCAAACAGTTTTCTATTTATATAGATATTGTATGTAGCCAAGGTACCATGTAACAGAACCAGCCATACAAACTACACCTGTATGGGATTCATCTAACAATCTGGCACAGCATTTTCACAGCCCTCCAGAAGACTGGGTGCAACACAATTAACCAGTGTGTGTTTTAAACAGGAATTAGATTAAACATGTAAAACTGGAGTATTTTTTTAGCAGGAACTGAAACAGTTGTTAATAGATATAGTTAACTTCCAATATGTGACTAAAATGCAAGCAATTCAATTAGGTATAGAGATGTAAAATGCATAGTAATTCACACAATAGGGATCAGATCTGGATTTATGCTGATAATGTAAATGTTTATGACACAATTTTTTTAAAGGGGTGAGCCCAATTGTGGTATTTCAAAGAGAAGATCCTGCAAAAATGAAATTATGACTATGATTATTGTAGTAATTGTACTGAGTTATAAATAAATGTGTGTCTGTGTATACACACACACACACACACACACACACACACACACACATCTATCTATCTATCTATCTATCTATCTATCTATCTGGTATTTAGGTTTCTTCGGGTATTTTCCCACGTCTTAATAGTTGGGCTTTTAAAGTTATAGCAATGTTTCATCAGAATCTCATGTGCCTTAAAACAAATATTAATGTTAATGTTAAAATTCTAATCGGTAGGTGCAATGAAAATATTAATGGATTAGTTGGTGTGGCAAATTTTAATCAGATCAAAGTACATTTTCAGTTTTAGTCTTTCATTCTACTGTGCCATTTTGTATATTACTGTAATGAAAAATATTAAATATGGCTTTAGTTTCTAGTAGCGGATGGGAACTTTTGATTATTAATTCATGCATATCGCAAGAAGGAATTATACTGAGATTTGGTAACATAAAATTTAATCAATTTGAAAAGGACTACAATCAACTAAAGTGCTTGGTAGCCTTACTGCATATATAAACAACACCTTGATCATGAATATTTGAGTTGCATGTAAAATAATACTTGCCAAGGCAGGTATTAATAACACTTGCCAAGGCAGAAACATCAATGCCTGTGACAGATTTTTCCCCCCAGGGGGACTGGATGAGAGAAAATGACAGTCTTCCTTTCTCAGCGGTGAGTTGACTAAATAATGGAACAAATTGGAGCTGAAGAGAAGCAAGAACTGTCTGGGACCACCAGAAATCTGTAGTGCAATATCTCTGTATGAAGGCTAGGCTAGCTGATGATTGAGAGATGTCTAGTCTCAACATATGTAAGCATATATATCAGTGGTGGGATTCAAATTTTTTTACTACCAGTTCTGTGGGCATGGCTTGCTGGATGTGGCAGGGGAAGGATACTGTAAAATCTCCAGTCAGAGGTGGTATTTGCCAGTTCTCCGAACCCCTCAAAATTTCCACTATCGGTTTTCCAGAACTGGTCAGAACTTGTTGAATACCACCTCTGATATATATGATATAAGCCATGATAGTCTCTTCCATTAATGTCGGTCACTGATAGCCCTGTACCAGGGGTGTCAAACTAGATTTCACTGAGGACTGCATCAGGGATGTATGTGACCTCGGGGGGACGGTGGGGCACAGCCAGGATGGGTGTGGCCAGCCCGACATCACTCGTGTTGGGGCACCTGTTGTGATGACCCGGGGTGTGGCACAAAAGCAACACAGACACATAAGGAAGAAAAGTCCCTTTAATACCTCCAACTTTGCCCCCAATGTCCAGCTATCTTTGGCTGGAGAAAAAACTCTCCCAAGAACAGTCTTTAAGTGGAGGAAATTCAGTCCAAAAACAAAGTACATATAAACTGTAAATAAAAATCCACACAAACCACGCTGCAGCAATTAACTGGACAGGGCAGGATAAGCAATTGCAGACTTGAAAGGCCAACAAGACACACACAGCTGGGAAGACACCAGGAACCCAGATAAACCACGACAAAACAAGATAATACATGATTTGTTTCCAACAAGTTGCTGTGCACAAACTCCCTTTTTAAACACTGTGTTCCCAGCTGCAGTTAATGAAGGGAATCAGGGCCCTTTCCTCCCCCATAAGCCACGCAACTCACATTGCTCTCTTCTCCGTTCCTCCCTGCATGCTCTAGGATGAAGAGGGGGTGGATCTTCCTCCGAATTCCCTCTGCCTGAATTACCTCTCCCCTGCTCTGCCCAGCCGGACTGTGCCCTTCCCCAGTTTCTTCCACAGCCAACAGAGTCACACTCCCACTCCCTGTCAGCTTTCAGCTTCCCCCTCGGAATCAGATTCTGACAGGGGCATGACACCTGTGTTGGCCAAGTGCTAAGGCAGGACTTCCCTCAGACCCTCCCTCACATTATAATCTCCTTCCTTCTTTTTCCTTCCCTCTTCATTCTCCTTTCTTATTCCTTCCCCTCTTTATTTTACCTTCTTTGCTCTCTTCCCATCTTTCCTTCTTTTTGAGGGAGCCGTGGGCCCCATTTTTGGTCACAACAGCCTCCTGCAGCCCTCTGCCAGCAAAAAGGCCTTGAGTTTGACACCCCTGCCTTACACAATCAAGAAACAAACACTGCCTAGGTCTAAAATTACTTTTATTGGAATGGCTCTAATAACAGAATCTGGATGTGTCTCTTCCTCCTTCTTAAATCCATGCAAATTAGAGGGGTACCTCTCTTAGGCATTTTTGTAAATCCCTCTCATTCTATGGGCTTAAGTCAGGTTTACTTGTTCAATGCCTTAGCAATGGATCTTTTTCTCTCTCCAGTCACAACTTGTGCAATTTGCCTACTTTCTGTCATATACTTCCCTTGCATCCTCTTCTGTCCTTATGCCAGCTCATTAGGAAGACATCAAATTGGCAATCATTCCCTTGGAATTCCCTTTTTGTAACAGGAGGAAGGATGGCATAGAAAATCACATGTTAAATTTTTCAAGGCATGCGGTGGCTCTCAAGATTAGGACGCCAGGCTGACAATCGGGCAGGCTTACGTTTGAGACCCCGTTGCTCTCGCGGGATGGGGTGAGCTCTCCTCACATACTCCAGCTACTGTCGATCCAGCAGTTTGAAAATGGGCAACTGCGGGTAGATAAATGGGTACCACTTTGGTGGGCATTTATTTAGCATATGGCAAATACATGGACTTATAGTGGTTCAAATGTCAGTGTCCAGTCCACCCAACCATTCAAGGACAGGATGGTCTATGTTGAAGAAAATCAGACATTGGGCCGGTGTAAGCTCTGGATGGACATTTGGACACAAATGTGATGGATATTTTGTCGAGGAGCACCACAGTCACACTGTGGAGTAGACACAAGACCCCCATTTAAACAATTTAATGGGGACAGGTAACTGGGCATCCCTCAGGCAATGGTGATATCACTGTTCAATCCTTTCAACCCAAAAGCACTTTAGTGCTCCAGACATGAATGTAGCAGTAGTACATTTTTCGATTCAGATTCTACAACACTGAACGCACATTCAATAGGCAACATTAGCTTCCATTCAAATAGGAAAAGGCCAACATTGGCTCCCATCCACTGAGCACATGATGGGGGGAAACTATAAAGACAATCCATAATGATAATCGTCATCATCGCAATGCCCAACCTTCCTACCACTAACTTTAGTTTACTTTACTTTACTTTATTGTCATTGCACCTCATACAACGAAATTAAATACCACCTTCAGTGTACGTTATTACTATGAAAATAAACACAAACACACATCCTTCACATTCTATACATCGAATTGAAAACCCCTGATATTGCATTAATATTGCACTATACAATAGAATTCAACAGAGCGACTGCCCTGGGATAGAAGCTGTTTTTCAGCCTATTTGTCCTTATTTTTATTATCCTGTACCATCTGCCAGATGGTAATAGTTCAAAAAAAAATGTTCCCAGGATGAGATGGGTCTTTGAGAATGTTTTGAACTTTCTTAAGACAGCGGGAGCTATAAAGTTATAAACTTACTGAATTACAGCAATTCTGATGATTGAAAGTTTGCCTATGAATTGTACGCTGAGGAGATAACCATGTTAGTTTATTCGCTCATAGAACCACAACTCTTTTTTTGCTGAAGATTTCCATCACTGATGGAGGCAGCAAAAGCAGATCATCCTAACCATATATATGCATATCTTTTGCTTTCCAGGTAATTATTCTCTCTACAACCCTCCTGACGCCACATAACATTCTGGAGCTGCTTTTCGCAACAGACTGTCTCAAGCCAGACATCGGTATCTGAAGTTGCCAAAGCAGGCACCTGGCCCAACTTTGTGGGAAACGCACCAAACTCTTTGCCTTCTGTCTTTCAAGAACATTCCTTTAAAACAGAGATGCTCTGAAATTGCCCATAACATGAGAAATTTTCAGGTGGGAAAACGTGATGAGCTCCATGTTTGTGAAGAAAAACATCTACCTTAGTCATTGCTTCAAAGCCATTTTTGAGTGATGTCATGCTAACCTCCCTCTCCTTGCAGAAATGTTGCGTTTAGCTGAAAATCCTTTATCTCCAAGCTTATTAGCAGCGATGATTGTTGCAGGGCATTATTGTTGTATCAGAGCCTGTGGAGATTCAAAGAACATTGTAAAATTATGAAAGAGAGCAACCCAGGCCTTCATTTTTAGACAAAGCTCTTCCTACATTCTTTTGGGCACCATGGTTCACAGATTTTCTTTAGCAAGGTAGATAAAAGATACCCACTGCAAAAAAAAACAACCATGGGAAACATATGAGTAGCAAATTTGATCTGAAATATCTTTATGATCTCTGAGTTAATGTACCCTTCTTGGCAAATAGTTATGGGGAAGCAATGCCAAGATTGGCCAAGGTTCAGTGGCATCTGGAGCGTGGGTCAAAATAAACAAAACGATGGTTGTGTGAAATTGCAATCCAAGCGTTTCCCTTTTTGTGAGTGCACAAGTCTGAAAGGTTTCCATTATGTTGTTGTTACTGCCATCTTTTTTTTTTATTCCCTTCATGTCACCACCATCTAGATCAGTGGTCGCCAACCAGTGGGCCAGGGACCACTGATGGTCCACGAGAAAATTTTGGTGCAATGTCACCCGCAAAGCACCCGCAAAGCAATTAATCCAGGCTGCGCGAGGGAACACAAGGCTGCGCTGCCCACATGGCCCACGGGAACATAAGGCTTGCGTAGCTTGCATTGTGAACAACACGAGGTAGTGAGGGGAGGGTGGAAAGGGCGAAGTGGGGGGAGACTTGCCCCACTCACCCCATGCATCTTGCCTGGCCACTGGGCTGCTTCTTTCCGCTTCTTTCTTCTGCTTTTGGCTGCATGCAAGGAAATCAGCAAAAGTCTTCCTTTCTCCCCCCACCAAACTCCACCAGAAATGAGATTTTGGGACCCTGGCAAGGCATCCTGCTCCAAGAGGCTGTGCCATTCTGGCGAAGTTTGGGGGAGAGAAAGAAAGACTTCTGCTGCTTTCCTTGCATGAAGCCAAAAGTCTCTCTCTCCCTCCCTGGAGACGGTATCCTGCGATCCCAAATAATGACCAATCGGTAGGAAAACGGGGTTGGGAATTTTCCTGCAGACTTTTTTGGGGATTTTCCCAGGGTCTCTGCTGCTTTCTGCAGAGACCCTGGGAAAATGTCAGCAAGCCACCGTCAGTCAAAATTCATATTAGTGGTCCGCGGGATTTAAAGCTATGAGTTTGGTGGTCCATGAGGTCCAAAAGGTTGGCGAGCCCTGATCTAGATTACATATTAGTAGCCAAGTTACAAGGCAGGAGACACCTCTGTGGGAAAAGTTCATTGGCAAGAATTTGAAGCTAATTGGTTTTCCCGCCAAGAGCTCCATTTTGCAATTTTCTAAGGTAAAACCAGCCTCACGTTCCCCCTTTAAACAGAAACAGGAAAGATTCCATCAGCCTCTATCATCAAAGACAACACTTCAAATTTATCTGAAGCACTACAGATTCCTTATTCCTTATTTAGAACTTGGTACTCCAATAAAAGCAAACCCAGACTCTTCGCTGGGTAACTGATGTGTTCATGCAATCCAAAGTTATCCCTGGCCAGCATACTTTTCCACCCCCACCGCTCCCCAAAAAGTGTGAACTCGTTTCAGAAATCACTAGAAGGTAGATTCTCAGCCAGCTTGCTGGCTGAATTGGCATCCATCTTGAGAGATCATTGTGTATGAAGGCCAGGATTCTAACCTTCCCAAGCTGGCTGAGAATCTGGGTTTCTCAGGTGACAGCCAGCTTTGCTGGCTGAGGAATTCTGGGAGTTGAAGTCCACAAGTCTTAAAGTTGCCAAGGTTGGACACCCCTGACCTAAAGAGATCATCTCGTTGTCATGAAGGCCCAGGATTCTAACCTTCCAGCTTTGCTGGCTGAGGAATTCTGGGAGTTGAAGTCCACAAGTCTTAAAGTTGCCAAGGTTGGACACCCCTGACCTAAAGAGATCATCTCGTTGTCATGAAGGCCCAGGATTCTAACCTTCCAGCAAAGCTGGCTGAGGAATTCTGGGAGTTGAAGTCCACAAGTCTTAAAGTTGCCAAGGTTGGACACCCCTGACCTAAAGAGATCATCTCGTTGTCATGAAGGCCCAGGATTCTAACCTTCCAGGAGGGAAGAATATCCTTATTCATGGTACTTGCATCTCCTAGCTCTTCCATCTTCAGATCCGGTGTTTCAATTAAACCTTTGGGAGAAAATGTTTGCCTGATGTTTCTGACCTGCTTTGTTTTCAGCATGAAGAGAGTCTGATGGTATTTATTGGATGGAGCCTGTCCCGTGTAGGATATTCAGAGAAAGATCCACATCACCCACACCGAACACATACACACAGAGGGAAAGTGGGTATAGAGCAGTGGTGGCTAACTTTTGGGGGGGTCCTGTGCCAAAAATCACATGCACATTAGTGCGCACGAGCACCCAGAATGCAATGTGCGCCCCTCCTTCCCCTGCACATATGCGCACAATCCCCCCCGCCATCCCCTTACCTGCACTGCGCCTCACAGCTGATTTTTCGGCTGGTTTGAGGCCTTTTTCGGCCTCCCAGAGGCTTGGAAAAAAAACTCTGCAAGGCTTTTCAGGCCAAATTATAGGCCCGTTTTGTCACTTCCAGTATTACAGGAAGTGACGAAACAGACCTATTTGTCCTGAAAAGCCTTGCAGAGGCTTTTTCCTAGCCCCTGGAAGGCCAAAAAAGGCCTGAAACCAGCAGAAAAATCAAGCTTTGAGGCGCGCGCATGTGCAGTGAGGTAAGTTTGCCTGCAGTTCGCGTGCCAGTACAAATGGCCGAGTGCCACTTGTGGCATGGTGGCATAGGTTCACCATCACGGTATAGAGTGTGTATGTGTGTGTGTTTACAAGTTCAAAGCAAAGAGTCTGGCTAGTGTTTTTTCCTTGCAGTTTATTTTCTCAATAATAAAAGGTAGCATGATTTAAGATAAGGAATCAACGCCTAATTATTGCCAAGCCGATTTGTGACATGGTTTTCTTTTCATATTGCTATCGCTCAGTTGACTTGGCTTCCGATTATATTTTGTAGCAGTAGAATATAGCCAGATGCTGCCTTCTTCAATGGAACCAAATCCAGCAGTTTGGTCCGATCGCGTGTTTCAAGGGAACGGATGCTGCAGTCAAGCCGGTGCAAAAACAGCCCCCTTTTTAAGACTGTTCACAGCCCCCATTGAAGACGATTGAAATTGGGCTGCAGCCTGAGGTTTCAGCAAACAGAAGACGACTACTTTGTGAATCACGCCTCACAGGGAAAAGGGCAAACTTCTGAGCATTTACTTATGCTTATAATCTTGTGGATGAGCTGGCAAGCCAGCATGAGCGATAAAACTACTTAATGGAAGTGCTGAGAGAGAAAAGGGTAAATACAGTCCCCATGGTTACCAGGCCAGATCTGTCATATTGAACTAATAGGCTAAATTCTCTATTAAATGGAAGGATTCCGGTATGGGCCGGCTCTCGTCATATACGCAACTTAATTGGAACACGGGCTGAAAATGGGGACTACGGGAGAGCTGAATTATATAGGACTTTTTGTAGGGTTACCCTGCACTCCGTTCATGCAAAATTCCAGAGTGTTGCTTTTTACAATCTTTTAATTGCCTTTCCTTATCAGTAGAGAATAGATTTAACCTCTAGATCAGAACTGTCTATAGTAGGGGAAGGTGCCAGAAAAACCAAAATGGACACCTTATTCCATCAGACATGCAAGGAATGCTTAAATATGAGACTTTGCCCAGGTAGTCATGCCTGCTAATCTTGCCTTATTTCTTACACACACGGATGCTTCTGAGTCGAGTTGTAACTCTTGCGGCACAATGGAAACAGAGCCTCTCCTTGGTACCACAACTGCTGAAGATGCTTTGGTGGTTTTGATATGTTGTGCCAGGTAGACTTTTTGGGGAGTTGTGGCCAAGTGGTAATGCCCACAGGGTTTTTAGCAGAAGCTCTTAAACAATGGGAGTGGCCACCATGTAGTTAGAAAAGCATTTGAGAAGCAGGTAGCTTTGTACAGCAGCTACACAACTGTTGTGGTAGAGAACTCTTATATTTGCAAGAGAGTTGCTGATGGGTGTGTAGCATTCTCAAAAATCAGTAGACCTGTGCCACTGTATGATTTGTTTCACACCTTCACATTTGTTCCCCTTGCTTCACAGGCAGTAGAAATCTTACTAACACAAACTGATTGTTTTTTTCCTATGTACTTTGCCTAGCAACTGGTTAGAAAAATACAACAAATTCTTGAGAAAACATTGTTTAATTTAATGATGACACAAAAGAAAGAAATTGTAGCCTGGTAATGTTTCTGAAACATGAAATAAATAAGTTACTGTGTAAGGGGAATGGCACGGTATTGCTTTTTTTGTTAAACCGCATCAATGTTATACTTATGCATGTCTTATTTTAAACTTGTTCTGCTTTATGGGACAAGCCTCGTGGTCCAGCATTTGGCTTGTTAAATCACGAAAAGCAGGTTGATATAACAGTGGAATGTCCCTTCTGCCTCTAACTTAACTGCTCAGCTATGAAGGACTTGCTCCCACACCTAGAAAAGAAGTGACATGAGCTGAAATAGTATGACTTTCAATCCATATTTAGATGAGTTAATTTGGATTTATCTGGAAAGAAATTCAACACGGCATCAGATGACCAACAGTCTTCAGAATATCTTAAAATCTTGAGATTATGTAGTTGTAAAAAATTACACTGAGTATTTTGCAGCACAGCTTATGTCTCATCACAATCAAAGCTAATCCCTTAATAATGCCCAAAAATTTTACACCAAAGACTGTTCCTGCTCTGTTGTACCTCATGAACTGGAGTTAAAAAATAATAATCAAAAGTCTGTAGGGAGATTTATGAAAGAAACCAGCCCTAATTCATAGCATAAGGATATCTGTTTCCAATGAAAGAAGATGGCATTCTGAGTATTTCACCCCATCTTCTACAATTAACGTAACCAGGATAGCAAATACTAAGCTATCCTGACCTCCATCACAAAATATGGCAATGTTTTGAATGCATTAAAATGTCCTGCTTTCAGCATGAAAATATGCGATGTGTCCCTTCTTTATTCAAGTTTTGGTGGAGTTTCTCCTTTGCATAATGCTCTATACTCCCAAGTCCAGTATCGCCCAAACACATACACTTTCTCTCTCTCTTCTCTTTGATCTTGCTTGGTTGCCTTGGGGCCAGCAAAATGTTCCCAAATTGGAACCAATGGACTCTTCGCCGAGAATGGACCCTTTTCCCATCCAGGTCAACCAACTTTTCAGACAGAGGTAACGGTTCTCACTTTGGCCGACAAAGCTTGCTTAAACCTTCTCTTCAGGTCTTGCATGTTGGGTGACTTGGGCCTTGAGATGAGAGAACTCCTCCGCTTCTCTGGGGTGCCGGTGGGTTGTTGCTTACTGACTTCTTTGCATAAGCTCTGGAAGGCACAGAAGACCTCTTTGTAGTTCTCACTGACGGAGACTTCGTAGAAATTGCAGCCCAGCATGCTGGCCAGCTGAAGTCCATGCTGAGGTTCCACCTCTTTAATATGGAGCAGGTCTGCTTTGTTGGCCACAATCACTACGGGCACTCTATTTCCGGGATGCACCTGCCGTATATGCTGGTGGAAATGGCCAAGGAGTTCGTAACTTTTATGGTCGGTGATCGAAAAGACGATTACGACTGCATCCGCCCAACGAAGACACTTGCTCAGCTGTTTGTTACAATCCAGGCTGGGCCTGTGCATCTGTGTTTGTTTTTTTTAAAAAAGGGGGAGGGATAGAAGATTATTTGGATGCAAAGGTTGAAATGAAAGTTACAGATCTTTC
Organism: Notechis scutatus; assembly: GCF_049901735.1. Lineage (NCBI taxonomy): Eukaryota > Metazoa > Chordata > Lepidosauria > Squamata > Elapidae > Notechis > Notechis scutatus. The sequence continues at coordinate 60,667,703 of NC_142012.1, forward strand.
CGATGCAGCTTCTATTCCATTTTACATATATGAGTTAACGCTGTTCTGGTTCATTATTCTCCCCTTCTCCCCAAAGTTTAATCTCCTTTCCTGTTACTTAAGCAAAAACAAAAACTCAGGCTAAACTGGGTTATTCTGAAGCTTGCTATACATTCAAGTGGAAAACCGACCCGCGTCACTTTCTGTAAAGTAAAATAATTTGTGGTGCCAAAGAATGGGAAATTAACTGGCTAGACAGTCAGCAGGGAATGGAGGCGGGACGGGAACAAAAGGTATGAGCTGGAAACATTTAGAGTTGGAGGCTTGCCCAGTTCAAAAAGGCAAATTTTGACCTTACGCATGTCTATCCATTTAAACTTTCCACCATACAAAATCCACTCCAAAGTTGTTTTAATGAGTACAGCTGCTGGTACTGCTGAGTTGTTTCAATTATGTGTTTCTTAAATGACACTTGATTGGGCTGCTGCAGTGAAATTTGAAAATATTTCTGGTACATTTTGCCAGGAAACAAAAACAAAATGTTTTAGTTTTCCAAGAAACAGCTTTTTACCCATTAGCAACATTTCTGGTTTTATTTAGAAAGGTTGCCTCCTTAAAATAAGGGCTGTGTTTTCAAGTGGGCAAAAGTTGAATTGAAATAGTGGGTTGCTTTCTTTTATATACAGATCATTTATTTGACTGTTTACAGTCATTCCTAGCACAAAAAGAATTTGCAATGATTCCACTGCCTAAAGCCAGCCTGCTTCTCAGCAAACATCTACTACAACTCTAGTCTTGAAGCTGAGCAACATTGAGGCTCCCTTTTAAATTATGGAACGCAAAGGAAACAACTTACCTGTACACCAGGTGTATCTTGAACCTGAATTGCAAACATCTCTCCATCAATTTCAATCTGTCTGCTGTACAGATTACCTGGCAATAGAAATAAAGGCGGAATTTTAACACAGGATTGCCAAAACTGAAAACACTTCTTTAAAAAAAAATTGGCAGCGAATAGAATGGCCATGTTCTACTTTGAAATGGGGTGGGGAAAACCATTCTAACTTTATTAGATACATGCTTCCATCACAGAAAATAATTAGCACAATCCTAGGCATCTGACTTAGCCATTCAATGGGACTAAATTGCAGATGAGTTTGCATAAGATTGCAGCCTAAATGAATAGCTACAGAGAGGTAAACAAACAGCAGAAGCAGTTGTAAAATTAGTTGACATTGGCAGATGACTTTACACATACTTTCTTATAAAACTAACTTTAGGCATAAAGTTACTGCTAGAGACAGGTGCAAAAGAATTTATTAACTGTCTGGGCCTTTTGTACAGGGCAGTGTTTCTCAATCTTGACAACTTTAAGACATGTAGACTTCAACTCCCAGAATTCACCAATTTCTGGGTTGCCAAGGTTGAAAAACATTGGTATAAGGGAATAACACACCTTGTAGTTAACAGGAAATTTATGGAACAATTATACTGTATCAGGATAATTAAATGTGTTTACATTTTCTGCCACAAGAATAAATTAATAGTGATGTGCTACATTTTGATTGCCATTTTTTTCCTTTAATGATGACAGTTTCTACCTGCCAGGTAAGTCTCCTTCATCCCATTAGCCTTCTATTAAAAATAAACCCTTTGGTTTCATTGATCTATCATCTGTATCAACTATTATTATTATTCTTTTGCCTGGGCAGCCAGGAAGTTTATTTAGTTATGGTCACGACAAAGTTGCCATGACACCCTACATGTGGACAGGTCTCAGGGGGTTTTTTTTGCAGTATTTTGGCAAAACTTTGGACTGAGTCAGTTACTTTGGATTTTTAGATGTTTCAATTAAGTTTACATTGTTGTGTTATTTACCAGAAAGGGTGGGGAATCACACCTCTGCTTTTTTAGCAGTCTGCAGTAGAAATCCAGTCATGAGATTTGCTCTAACACAAACACATTTTGCTGCAAGTTGATCTGTTTTTTTAGAATGTTTAGCCTGTTGGCACTATTGGAGCAAATTATTTATGGGATAAGCCAAGGTGCCTCCTTCGTGAATGTAAACTACCAGTAGCATCCACAGGGCATGATCAAAAGTCAAGGTGGATACCACAAGAGTATAATTGAAGCTCCACCTGTTTTGCCAGCAAAGTTTCAATCATACAATGGAGGCAGATACCTTGACAAACCTTATCTTCTTTACCTTGACATCCCTGACCTTATCTTCTGGATACCCATGTGTGCTGATCAATCTGCATTTCCAAGGATGAAGCTAGCTAGGCATTCATGGTAGCAAATGCTGAATTTGATTGTTCCCGCCTCAGCCATCTCTCCAAAAAGCTGCTCTTATTTTTTATTTTATTTTTCAATTTGGTTTCATCTGCTTTAGAAGGGGCTTCCATCCTTTAATTCCCTGCAGTTCCTCAGAACAGCCGCCCTTGCTTTTCTTGCCTTTTCAGGAGAATAACAAAAGCACTTTAAAGTTCAGTCCCAAAACCTATTTGCATAAATACCTTGATTACAGATAAAGATAGGAGCTGAACTAAGCGATGGGAGCTTAAAGCCACATCTTTTAACTTGGAGTGCTTTTCATTACTGCTGATGTACGTGGGCGGAATCCATGAAAAAGATGTCAGAAGTCAGGCATGCCAGCTTGAGTGAAGTAACCCTCAGGATGCTTTTTTTTCCCCCCCTTCCAAAAACAGACAAAGTAAGACTGCGTACAAAAAACTTTGTCCTCTTGCTATAACGATGAATGCCCCCAACTTCACCCCTTTCACCCAAGGATGAAAATACAGGGGAATGCACTGCCTAAAGAAGGCGACGCTAATATCGCAGAATCCTTTCTTACCTGCATTACGTTCATAGTCTCCAATGAATCGTTTTGTGAGAAATCTCACTACCAGGGCTGCAATTAACAACAAAAAAAAAGATGTCATTTATCAAAGAGGAGAGAAAAAAGTCATCAATCACTATTTAAGGCTTCTTAAAAACTCACTCCCTGTCTTGCTGCCCCCATCTCTACCCCAATGCACACAGATCAGCTGTGGATAGAGCAACCCAAAGGAATATAGTCCTTCAAAGAAAAACTCGAGGAAGCCAAGGCAACTGGCTATAGGATAATGAGAGAGGTGTGAAGGTTCAGGTAATCTAAATTCCTAGTTTTTTTCTTCTCCTAGCTTTCTGTCTCCTTAAACCTGTAGGCTTAGAAGACTGGGGTGCCCACTGTTAAAAATCCCGTGGGAATCACCCTAACAACTCTTAATAGATATGAACCTATCATTCTTTTATGCTGGGGGGAGGAGGTCTTAATATCATGCCAAGGGTGGGGGGGAAACATCAATTTTTTTCCACTTGACTATGTCCACCCCAAATCCAGCAGCAGGTGCATGGGGAACATGGGGAGGACGCAAGAGCTGCCTAGTTCTGTTTAATATTAATTCAAATGACTACATTCTGGGGCCCCATTTTTTGGGGGGGAGGAATCAAATACAAAGCAGGAGCATCTGTTGGTTCCCTTTGAAGTTTGAAAGGCATTTTCTGCAGGAGGAGAAATTTCCTTTGGGTGAAACGGGGCGGATGGAGCAAAATGAGTGGTGGTGATGGAAGAGGAAGAGAGAAAAGGATGAAGAAGAGGAAGAAGGAAAGAAAGAAGGAAGGAGGGAAAGAAAAGGAAGGAAAGAAGGAACGAGGAAGAAGAAAAGAAAGGAGGAAAGAAAATGGAAGGAAGGAAAGAAAAGGAAGGGAAGGAAGGAAGGAAGGAAGAAAGAAAGGAAGGAAAGAAGGAAGGAAAGAAAAGGAAGGAGAAGAAAAGGAAGGAGAAGAAAAGGAAGGAAAGAAAAGAAAGGAAAGAAAGGAAGGAAAGAAGGAAAGAGGAAGAAGGACAAAAGGAAAAAAAGAAGGAAAGAGGAAGAAGGAAAGAAAGAAGGAAAGAAAAAAGAAAGAAGGAAAGAGGAAGAAGGAAAGAAAGGAAGGAAAGAAAGAAGGAAAGAGGAAGAAGGAAAAAAAGGAAAGAAAAGGAAAGAAAAAAAGAAAGAAGGAAAGACAGAAAGAAAGCCTTCCTCTCCCCTCCAGCCTTCACCTCGCCCACAACACTCACCGGTCTTGCCCACCCCGCTGGCTCCCACCACGGCGATCTTGATGAGCCGAGGGCGCCCACAGGCGTCTCCGCTGCCGGCGTGCTCTGCCTGGGGATACTCGGCGATGGTCCCCATGTTCTGGATCAGGCGCATCGCAGCAGCCGCGGGGGCGGGGGCGGCTGATAAAAGCCCAGGCGAGCCTGCAGGGACGCCGAAAGAAGCCCGAAGGGAAGCCGGAGCAGCGCCGCGACTCTCGCCCCCAGCAGCTCCTGTGCGCGGCTCCCTCGCCTCTCCCGCACCTTTTTCTCCTCTTGGCCTTGGCTCCTCCCACCGCTCCTCCCACCCCTCCACCACCAGTTTCCCGGGAAAAGGTCCGCCCCGCCTCTTTCCTCCTTCCTCCAACCAATAGGGTCTAAGCCGCCCCTCCCCGCCCGTCCCCTACCCACTCTAGGCTCCCGCCTCTCAGCATCTCCCGAGCTCACGTTCCTGAGCAGGTTTTGCTGCAAGTGTGTGGATTTTCCCCCGTTCAATGGGGGGAGGGTGCGTGTGCAAAGCGCGGCTCCCCACGCGCGACGGCTTTCCTTTATTTTATTTATTTATTTTATTTTATTTTTTTTTATTTTTTTATTTTAATTTTATTTTATTTATTTTATTTAATTTTTATTTAATTTTTATTTTATTTTATTATTTTCTCTTCCCGCGCTGCCCCTCTTAGGCCCTCCCCACCTCTGCGCCTTTAAGCCCTCCTCACCTCTGACAGGTGGTTGGCGAGAGGCAAAGTCCGTCCCCCGTCCCCGTCCCCCCAAGCGCGGGATGGAGTCAGTCAGTCAGTCAGAAAGAACACCGCGGTCTCTTTTCTGCCGTGGGCAGCGTGAATCAGCCGTTCCCACGCGTGGGCTTGAAAGTTTGACCCAGGCTTGGCTGTGTGTGTGTGTGTGTGTGAAGGGGGGCGCGTGTTCAACCGTGTGCCCTTCCCACCTTTTCAATCAAGTCGCCCCTTCTCCGTCCTCCCCTCCCCAAATACTGCTGGGGGTAAAGGCTTTATTTACAAAGCAGCTTTAAAAGGCGACCCGCTTCTCAAAATTCTTTCCTTGGGACGTTAAAAGCCGGGGAGAAAAAAGAAAAAAAAACACCCGATTCAAAAGAAAGTTCCTGCCTTCCCAGAAAGAGTTGTCATCTCCTCCACGCCTTGAGTAGAAATTTAACAGGTTTTATATCAACCCTCGATAGATAAGTGACCTTCCTTGTCATTTTCTTTAAGGCACACCTTAAAAAAATGAAATTCAGTTTGAGGGAAAAGTTTTTGAGGAGAGGAAGCTGGCAAGAAGATGATTGCAACAGTTGTCAATAGTTTGGATGCTTTTGAAAATGAAATGGGAGAAGGATGTGTAGGAATAAAAAAAAATATGAAAGAAGAAGACTGAAGAATCTGTAGGACTGTTATCAAAAGTATACACATACATACACATGCTATATACATATACATATATATGTGTATGTATGTATGTGTATAGACTGTATGTATAAATGTATATATGTACCTTCATATATATACCTACACCCATATATATACATTCATCATATACATATGTATGCGTGTGTATATACAAATTCCTTGTGTGTCCAATCACACTTAGCCAATAAAGAATTATTTTCTATTATCTATTTATATCTATCTGTCTGTCTGTCTATCTATATCTATCTATCTATCTATCTATCTATCTATCTCCATCTATATATCTATATATTTATATATTTATATATATAGAGAGAGATCAATATATATATATATATGTATATATATATATATATATATATATATATATATATATATATAATCTATCTCTATATCATATATATATATAATATATATCTATATATATATATATATATCTATCTATCTATGTATCTATGTATCTATCTGTATGTATGTATGTATGTATGTATAAAATTGTCCATCTTAAATACATATCGGAAAGCGGATGCTTCTATGTCCACAAGGTTGATGCTATATGGAACAAAAAACTGACTGAATCTGAATGTTTTGCTTCGGATACTACGAAACCTCCTCCTCCTCCCAGAAGGTAACAAGGAAAACAGGTTGTGGAGAGGATATGTAGCATCCCAGACAATCCTGAGCCCCCTGGTCAAGCATCACTTATGTGCCATGTCCCGGATAGACGGAAGTGAACTGCCAATAAATGAGCCTATTGACTGTGTCCTGTGCATTTTGCATGCTAGAAAAGTAGCTACATTCAGTCAATATGCTCATAACATAATCAGTGGCTTTTCTGCACCGGCTCCAATGCCATGAATTGGGAGCTAGATGCATAGACACATTCACCTCCTGCTGTCTGAATTGTCAGTGTGTGTTTAGATTGCTTTCGTAGTTTATCTGAGTTGGGGTGGCTGCTGGATCGTGAAACCTGAATCCTTTGTTTGACAGCCTACATGTCTACGGTGGATGCTGTTTGTATTGTTGGGGCTTGAAACACACTGCCTTGAAAGCAGGAGCTGTGGTGTATATGCCCAGCTGTGTTGGCAGCTGCTCACCTGGTGAACTCTGTACACTTTTAATGAGGAACAACAGAGAACTCCTTTTTTGATTGTAGAGTCTCCTCTTTAAATATGCCCTAGCCTGGTTCACACTTAGTCATAAAGTTATTCTAATACTCACCTCTAAAGATTTGGTCCTAAGCTGAAGTATTTCATAAGCGTTCTGTATTTATCTGACAAGGATTTCTATGTGGAGCCTTACCTTCTGAAAGATAAGCAAAAGTTAAAAGTGACCGTGTTGTTCTTCAAAGTCTCTTGCAAGTACTTTGTTGTTAAACACTGAACCTCTGTTTTAATGGAGAAGCCATACGAACCCACCACTCGTGGGTTAACTCCTCCTGTGTCATTGCTGGAGGAGGTATGGGGAAAGGCTCCTTCACAACCTGTAAATTCTTTGCAAAAAAAAAAGCAAAAAAAAAGTCCACAGTTATACCATGTTTTTCCTGAACCAAAAAAGGCACCAGGTCTTATTTTCAGGGGATGTCATCCACTGACTAACCTCACTTGCGCACATCACCCTTGGCCTCCTTTTCACTGTCAGAGGCCTTCAGGAACTTCTTCTATGGCGGGCAAGGCTTTCCTGAAGGCCTCTGCAGCCAATAACCAAGCTCTGGATAGATCCAGAGCTTTGTAATCAGCTACAGAGGCCTTCAGGAAAGCTTTGCCAGCCTTACCGGCTGCAGAAGAAATGGGCCAGTGAGGCAGGTGTCAGGGTATGTGAGGCCTGGCTGCAACTGTCCAAAGCTAAGTAATAGGGTAGCTCCACCAATCCCACCCTAGCTTAATTTTTACCATGCACTCTGGGTGGGATCTTAATTAGGGCTTATTTTGGGGGGTAGGGCTTATATTGGGCGCACATGTAAAAATCAGGAGTTACTTTCAGGGTAAGTGGTATTTTTAGGGAAATGGTAGCAGCATGGAGATTTTCTGGCATCTTTCTCCAAGCTGAGCCAGATCAGAAACCACAGGGAAAATCCACTCCATAGTTGCTGTTGTTAGCAGAAAGCTGCTTCATTCAAACCACTGTAGGACAAAGGAGGATGAGAGCCAGAACTGAAAGGAAATTAAATACAAAGGCAGTCAACTTTGCTTTGTACTAGGATAGGTTGGCAGGGCTGAAGCTTATTGTGTGAGATAGGATCTTTTTTTTTTTTTAATGTGGAGGAGGAGGAGGAGAAAGGAGAGAACTCAGCAAAGCAGGCACACACATAAAAGCCGCTTGGCTTTTAAGGCAGTCTGAAAGCGGCCTTATTCTCCTTTCCACAGAAAAGGCTGACTAATGCTCTGCAGCTACATTAAGATTTTTATCACTTTCGACAGCTTTTGTGGCGTGCTTGCTTTCCCTGTTCCGATTTTCTTCTTTATGTCTGTTGGGCCAGAGAGGTGCACTCCATCCAGCCACCCTTCTCAGTCACAGAAACACAGAATGGGATACAGGGTGTAGTTTACTATGGCTTTTGGAGGCAGAACAACAAGTGGATCGGTGGTGGTATTCAATTTTTTTTTTACTACCGGTTCTGTGGGCGTGGCTTGGTGGGCTTGGTGGGTGTGGTGTGGCTTGGTGGGCGTGGCAGGGGAAGGTAACTGCAAAATCCCATTCCCTCCCCACCCCACTTAACCTGCCTTCCAGCTCCATTCTCTTGATCAGGGCAACTAAAGGAGGCTCAGCCAATTAGCCAATCAGCTGGGACTTGGGAGGCAGAGAATAGATGGGGTTGGCGGGGCCAGCCAGAGGTTGTATTTGCTGGTTCTCCGAACTACTCAAAGTTTCCACTACCGGTTCTCCAGAACCAGTCAGAACTGGCTGAATACCCACCTCTGAAGCAGATATCCAAGTATGATTTTAGAAAGAAGGGGAGGAGGGGAGGGGAGGGGAAGAGGAGACAAGGATGGAGGAGGGGAGGGAGGAAGGAAGGGGAAAGGAAAGGATTTTAAGATGGACCGATTTGCTATAAAATTACTATTGCTATTTTCATGGACTCATTTCATGTAACCTCCAATATGTACGCACAAATCTTTTTTTTTTTTTAATTGTTCCGAGTACCAGGTTCAATTGCTGCTGGAAATCAGCATGCAATGTGGCAACGTATACACTTTAAAAAGAGCAAGTTTCTGCTTGTTGGTTGTTGTTGTTTTTATTTAACCCAGTTTTGTTTTTGATCAACCTCAAGGCACTGTACATTCTTAGTGCTTCCATCTCCTATTTTCTCTACAACAACAATCCTGTGAGGTGGATTGGCCTAAGAGAAAATGATTGGCGCAAAGTCAACCAGCCGGCTATCATATCTGAAGGAAACCTAGAACTCACAGTCTCCTAGTTTATTACTTAACCACTCCTCCAAATTGGCTCTTGATGTATGTCTTATGTTTTTATTTCAGTTGATTTTCATTCATCCACCGGATCTCAAATGCATACATTTAGTTTCACCACATGTAAAATTGCCTTTGTGGTGTTGATTGTTTCTGACAGATATCCAGTTTTATTCTGGTTTTGTGGTTCCCCTACCTAAAGTCTTCTTCTCCCTGACAAATTGCAACTATCCATAAGGACTAATTTTAGATTTACATTTTTTTTAATCCCACCTTTTAATATTTTTCTAAATAATTCAAGGAAGCGAACATAGTTCATACTCCTTCCTCTTTTCATTTTCTCCAAAACAATCCTGTGAGATGAATTTCCTGATATATATGTGTTATTCCTGTGCTTATTTTGCTAGCAGGATTGCATCGTTTTCTATATAAGAATTTAAGAAATTTGAGGAAAGGAATCCAAGGCAACGATTTAAAAAATTGCTTTAAAATGCCAGGAATTGAATTGTTGGAATTCCGTCACAATCTTGGAAACTGAATGGATATGGAGAAACCAGAGCGATTCAAGATCAATAAAGCCACCAATGCCGTCATGCTTTCTTAATTTTTTTTTCCCCTTAAACTCCGAGTTTAGTTCAAAGTTTCTCAACGTCGACTACTTTAACTCCCATGGACTTCATCTTCAAGAATTCTGGGACTTGGAGTCTACATGTCTTAAAGTTGCCAAGGTTGGGAAACCCTGGTTTATATCAAAGATATCTACAAAGATTTTCATCAAAAATAATGAAAGCATATGTGGGCTTCCGTGACACAAATTCAGCTCTTTGTATCTGCAGGAGTGCAGCTTACAAATTAATGCTGCTTTCATCATTTGTGCCCTTTATCTCACCTACTTCTCACCCTCTGACTCCCTCTGTCAAGGTGTGTCCACAGAGGTTAAAAAATAATCAAATGGTGGTCAAAACCCAGGGGTGGGATTCTACCAGTTTGCACCTATTCGCCAGAACCAGTTGTTAACATTCTAAGCAGTTCGGAGAACCAGTTGTTAGAAGAAATTACTGGCCTAATCCTGTAAGGAAGGCAGGAAGGAAACATTCTGGGGTTGCTTACACACAAGGAATTTGTCTTGGTGCAAATACTCTCAGTGTACATAAAAGAAAAGATGCATTCATCAAGAGTCGAGAATCATCACGTACAACACTTAATAATAGTCATAGGGTACAATAAGCAATCAAATCATACTAGGAAACAGTCAATAAAAATAGTTAGGATACAAGCGACAAAGTTACAGTCATACAGTCACAAGTGGGAGGGGATGGGTGATAAGGAGTGATGAGCAGATTAATAGTAATAGTAGTGCAGACTTTGTAAATAGTTGAACAATGTTGAGGGAATTATTTGTTTAGCAGAGTGATGGCTTTCGGGGGAAAACTGTCCTTGTGTCTAGTTGTTCTGGTGTGCAGTGCTCTATAGTGTCGTTTTGAGGGAAGGAGTTGAAGCAGAGAGAGAGAGAGAGAGAGACTAAACAATCATCTCTTAGTTGAGAGGCTTTGGGGCTGGACAGGTATAATGTCAGTTGCCCTACTATTTTGCTCTATGAATATATGCAGAAGCCACCTGTTGCTGTGTTCTTCAAAACACACTGTTTACAAGAGAAGGATTGGCACATATTCAGTATTTGCACTTGTGCATCTTTCCAGATAATCTATGCTCTTGTGACTGGAAAGCTCCAGGCTATCTGATTATTGAAAAGGAGTTGGCTCCAGACCAAGAGATTTTTTTCTTTGTTCTAATGGCAAAGGAAGGGATACAGATCATAACAAAATGGGGTCAAAATGCTATTCTCCAACTCCTGTCCCCTTTCTTTCTGAACATGCCTCCCATACTTTCTCTCCAGCATTGCTCTTCTCTGGTTCCTATAGCCCACCATTCAGATCCAAGACCTGAAGACATTATTCTGGGCAATTTTATTGTAAACTGCCCAGACACACTCAGGTGAGTTGGGCACTAAGTGGTAGATACCTACTACTAAGAGGATCCTCGGTAATTTACATTACATCCAAATGTAGTGACCTGCTTTGTTTTTGCTTCTGTGTTTTCATCGCAGAAAACAATTAGCATAATCCTATAGGTATCTTATTTCATATTATATTCAATGGAATATTACATCCAAATGTAATGCCCTGTTTTGATTTTGATTTTTTTTCAACTTGTTTACTTAACACAGTTACACATTCATTGCTGCAGTTTCTTATGTTTATGTCTGGTAATGATAAATCTAGCAAAAGCTGTAATGCCATAAAATGTGTTTACAGTTGCTTATATTTACAATCAGGTGTATCCTTGGATTTAAAAACAACAAAACCTCAAGATCGTATTGCCCATAAAAAATAGAGGTTCAGTCCCAACAGGATGACTCCCATCTTACTTCTTTTGTTGTTATTTTTTACTATACCTTGTAAACATCCCTGGCACTATATATTACTAGGTCGAAGAATGTAAGGTTGTGATAGAATACGTGGTTCTGGGAGTTCTTGATTCATTCCTTATGTGAAGTTTAAGGTGACCAGTCTATAGGTTTGTATATCTGACAGAGTTGGGTGTTGCCCACATAATGGAGGAGTTGTGTTCTCATTAATGATAGGTTCAAATCTTGGAAATGCATTTAGATCCAATTGACTATTAGAGGCCCCAGTGTAGCCAGCAAATGTTTACCAAGTGAGGTTCTACTTTAGTATTGGCCCTACTATAACTTTTTGTTTAGATTACTACACTCTTTTATATGGGTTTATCCTTGAACATGGTACAATAGCTTCAGTTAGTGGCCAAATAAATGGGAAACCTCTTGATTTCTCAGTAGCACAGGAAAGAATGAAGCTAATTAGATGCTTGTGAAAGCCAATGCGATATTTCTTTTTTCTGTATTTCCTTCTGCCTGAACTGTATTTGCAAGCTTGCTTAACCAGGAGTCGTTGGCCATGTAAACCCAGCCAAGTGTTTTCTTTCTGTGCTTGACCAGACTCCACAACAAGAACATTGGAGACTTCATGAATTGTGTTCCCATTGAATAGAGCAGTGGATCTAAACCTCATCACTTCAAACTGGGCAAGTTTAAAGACTTGTGGACTCCCAGAATTCCTCAGCTAACATGACTGGAGGAGGAATTCTGGGAGTTTGAAGTCCACAAGTCTTAAAGCTGTCAAGTTGGAAAATCCCTGACTTAGAGAATGCTGAGGCAACTCAGCCATTTTAATCTAACAAATGCTGATCTGAAGAAATCCTTAAATTTTACCCATGTGAAAACTTTACAAATGAAATTAGTGTATTTTTTTTAAGTGCTTTTCTGAATCTTGCCCATCCTCTCAAAATAGTTCACTTGGTGCCTACATAAGTGTGTCTTCAGTTTCAGACAAACTCATATTTACGTGGTCTTTTAATGTTGATTATTTATGCTTCTGTGGCACTAAATGCTAATGTGTGTGTGTGTGTATTCTCACTTGATGTCTCAAGATCTGAACATTGAGATGTGAGCTGATTATTATTAAACATCTTACGCTATTTCATTTATTTATTTATTTATTTTGTAATGACAGGATGAGCCTCGGTGGTGCAGCGGTTAGAATGCAGTACTGTAAGCTACTCCTACTGCAATTTAGCAGATCGAATCCCACCAGGTTGACTCAGCCTTCCATCCTTCCGAGGTGGGTAAAATGAGGACCCAAATTGTTGGGGGCAATAAGCTGACCCTGTAAACTGCTTTGAGAGGGCTGTAAAGCACCAGAAAGTGGCATATAAGTCTAAGTGCTAAGTGCTATTGCTATTCCAAAAGGATGCTTTGAGAAAATTGCCAAATATCGGAACATAAAGGCGTAAATATAAACGCAGTGCATTCTATTCACACTGACTTCCTGGCAATAAGAGTTGGAGTTCCTGAACTGATAAAACTCTAAAAGGAACCAAGCCTATCGTGATTAAAAGAAGCCACCCCCCCAAAAAAAAACCAACAACAACCCATGACCTTTATTCTCACTGAATCTGTGCCCTGGTAACTATTGTTCAGACAGTTCCACACATATAATGCAAATCCATGGCCTCCTCTTTCATGGTCAAGCCTAAGTAACTGCAATCCACACCCCAATGGGAAGCAGGCATATTAAGCAACATACTTAATGAGAAGGCATGACATCAAAATACTTCTGCCCTATATATTCTTTCTTAGCTTTATCTTGCCCTGATTACCTAGAGGGGAATATAATGGTTTTAGATAACAACATGAGTCATATAGTCGCCTACAACTTGGGGAGGGGGAGAAAGCACTCATTTTCTATATAAAGAACAGACCACATCCAAAAATAGAAGTAACACTTAAAAAAAAAAACTCTACTCCTGAAGGACCTGCAAATTCCAAACAACAAAGATTGGAATGCAGGGTCATTTCTGCAGAGAGTATAGTGAACACTGCATCGCATGTGGAATGTAAACTTAAGCAACCACATTTTAAGGCATTCCTAGGTTGTCTAGCTTCCTGGTCTCCTCTCTACTCCTTAGTAAGTTCGAGATTTTCTCGCTAAGGATCTGAGAATTTGTGCTGCCTTGACACAAACTCCATAAATGCCAGCAATGAATATGCAAGTGTGTTTAATTCAACATGTTAAGAAGAGTTGGGTTTTAAAAAAAAACAAAAAAACACCAAGCCTTGCATTTGAATGTAATTATAAATTAAATAGGTGAACAGGCACTTTCCGTCACGTGGTTTTGCAAGCCTGAATTGTTTACATGAACATAAAAGCACTGGAAGCTTTTGCAAGTATCAAGACGCTGCCAAAAGAAGAGCAACGTATAATTAACTAGAGGTGTTGTTTTGTGCACAGAAAAATCCAATTAGCGAAGAGATATCATAAACCATTGGTCTCTAAGGGGAAATCTGAATGCGTATCCCAAGTTTAGGCCTGCAGTGGTCATTTTGCAGAATAGAGGTCACTAATCTTTATTGGCTGGCCATTCCACCAAGCAGTGTTGAAAGTCTGTGTAGGTAATCCTCGAATTAAAAATGTAATGGAGCCTGCCAATTACATTCATAACCCGAGGATTTGTTGGAGTGAATCACATAAAGTAAACATGAAAACTCTCTGTTTTCGTCCACGCATTCACTAATTGAATGTGCGGCAGAGGTGGTATTCAGCAGGTTCTGACCAGTTCCACCTCTGACTGGCCCCGCCCCCATCTCTTCTCTGCCTCCTGAGTCCCAGCTGATAGGCTGGGTCTTCTTTTGTTGCCCTGCACAGGAGAACAGAACTGGAAAGCAGGTTAGTGGGGTGGGGAGGGAATGGGGATTTTTCAGTATCCTTCCCCTACCACGCCCTCCAAGCCACACCCACAGAACTGGTAGTAAAAAAATACTGATGCATGGGTCTTTAAGTGCACGAGATAAACTTCCGGTTTGTCGGCAGCCGGCAGGGATTTGCAGCTGCGCGATCCCTGCCGCGCTAGCCGTTTTGGGGCTCCGACCCAGCCGGGTGCATGAGCTAGGCTGCCCTGCAGGGGCAGCTGAAGTAGGGGGATCCGGAGAAGGGTTTGGGGGTGCTGCAGACTCCCTCCTGGCCGGCAGAACTCCCTTTTCCCAGGGACGGTGCAGCGGCGGAACCGTAATGCCGCCACAAAGAAGCTGGCAGCCGGGTAAGAATGCGCAGGAGGAAGTGGAGAAAGTGATTGAGAGGAGAAAGTTTTTCTTGGCTCCTAGGACTCTAAGACATATTTAATAAAATTCCTGAAAAGTATGATTCTCTGAATAATACCTGCCAGAAGAGGAAAAAAGCGGCTGCTTGAAGGTGCTGAAAGGATAGCTTTCCCTCTTTTCCTCACGGAATAAATAACTGGATATTAAGAAACCTATTTTTTTAGGTGGAAATTGGTTTTAAGCGATGAGTGGGAAGAGAGAGGATTAAGAAGAAAATATTTGTATGCTAAGATTTGTTGGAGCAGATGCCTTAAGGATTTGAAGACTAGAAGATATTGTAATAAGATTTTAAACAGATTTGGACTTTCTTTCTCTTTGATTGATATTACCCCAGAAGGAGAAAGTGAGAACTCTGCCTTGGTTTGGACTGATTGATAACTTTGGGACTGTTTTATCTTTTTTATTTTCTTTTGAATATTCTGGTTGTTGTAAGAAGAAAGAAGAAGAAAAAAAAGAGAAAAGATTTATAATGGCTCTTTCTGTTGAGGAACTAAGAAAAGAATATGAACAAGCAAAAAAAATGGTAAAGATGGTGTGGAAGAAGCTTTCCTTTTCTTAGAAATGGCGCTTACTAATTATCAACAAAAATTACAACAGATGAAGACAGCAGAGGAACAAGAAAGAAAGGAAGGAGCCATCTTTAATGAATCTCAGAATTTGATCCAGAAAAAGGAAGAGAGAAACAAAAGAAGAGAAGAGAAAAGAAGAAAACTAAAGGATTTAAGGACTTAAGATCCAAAAAACATTTAAGAAAGGGAAAAATAAAGTGCAAAACCAATATGATGATTGTAAACAAAGGGGAAAAGAAATACGACAGAGAAGGGAAGCCGGTAAGGCAGAGGCTAGAAGAAGGGGGTAGAAAGGTTTGTTGGGAAAAGAAAGAAAGGGAAAAGGTGGAGAAAAGCTACAATGTTTTGGAATTAAATGGAAAAAAGGAATTTTTATGGATAATGGATAAAGTATAATTTAAAAAAAAAAAAAAAAAGATTTTGCAAGGTACATAAGATGAGATGGTAGTATTGTAATGGTTTAAGAGTTGATAAGAGATTAAAATGTTAAAATGTTTAAAAATGATTGGCTTTAAAACTTAATAATAGGAGAGGTTTAGAATATTGTTTTAATTAAAGAGTTTAATAAAATTATGGTATTGATGTTATTATAAAATTTTTATTATAGTATTTCTTTTTAATATTTGGATTTATTGTCTAATTATGCACTTAATTGTGTTGGATGTATTAGTTAATGTACCAAGCAAAATCTGATTGGGTATTAGATATTATTTTAAAGATTAATTTGATTAACTTAGGGGAGATAGAAAGGCATCATACTCTGATTAATGATTTCAGGAGAAACTGATTTTCTTTTTTTTCATAAGGGATGAGACAAAGGGATGATAAAAATGGACAAAAGATACAAGTATAATGATTTAAACTAAGATGATTAATTAAGGTAGAATTAAGAAGTGTGAAATATGTGGAGAAGTTAATATAGAAGGTTTAGAATGGTAAATAAAATAAGTAATGATATGTAAGATGAGCATGAATATAATTGAAGTCCATGAAGAGAGAGATACCTGGGCCCAAGTTACTTTCCAAAAGATTTTTTTTATGTTTTGTGTGTTGTGTGTATATGTCTTTTTGGGGGAGAATTGGTAAAAACTTGTAGAAATATAGAATGAGAATAATGGTAACTAAGTCAGAAAGAATCAGATGAAATAATAATAATGATATTGAATAAGAGTAAAGAGAAGTAAAGAGAAATTGAATAAGAGGTTTTGGTATATTATATGGAAATGGTTTAAAACAGAATCATAATTTATCTGACTTGTTAAATTTACAATGGAAAAAGGTTTAAACATGTAATGAATAATGATAATTTGTGTGTTTTAAAAATTAATAAAACTTGTTTTAAAAAAAAAAAAAGTGCACGAGATATTCTCTTTTACAAAGAATGGCGGCCTGAAGTTGCATGCGATCACGGCCCCCAGAACCTTTCATTGTTGGTGCACAAAAAGCATTTGCAAGCCGATCGGATGCTGGAAGCGAAAATCTTCCCGCTCTCAAAGAAACCGCAGCAGAGAGGAGACAGATCTTCACAAGGCAAGTTAGTCTGGCACATCAGGGTGGGGGGCAGGGAAGCAATTGTGGGGAGCCTGGTGGAGAAGGGAATAGGCATTGTGAAACATTGCAGTGCCTCTGCGGTCATTCATAAGGGTGAACAACTGCTCTGGTGTTGCTACATTCGTAATTTCAGGCCTGTCATAAATACTTGGGGAGGATTATACCATAACTTCGAATGGTCACTGCCCACTTACCTGCACTGCAAATGCGCACGCCTCCCAGCTGATTTTTGGCCCATTTGAGGCCATTTTCGCCCTCCCGGAGACTCGAGGGAAGCCTCTGCAGCCTCAGGAAGCCAAAAAATGGGCCTTCCGGAAATACCAGAAGTGCTGAAATGGGCCCGTTTTTTGGCCTCCCAAGGTTGCAGAGGCTTCCCTCAAGCCTCTGGGAGGGCGAAAACTGCCTCAAATGGTCCAAAAATCAACTTGGAGGTGTGTACATGCGCAGTTTAGGTAAGTTTGGCTGGGGCTCGTGTGCCGGCACAAATGGCTCTGCATGCCACTTGTGGCACGTGTGCCATAGGTTCGCCATCAAGGTCCTAGAGGTATTTGCAAAGAACAGCAATAGAAAGGAAGATGGTAGAGACCTGCCCCTCATTGTATAACTTCACGGAAGTCATTTTGATTAAAGGAAGTTTTATGAACTCTGAATAAAATAACTTGGAAGGTTTAATAATTGCAAAGACACAAGAATTATTTAAAAATAAGCCAATGGGCTAGGACACGGGTCAGCAACCTTAAACACTCAAAGAGCCATTTGGACCCATTTCCCACAGAAAAGAAAACACCAGGAGCCACAAAGATCCTAACCGGAAGCCCCCCATTCAATTCTGGAGCCGGCCAGAAGTCTGGTTCCCCTGCCATAGAGTCTCCTCCTAGTGCAGTGTCCTTTTTCCTCTACCTGTCCTAACCAAATGCCTTATCAATTGTGGAGCCGATTGGAAAACCTTGCCATGGAGTCTCATCCTGGCATGCCGTGCTTTCCCCCCCTAACTGGAAGATCCTCCCAAAATTGTGGTGCTTACCGGCAACAGGGACCTGCAGCAGAGAGATGAAAGAGCCACATGCGGCTCTAGATCCACAGGTTGCCAACACCTGGTCTAGGATCCTCCTCAATTCCTCTCTCGTCAGTGGATTTAATGCACTCTCTAATATTTGCCTGACTCTTTAAGAATTCCCAAGGAAGTTGTGGTTCATCACCGGAGAACTTTTAAAGAAGAGACTGGACAGTAAATTGTCTGAGATTGTCTAGGTTCTCCTGGTTGAGCAGGGGGCTGGACTAGAAGACCTCCAAGGTCCCTTCCAGCTCTATTCTGATTCAGGGGTTGTGGGCACTTCATCGCTGGAGGTTTTTAAGAAGTGGACAGCCACTTGTCTGAAATGGTATATAGGGATTCCTGCTTGAGCAGTGGGCTGGGAGGCCCGCTCCTGCCGTTTTCTCTTCTTTCTCCTCTCAACTGATCATCGGAGCTTTTTATAACTACCAGTTCGGCCAAACCGGTAGCATTTCACCACTGGCACAGTGATTAGAATGCAGTATTGCAGGCTAACTCTGCTCACACAACCCGGAGTTCGATTCCTTCAATCCTGACCAGCTCAAGGTTGACTCCTCAGCCTTCTATCCTTCCAAGGTGGGTAAAATGAGGACCCAGATTGTTGGGGTCAATATGCTGACTCCGTGTGCCACTTAGAAAAGGCTGTAAAGCAGCGGTATATAAGTCTAAGTGCTGTTGCTAATTGTCTACCGAACCAGGTTCATTTTTTTTTACAAGTATATAGTCCTAAATAACTTAGGACCAGGATATTTGGTAGGGAACATACTTCATTTTCAACTTGGACAATCCCTAGGACTATCTGAAGGAGTCTGGCATTTAACCTTCAAGCAGATACTTTTTGTGGTGAACCACTGAAATGTGAGAAGTACCTACAAAAGCCTCTTCTAAGAGCTTCTGGAAGTGTGTGAAAGTTAAAAGTACATGATTTTGTTTTGCTTTGTTTTTGTTTTCCTTCTCTCCACCCACATTTTAATTAGCGTCTTAATATTCTTTTAACTTACTATCAAGTACATGAAACCAAACTTGACAGATCTGCAAAAATAAAAATGGATACAAGCCAAAATCTTTGACAGAATCACCCATGGTTACTTCAAAATATATAGCGTATTGGTCCTGGAATGATAGTCCTGGAGCTTTTTAAGATCCTAGTAAATCACTCGCCTCACTTTAGATTTGCAAAATTGCTTTTTTGATGAGAAATAATGCCTCCAGTACTACTGCTAAAATTACTCAACACAGATTTTAAAAATAAAGTTAAAAATAAAATAAATTGGCTTGGTTCTAACCAATAGGAAGGCGACATCTAAGAATACAAGACCTGGATGGCATGTGCTATTAATACGTTTTAAATGAATTAATATAAGCTTTCATTACTACAGGATATTTTAATCTGGGTTGACCTGAGAACTCTGTTAGAGGTCTGGTACAATTTCGGCTGAGATGCATTATTAAACTACTGAAAATCATGGAGATTAAATATTCAGCAAATTGAAGTATAAAGCTGGACTTTGTCTACTTACTTTTGGAATTCTTGACATGCACTTAAGAAAACTCCCTATGTAACTCATTAGATGATATATAAGCTACAGGGGTGGCACACTTTAATTGGTATTTGTAGGGGAATTTTTTTGTTTTAAAGTGTTTGTATTCAGATGGAATTACTTGAAATGATGGAATGAGAATATGCGATGAAATTGTAATTATGACAGATAAAAGTATAAATATAATGAATATGATGATATGAGAATTAGTTAAAGCTAAAAGGAATAGATTAAGAAATGATTGGAAAATTTATAAATAAGCTTGAGGAAAATATTTGTGAAAAATAATAGAAAATATGTAAAGTAGAGGTTGATATGAAGTAAATGTGAAAGATAAATATGTAAACCAAATTATGTCTGTACGGAGATGTAAAAACCTGGAGTCAGGCTGTTCACTAAAAAGAGATGTTTCTTTAAAAAATGTGGAAAATTGAAATAAAACTTTTACCCAAAAAAAGAAAAAAAGAAAAATCCCTATGTATTCAGCCAGAGGTGGTATTCAGTACGTTCTGACCAGTTCTGGAGAACTGGTAGTGGAAGTTTGGAGTAGTTTGGAGAACCAGCAAATCCCACCTCTGTCTGGCCCCACCCCCATATATTCTCCGCATCCCAGGTTACAGGTAGTCTTTGGCTTGCAATAGTTCATTTAGTGACCATTAAAAGTAACAGGGGGACTGATTAAAGTAATTTATAAGTGTTTTTTTCACACTTAAGACTGTTGCAACATCTCCATGGTGAACATGCGATCCAAATTCAAGCACTTGGCAACTGGCATGTATTTATGACGATTGTATGTAACCGGGGTCAGGTAAGTAAGTACCCTTTGTAACTTCCCAGCCAACTTCTGATGAGCAGAATCAATGGGGGAAAATTAGATTCACTTAATGGCCACATGAATCACTTAACAACTGCAATGATTCCCTTAACAATGGGTCTATGACAATTCGCCAAGGCCAACTCGCCATGGCCAATTCGCTATGGCCAACTCGCCACAGGACAACTCAGTGCGGGACAAGAGTTACACTAATATCAAAGAGATACTAGAATGGAATCACTAAAGAAAGCAGGGGTGGGATGCTACCGGTTCTGCCTGGTTCTATAAAACCAGTAGCTCTGAAGAGCAGCAGACACTGAACCGGTTCTGTGTTTGCTGCTGTTTGGCTCACCCGCCCACCCGGGCTCTTAGCTGTCCTTTATTTCCTGCTTTTTCAACCTCAGCTGCTTTGCGCGGCACAACTGAGGTTGAAAAAGCAGGAAAGAAGAGGATTTTCAAATGCTGCGCACCTGCGCACTGTGCTTTTCAGCTCTCCAGGTGGCACAGCTTAAGATTTTTTTACACACGCACGCAAAACGCAGTCACCAAACCAGTAGTAACACCGGTTGAATCCCACCCCTGAAAGAAAGGATGCAAAAGGAGGGACAAAATAAAATGTGAATGGCAAAAATTAAAATATTTTCTAATATATTTTAAATAGTTAAATAGATTTGTTAAATTGTCCTGCCGTGAGTTGTCCCATGGCGCATTGGCCATGGTGGGTTGTCTTGCAGTGAGTTGGCCGTGATGTTCTGACAAAGGTTTCCTGAAACAGTAACAATCACACACTGTTACCAAAACTCTTTTTAAAAAATTTCAACAACTGTCTCAGGGCTCCGGGATCCACCCCCACTTAAATCATAAGACTCTAGCCACATCTCTCAGAGTAAAAAAAGATGATTTATTAGGAGTGACCATGTCAGCGTTACCTGGGTGCAGCCGACTCTGAGACACATCATTCATTTCACCCTTGATCCTGGTCTTCCCCACCCCCCTGGATGTATATTCTCCAATGGGACACATCCATAGCCAAGAGTCATCAATCATGCTCTCCAGTAATAATCTTGTGCACCGGAAGCTTTGGACACCTAGCAATTATCTATAAAATATTTAAGGTATGCATTACTTCCCCTACTCCCTTTCTGCTGACAACTCTAAAAGACCAGAGTTGACAGGCTGTGAATTATATGCATTCAGAAACAGTTTATGAATAGACCAACAGAAGTCTGCCAGTCTTTCAGGATAAGGCTGATAAGCACCCACCTTTATCTCCCTTAAAATGCTGCCAATGACTAAATTGCCAGTTAGCTGTACAAGGTCAAATGGAGCACAAAGTCAACACGGAGCTCACGATTTTAAACTGACCAGAATGAACAAAGTTGCTTCCTGCAAAGGCTCATGACCCTTTGCTCCTCCTTTATGTCTTATGGGACGGGCCAATCATCTGCCAGCCTTACTCCCGAGTCGCTCCTTTTGTCTTAACTGTTCTTGCCTTCTGGCAGCTCTGTGCAAGCGCGCACTGGGAACAGGCTCCCCCTGTTCCTCTGCCTCGCTGCTGTCAGATTCTGGAAGCTCCAGAGTTAGCACATAACTCTCCGATGGCCCTGGCCCCATCTCTGTGTCTGACGGAGATCCCTCTCCAAGCCGTCCCCAGACTCCAAGACTGGCCCATGTTCCTCCCCACTGTCCGACTCTGCTGCCAGCTCTGCCGGCCGCTGGCGGACCACAACACGTGGTGACTTGGCTGCGGCAAGTTGGTTGTGGCTAGTTGCCCCTTTCCACTTAATAACTGTGGCAAAAAAAGGTCATAAAATGAGGCACAACTTGCTTAACACTGCTTAGCAATGGAAATTTTGAACTCCATTGTGGTCATAAGTCAAGGACTATATATGTGTGCATTCTGAAAGAGACTTTATCTTTGAAAAATATGGAAGCTGATGTTTAATATGGTGAAAAATATTTAATTTAGTTCTTTTTTCATATATTTGGCTACCCATCCTAGATTCATGATTCTGGGTGGCAAACATAAAATTAAAAACCCCAAAGCAACACAGAACAATAAAAGTAAGGTAAACAACACCAAACAAATCATTCGTGCAAGCTTGTTGATAAAACCATTTACAGCTTCCAAGTAGTAGTTTCAATTTCATGAAGGTTAGCAGGAGAATTTTGGGAGCTGAAGATGTCTTAAAGTTGGCAAGTTTAAGAAATGCTACAAGACTTCTAATCAGTACAAAGTGGGTAGTGAAAAATGTGTAACCCTTCCCAAAGTATTGTGTGTTTAAAAAAATACAAATTGGCCCCACCATTCACTTCAAACTTTATTAGAAATTTGCTTTTCCCTGAAAGATGCATTAAGAAGTCAAGACCTCATAAAATTCTTCCTTTGTTTTTGGATTGATTGAGTTCAAACGTTATAATCTCATGACATTATACCTCAAACAGGAAAGTTTGGATTTATTATTAAGGACCAGAGGAGACATGATAGCGGTCTTCCAATATTTGAGAGGCTGCCACAGAGAAGAGGGAGGGTCAATCTATTTTCTAAAGCACCCGAAGGCCAGACAAGGAATAATGGATGGAAACTGAACAAGGAGAGATTTAACCTGGAGATAAGGAGAAACTTTCTGACAGTGAGAACAATCAGCCAATGGAACAGAAGTTGCCTTCAGAAGTTGTGGGAGCTTCATCACTTTCAAGAAGAGATTGGACTGCCATTTGTCAGAAACGGGGTAGGGTCTCCTGCTTGGGTGAGGGGTTGGACTAGATGACCTATAAGGTCCCTTCCAAATAATCTGTTAAATATCTGTTATTACATTTAATGCCTTCAGGTCAATTCTTAACCATTGGTAACCATCTGGACTAGTTCCTGCAGTTTTCTTGGCAAGGTTCTTCAGAAGTGGTTCTCCATTGTCTCTTTTCCAGGGCTGAGAGAGAGTGACTGGCCCAAAGTCATCCAGCCGTAATTGTGCCTAAGGTGTTTCTGGTGTTTCAGCCTGATGCCTCAACCATTTACAGCAAACTGTCTTTCCCATTTTGAATACTTTCTTGTTTTCTTTTTTTTCTTTTTTGAAAAACTTTATTAATCTTTTAAATTTGAAAAAGACAAACAACAGAAATATAAATCTTGTAACATCAACAGTTTGTGACATTCATCTTGTACTAATATTTTGTGCATTATTTACAAATATATAGAATTTGTGCGGATATAAATCTTTAACTTATCTAGTGCTTATCCTTATTTTTTTACAATCCATTTATCTATCCAACAGTCTATCTCTGCTCAATCCAATCATACCATTTTCCCCATATTTTGTAATATATTCCTCTTTCTCTTGTAAACTCAAAGTTAATTTATCCATCTCGCCACAGCTCATTATTTTTTGAATGATCAATTCCTCTCGTGGTATACATGTATGTTTCCAACACTGGGCATAGGCAATCCTGGCTGCAGTTAAAATGTGCAATATCAAATATTTTATATTTCTCCCATATTACTTTCTGAATATCCCCAATAAAAATAATTCTGGTTCTAATTCTGTTTGCTCACTGGTAATCTCCTGTAACCATTTTTGAATTTTTAACCAATATTTTTGAGTCTCCGAGAAGGACCACCACATATGTTTCTTGTTTTCATTAGGTAGCTGCTCTTTTAAAACTTTTTAGCATGCATACTTTCTGCACTTTGGGGGAGGATGGAGAGGACAATAATTTGTTATTCTTTCCTTTGACAAGCCCAAAGAAATGATGCAAGTTACAGTATGTTCTCTTTGCATCTTTGAAGCCATTGAAGTACAGGCTTAGAACTGATACAAGAAAATCTAGCCTAAACCTTAAAGGGTCTGCCAAAAATACTATTGGGTCATTCTTTATGATTTTAAGAAAGAAATTATAAAGATTTTCATAGGAAACAATTGTATTTGCCTGTTCCAGGCTACACACTGTTGTGAAAAGAGAAAGTGCTATTTGTAGTTAGATTAAGCAATCAAACATTATTTTTACATCTTGGAAACTCTCGGGCAGATCATCTCCAATGTCTTGCCCTGTGAATCTTCCTTTGGAACAACCAGTTCTTTCCCTCTGTAGCATGTTTATGAAAACTTTTGAACAAGAAGATCACACACTAACATAAATGAATATAAACTGAGAAAGGAAGAAAAAAGAAATTAAAGGAAAGGCAAAACGTGCAAGGAAAGAACAAAGTTAAAGAAAAATAGGCAGAAAAAGGATCTAAAGAAGTGGTTTCTGATATTCTTCCCTGCAGTTATAAGTAAAGTACTGGAACAAAACAAAAAAAGAATGGAGGCCCTTGAACTCTGGTGCTGGAAAGACTCCTGCGAGTCCCTTGGACTGCAAGGCGATCAAAGTGGTCAGTCCTAGAGGAGATCAACCCTGACTGCTCTTTAGAAGGCCAGATCCTGAAGTTGAAACTCAAAGACTTTGGCCACCTCATGAGAAGGAAGGACTCCCTGGAGAAGAGCCTCATGCTGGGAAAGATTGAGGGCAAATGAAGAAGGGGACGACAGAGAATGAGGTGGCTTGGATGGAGTCACTGAAGCAGTCAGCGTGAGCTTAAATGGACTCCAGAACAGTGGTCGTTACTGGTGGTCCGCGAGAAAATTTTGGTGGGCCACAGAGAAATGTCACCCTCAGAGCACCCCACAAAGCAATTTAATCCAGGCTGCATGGGAACACAAGGCTGCGCTGCCCACATGGCCTGCGGGAACCCACCCCGCCCACTCACTCCTTACCTGGCAAACTTGCCTGCTAAATTGCTATTTTTCCTTTTTTTTTCCCCGACCATCAGCTGTTCTGCTGTGCCGGGAGATTTAGATTAGCTAGGAAGCAGGAAATGGTTGGATTTCTTGCTTTCTAGCTAGTCTTTAGATCTTCGGCTCTGCTTTTAAGCACAGCCAAACCTCCCTTAGGACTGAAGTTTCTATTATTCAGTGCAGACTCACGGCAAGCAAATTTGAGAGACTGAGCTATCCGATGGCAGATAGATAGATCACTGAATTATTCTGTGAGCAACTCAATCTGCCTGCCTGCTTTGCCTGATTTTGGGTAAAAGTTGATCTTTTTTAATAAAAAAATTCAATATTTATAATATTTACATACAAGCCATGCCCAGCCAGTCACATGACCACCAAGCCACACCCACAAATTAGGCCATGCCCACAGAACCGGTTAGTGGTCCCTGGGATTTAAAATTATGAGTTTGGTGGTCCCTGACGTCCAAAACATCGGTGGCCCTTGCTCCAGAAGATGGTAAAGGACAGGAGCGCCTGGAGGAATATTGTCCATAGGGTTGCGATGGGTCGGACACTACTTCGCAACTAACCACAACAACAACTGGAAGAAGCTGTTCTGTATTAACATTACGTTTTCAAATGAGGACTGAGTATATCATGCTTTGTTTTTCGGCCAGAAATACATGGGAGGGAGAGAAAAAATTGGCCACCTCAGAAAATGACAAAAAGTTTTCTAATCTAAGTTTTCAAACGAAATGACTATAGCTACTATTTAAGATCATGGGTCAATGAAACATTGTTTGTTCTTTTAGTCAGTTATTACACACCTGAAAGACACTGACTGGGAAAGCTAAATTATGCTTTCTCGGAGCCTTGCTTTCCTGGAATATAATTTATACCACTGTTTATTTGCTGTTGCTGTGCCAGAACGTAAGAGTTCAGAGGGATGAATCAGAAGTCAGCAATATCATTGGTTGTTGTTTTCAAGCTGCTTAAATGCTACGCTCTTGGAGACCCAGTTTGGTGTAGCAGTCAAGGTACTGTATCAGATTAGAAACTGGGAGATAAAGAATTTAAGCCCTGTGTTTGGTATAAAGCCAATTGGGACCGTCACTTTCTCTCTGCCCTAGAAGGAGACAATAGCAAGTCACTTCTGAAGAACCTTGCCAAGAAAACTGCAGGAACCTCTGAGAACTGGATATGGTTGAACAGAAGAAAACATAGACTAACAGAGTTAGAAGGGACCTCGGAAGTTTTCTAATCCAATACCCTCTACCATTTCAAACAAATGGTTGTCCCGTCTCTTTTTGAAAGCCTCCAGTGATGGAGCATCCACAACTTATGAAGGCAACTTCTGTTCCACTGGTTGATTGCTCTCGCCCTTAGGAAATTTCTCCTTCATTCTAGGTTGCTTCCCTCCTTGGTTAGTTTCCAACCATTGTTCTTGTCTTGCCTTTTGGTGCTTTGGAAAATAGTTTGACCACCTCATCTTTGTAGGAGCTCCTCAAATATTGAAACACTGCTATCATATCACCCCTAGTCCTTCTTTTCGTTAAACTAGACATACCCAATTCCTGCAACTGTTCATATGTTTTATCCTGCAGCCCCCTAATCATTTTTGTTACTCTTCTCTGAACTATTTCCAGACCCACAACATCTTTTTTTGTATTGTGGTGACCAGAACTGGTGCAGCATTCCAAGTGTGGCCTTACTAAGGCTTTGTAAAAGTGGTAGTAGAATTTCATGTGACCTTGATTCTATCCCTCTATTAATGCAGCCTAGGATTGCATTGGCTTTTCTGGCTGCTGCTGCACACTGTTGGCTCATATTTAAATGATTGTCCACTAGGACTCCAAGATCCCTGTCAGAGTTACTGGCATTAAGCGCAAGAGGAATGCTACACTCAAAAGTGGCTCCTATTAAATAAATTCAATGTTAGGACTGTTTGACTCTCTGAATCACGTAATCAGAAAAATACTTAACCAGTTATACTATATCATTAAGAGTATGCAACCTGGAACTAGAGTCCTAAGCTGGACTTCCCAGTTATCTTGGCTAATGGTAAGGGAATTGTAGTTGAAAATCATAGTAGCAGGGTACTATGTTGCCCACTCTCACTAAGGAGCATGTATAATGTTAGGCAACAGATATGTCATCTGCATCTACATGATAAGTTAGGGTTTGTATTTCTAGATTCTTTAAAAGCTTTATTTAGTAACAATTAGAATATATTCTGGAAATATGAACGAGGAAATGTGATTACACAAGATTAGCCCATTTCTTGGATACATACCAGCACTTTGGAATTTGACTGCTTATCACGAATTATGATTGCATCCAGCATAGGAAATGGCAAAAAGAATCATATTGAGAAACTGGAACTGTAATATCATTCAAGATGTCAAAAAATAGTTGTCACAAATGTGTGACTGGTTTATTATGGAAAAGACATTTTTTACGAATCAAATGGCTGCAGCATACTTTACAATCATATTTTGTACTGTTCATATTAGTGTATTTACTAGTAAACTAGCAACTATTGATAAATATAAAAAATAAGATTTTTTTTTTCTCTTCTTTTTTTCTTAGTTTGAATTTTAATTTATAATTTATATAGTTGTTATTGTTTGGCTTAGGCTTAGGGAAGATTGCTACCACAATTGCAAATACTTCTATAAACCCCGATACAAATGTCTTGGTTGGCTGGTTGGATTTATCTCTTTGGTGCTTGAGGATAGAAAGCCAACAGGGAAGAAGGGCCAAAAATAAAAACATTTGTCTTGTGCTGTTTGCTTAACACATTGAACCGATCAACTCTTTATTTATGATCCTTGTTGTGTTTTGGGGGAATAGTCCCTGAAGTTATTTCAGATATTCCTAAAACGTTTTCATCCATTACAACTTTTCCGAGGCTTACCATACCTGGGTGGGTGTGCCCTGCATATATTGGGTTATACCTGTGCCTTGTGTTTTGGGGACTACAGTTTCCATCATCCCCAGTGGTTGGGCCTAGCAGGAACTGTAGTCTGTATTCCATAAGGCTGCTCTGTAAAATTACCGGTACACAGCAAAGACTCCAGGATATTAGGCTGTTCTCAGCAGGAGAGCTGCTGGAATATTTTAAGGGTCACAATCTGAATTTGAGTTAACATTCCAAAAAGGCCTTATAATTTCCAAATGGCCTTTGTTTGCCTGCCAAGTCTGCCTGCCTTCGCAGTCCTTTGTGAAGAAAGAGCAGACATACCAGGAGCCTTCTGGTGGGGCAGAACTAATGGACAGATCTGAGGTCTAGGAAAAATTAAGAGCACTGGTGGGTGGGAAATAAAGGTAGCTTAATCATCAAACATTTCAAATTAGTTTGGCAGACAAAAGGAACGGGGGAGGAGGGAGAGAGTTATCTTGGAATTACATGCTGAATGTTTTGGGGAAAGTGATGCTGTTTTTCGTAGCAAATCAAATCAAAGCAAAGCAAATCAAAACATGCATCAGGAAAAAAGGCAGTCTTGAATTTAGGGTGACCTGAAGTGGACCCCAAAATAAATGATTGATAAACACACAAACCCTGCACACCATACCACATTTCTATAAGAAATCTTGGAAAAACAAAGATAGATATTCCCCCCACTTCTGGCTCTGGAATTCCCAGTATTTGTTAACTTCTAGGACCGGGGTCCCCAAACTTGGCAACTTTAAGACTTGTGGACTTCAACTCCCAGAACCTCAACTCCCAGAATTCTGAGAGTTGAAGTCCACAAGTCTTAAAGTTGCCAAGTCTGGAGACCTCTGTTCCTGACTATTATCAGGAATGTGACAACTCACTGCAGCCAATTCTCCACAGTCAACTTGCCACAGCCAAGTCTCCATGGCCAACTTGCCACAGGATGACTCTTGCAGGACATGTCAATAATTCAGTTTAATTATTTAAAATAATTTAAAATTTATTTTAATTTTTGTCATTCACATTTTATTTTGTCCTTCCTTTGGCATCCTTTCTTTAATGATTCTATTTCACTCTTTCTTTGATATTAGTGTAACTCTTGTCCCGCAGTGAGTTGTCTTGTGGCTCATTGGGCACAGCAAGTTGTCTCTGGCAAGTTGGCTTTGGTGAATTGTCTTAGCTCCACATCTTTGCTTAAGGGTTTTAAATGAAGCCTTTAGCCACCAGAACTTTGAACTTTCCTCATCTTTGTTGCCAAAAATTAATCTGCTATGTATTTTTATACCCATTTCCTGCACTCTGTGCTACATTACCAATCACAGCCATGATACACCACCACAGCTCTTCACTCAGCCATGTCAATGTTGCACACACAGAGGTGCTCATCTGAACTTACAATTTTGGATAAATTCTAAATATAATAAATACAGA
The DNA here is from genome assembly GCF_049901735.1 of Notechis scutatus. NCBI lineage: Eukaryota > Metazoa > Chordata > Lepidosauria > Squamata > Elapidae > Notechis > Notechis scutatus. The sequence continues at coordinate 60,697,016 of NC_142012.1, forward strand.
TAAGGAGTTAATTCCAAGCAAAGTTGCAGCAACAGATGTTTGCAACTAGTGTTCTAATAAGTCTCAGTATGAAAAATGTTTTAAGATCATTGTTAGAAGTGTAATATTGTCAGGAAATCTTACAAGAGAAAAGGAATTCTAAATTCTATTTATTTGTTAATTTAGATTGAAAGGATGTGAGTAATTTGTGGTTATTTCCTAATAATTATCAAGAAAGGGAAGATAAGCGAGCAAGCACCATCATAATAAGGCTTTTTACTAGCTAGAAATGAAAAGACCTGGTGATTTCAAAATTGGTTCAGGAAGTACATAATGTAATACTGGGCATAGATTATTTTTCTTCCCTGAACTCTATTCTGAAATTTGGAAACTCCCATTTTAGCCTAGATTACATTATGAAAACTAAAGGCAGTACTTACATTTCTTGGAAAGGTACATGCATTGATGTTCCAAGTACTTAAATTAACATTACTTAGAGAAGATTGCCATGGGAATAAGGGCTAATCTACGATACACAGTGTGTACATATGCTATGTATAAATGCATATGGGAGGGTGTGCGTTTGTGTGTGTGTGTGTGTGCAACTAAATGATTAAAGGCCCGGAGACTAAAACATATGAAGAATGTGTTATGTTTGGAGAATAATGGAGACCAGACATCTGACCAGTGACTTCAACTCTTTAATAATAGTAAATAGAATAGAACAGAGCAAGGCTATGGGCAGCAGTAGCCCCTTTTATAGGGTTGGCTGCTACCCTATTAACCAATACTAAGTGCATCAAGTTCAAACTAATAACCAATAGGAAGTGTCCTAAGCTTGGCCAATCAGAGGCTTGTTATGAACCAATCCTTGTTCATTGTTTAAGGACCAATCAAATGTGCAGGCTTCCAAAACCTGCTTTGCATTTAGGTTTAGTAATTTTATTCATTCACAACACCCCTCCCCCTTGGGTTCCGTTTGAGGAGCTGTAACAAAATCTTCAAGGTAGACAGGCCGTTTGGTCTGTCTGGATGATTTCCGTGGCTCCACCGGGTTTGTTCTCAAGTCCGGTTCGGTGGGCGTTTGGATGATCTTTATTAAGTTCCGTTTCGCTGCGGTGATTCCGTGCTGCTTCGTTGTTGTTGTCTCCACCAATCAATGTTTCTTGGGGTTTCGCAGTTCGGTTTCCCCGTGTTCAAGTCCCATGGAAAAGTCAACTCCCTCCCGTTTCAATCCCGGTGCCCAGCTGGGCCGTAGGGTTTCCGTTGGCCTGCTATCCGTTATATCGAAGTCAATTTCCTCGATATTTCCTCCCCCTCAGTTGGTGAACCCGGGAGCCCTGGGCACTGGGTAGTAATCTCGAACGGAGTTGGTCTGTGTGGCGTTTCCACCCCTACCATCGTCTGTTAGCAGGCGGTAAGATTTAGGCCCAGTGAGGTGGGTAGCGGTGGCGGGTATCCATAAAAGGTCGCCAGAGAAGTTTTTGGCAAAGATTAAATCGCCTACCTTAAATTCCCGGCATTTGCTGCTGGAGCGAAAAGCTTTTCGGGTGCGTATGCGGGGTGGAGCAGTCGAGTGCGATCGTAGTTTCCGACCCATAAGAAGTTGGTGGCGTTTTGTTGGTACGCTGTGGGCGTGATGTGCTGCAATAATAAAATTGATTGATTTTCTCATCGATGTTTCGAATTCCATTTTGTGGAGGTCTTTTTACAAACTGTACCATGCGTTCTGCACGCCCGTTCGCCGCAGGGTGCGCGGGCGAGGTTAGCGCATGGCGGATGCCCCGGTCGGCAAGATATTGTTCAAATGGTAATGCTGTGAACTGTGGGCGTTATCGAGGCGAGGGCGTCCGGAAAACCATGTGTGGCAAATAACCTGTTTAATTTGTTGATAACTGAGTCCGTTGTAGTTGTGCTCATTCTATGGATCTCGAGCCAATTTGAATAGGCATCGACTGTAATAAGGAAAGTGTGCCCTTTAAGTAGGCCCGCAAAGTCAATATGGATACGGGACCATGGTCCTCTAGGAGTTTCCCATTCTGTTGGGCTTGCTTTAGGTGGGGCGTTGCTGACGTCTTGGCAGCGTTGGCAAGTAGCGACCCAGGCCTCGATTCTTTTGTCGATTCCCGGCCACCAGGCGTAGCTCCGTGCGAGTGCTTTCATCCGCACGATGCCGGATGTCCGTCGTGCAATACCGCTAAAACAGTTCGTTGCAGTTTGCCGGGATTACGACTCTATCGCCCCACAAGATGCAACCCCTTTGAGAAAACAGCTCGGTTTGGCGTGCTTTAAAGCGCCCATTCAGGTGATAGCTGTTCTGTTGGCCACCACGCTCAACCCAGCGTAGGATGTGTTGCAGGACCGGATCTCGTTTTGTCTTGAGGGCAATGTCTCTCGCCGTCAATGGTGGCACGTGTAGAGTCTCAATTTGCAGCGTTGTGATGGTTGGGGCTGGATCTTCAACCGATTGTGGAAGCGGTGTTCTGCTCAATGCATCAGCGTGGAGAATTGATTTCCCGGCGGTGTTGCAAGGTGTAGTTATGCGCCGCCAAGAATTCAGACCAGCGGGTCATTCTGGGGGACAATATATACGGGGTTGGTTTATTACCTGCAATAATCCCCAGTAGTGGTTTATGATCAGTAATTATTGTAAACGCATGTCCATACACATATTCATGAAACCTTTTAACTGCCGCCACAATAGCTAAAGCTTCTTTATCCAGCTGACTATAATTTCTTTCAGCTTTAGCTAAAGTTCGTGAAAAAAATGCGACGGGAGCTTCTGCTCCGTTCGGTATCGTGGGCCAAGATTGCTCCAACCCCAAAGGTGAGGCGTCACAAGTAATAGTTAACGGCAGAGTCTCGTTGTACTGCATAAGTACAGAATCAGAAGTTAGCAATTTCTTTACTTGTTGGAAGCGTTTTGTTCACGTTGTCCCCAAACCCACGTTGCTTTTTTGTCTAGAGTCTATGTAATGGTTCAGCTACGGTTGCTTTATTGGGTAAAAGACGTTATAAAAATTGATAAGTCAAGGAACGCCTGTAGATCTGCCTTGTTCCTTGGAGTGGGGCCTTCTTAATTGCCTTTAGTTTGTCCTCAGTGGGATGGATTCCTTGACTGTCCAGGAGGTATCCCAAAAACTCTACCCTTCGGTACATAGCTGGCATTTATTTTTTTTTAACTTTGAGGCCTGCGTTTTGGAACCTTTGTAAAACTATGCGGAGTCGTTTTTCTAGAATGTCCCTGTTCGGGCGGCTATGAGCACATCGTCGAAATACGTGCGACCCCTCTTATCCCTTGTAACAGCCTTTCCATTAAGCTCTGAAAGATTCCTGGGCGCGCTCACCCTGAACTGGAGCGGTTGCATTTAAATGCGCCCCTATGCGTGGCGATAGTTTGTGCCTCCGCGGTGGCGAATCTACAGGCAATTGTTGATATGCCTGTGCTAGGTCTAGTTTAGCGAAAACTTTCCGCCACCCAGGAATGGAGCAGGTGTTGCACTACCGGCACTGGATATGCACTTTGCTGAAGTGCGTGGTTTAAGGTGGCCCGGTAGTCTCCGCCAAATTCCCAGTGACCCATCAGGCTTGATAGGCGTCACTATTGGGGTTTCCCATCGGGCGTGGTCGGTGGGTTCTGGCACGCCCTGTTCTATTAGTTTATCGAGTTGTTCATCGATTTTAGGTTTCAGGGCGACGGTGCCCGCCGCGGCTTAAGGCGGATGGGTGCTACCTCGGGGTTCAAGTTAAATGAGATCGGGGTCCCTTGTACTTGCCTAGTCCATTCGCGAAAACATCTTGGAATTCTTGCGAGGGCTTCCTCCCAATCGTTGCTCTCGGCACGGTGGACTCCAGCTAGAGTGATTCCAAGCGGTCTGAACCATTGAAGGCCTAAAAGACTAGGCGGTCACGGTCCACGACAGTCAGTGGCAGTGCGACGGTGCGGTCCTTGAAAGAGACCTGGAATCGGCGGGACCCGACAACGGGAATTGGTTACCCTGGTAATCTTTGAGGATAACCCTTTGAGGGTTTAGGTCTTGGCGGCGAATCGTCGGGATGAGCTGTTGAAGCGTCTTCAGGACACCATCGAGGGATGATCCTGAGTCCACCTCCATTATACAAGGTTTGTTTTTCGATGCGACCTCTACTCGGATTTTCCCGGCATCAAGGGATGTGGCGTGGCCTATGGTAATTGTTTGGTGGGTCTCTTCCCGTCTGGTTTCTTCACGCCTGGTGGAAGTGGTGGACGGTTTGTTTCTGTAGGAGTGGCTTCCCCATTGGTGATTCAGTTTGTTTGGGTGTGCGAAGAATTCTGAAGACTGGCATTCGGCCTGTCGGGGTTTGGAGTTTTGTTTGCTTCTGCAAACGCTGCGATGTGACCTCTTTTCCCCGCAATGCGGCAGAGTGCGTCGAGGAATTTGCAGTTGGATCGTGGGTGATTCGCCCCACATCCTGCACGGTCGGGATGAGGGTTGTGTGAACTGGTCTCGTTCCGTTCGAGTCGATTGACCTCTTCCTCATCGCTTTCTGATGGGGATTCTAGGTCTTCGTGGTGAGTCAATACCGGGTGTCTCTCTGAGCGAGGCGAGGTATCTTTGGCGAGTTGACGTGGCGGTGCGTTGGTGCGGCGCATTGGGCTGCCGACTTCTTGGTCGCCTCCGCTGCAGTGGCTTCTTTAAGGGCATCGGTGAGGCTGATGTCCCCCTTAGCCATAATTTTTGCTCTGGATCGTGCCGTCTTCTAGGCCCAGAACCAGGCGGTCTCGGAGGGCTTCTTCTAAATCTGAGAATCCGCAGAGACCTCCAGGTTGCGGAGGTCCGCGATGTAGTTAGCAAGGCTTTCGCCTTTCCGTTGGTCCCTCTGGTAATATTCGTGTCTTCTGACTAAGGTTGGCACGGTGGGCGCGTAGTGAGCCCGTAGCAAAGGCTCGAGGGCGTCCCAGTCCATCGCTTTTACTTCGGCTGGCTTGGCAAGTGATTTTGCCATTTTAAACACGGTAGGCCCGCAATGGGTTAGGAATATAGCTTTTTTTTTTTTTGCTGGTTGTAGCGTCTTTCAAATTATTGGTCTCCAGAAACATCTGGAACCGATCCATGTATGACTCCCAGTCTTCAGTTTCTGGGTTGAATGGAGCGGGTGGTGCGGCACCGCTGGTCATGTTGCCGTTGATGGTGCATGTTCGACCACGTGCTCTGTTGGTTGCTCTGTAACTCAGTCAGCTCTTCGGTCTCCGGATCCCATCCTCGTCGCCAGTGTTATGTTTGGAGAATAATGGAGACCAGACATCTGACCAGTGACTTCAACTCTTTAATAATAGTAAATAGAATAGAACAGAGCAAGGCTAAGGGCAGCAGTAGCCCCTTTTATAGGGTTGGCTGCTACCCTATTAACCAATACTAAGTGCATCAAGTTCAAACTAATAACCAATAGGAAGTGTCCTAAGCTTGGCCAATCAGAGGCTTGTTATGAACCAATCCTTGTTCATTGTTTAAGGACCAATCAAATGTGCAGGCTTCCAAAACCTGCTTTGCATTTAGGTTTAGTAATTTTTATTCATTCACAACAGAATGGTTGCAGGATTTGGATATGGCCAGTCTAGAGAAAAGGACTGGGGGAGGATATGATAGCGGCATTCCAGTATTTAAGAGGCTGCCACAAAGACGAGTGTGTCAATTTATTTTCCAAAGCACCAGAAGGCAGAACAAGAAACAATGAACAAGGACAGAAGCAACCTGGAATTAAGGAGAAACTTCCTAACAGTGAGGACAATTAACCAGTGGAACAACTTGCCTTCGGAAATTGTGGGTGCTTCATCACTGGAGGTTTTTAAGAGGAGATTGGACAGTCACTTGTCTGAAATGGTATAGGGTCTGGACTAGAAAACCTCCAAAATAGACCTCCAGCTATATTCTGATTCTGATGCAAGTCAGGTCAAGAGTAACTTTGATGAATCACTTCTCCAATTTTCAGATTAGGGTGACAAAATTCCTAGTCCTACATCAAGGGCCCAAAATTTTACTTTACCAGGATCAAAGAACACCTTACTACTAAGATGCAACATGCAGGGTGTCCATTTTGGTGTATGTGTTCAAATATAAGTCTTTACAAATCAGGAATATATTACAAGACAAGTGTAGAAAAACATTAATGTGCAATAGGTGCAAATACAGGTAACAATGAGTGTGAATGATGAGATTTTCTTAGCTGAATTAAGCGTACATTTTATGCCAGTATTTTTACACCAATGTAAATCTTTCTACTTGCACTTCTCACCAGCTAAATGCCTTGCCTCTGTTTGTAAAAAGATGCCTCTGTAACTAAAACCACCAGTTAAGTTTTTTCAAATGGCTCCTTAAATGCTAATGAAAGGGACCTTAAGGGCTTATGTGGGTCAGCTTTTAGGCTCATCGTTATATAGCGCAGTGTTTCTGAACCTCAGCAACTGTGTGAACTTCACTTCCCAGAATGCCACAGCCAGCATGCCCACTGGTGAATTCTGGGAAATGAAGTCCACACATCTTAAAAGTAGCCAAGATTGAGAAACAGTGGTTTAGACTATCACTACTGGAATGTTCTGCTCCAATATATTGGCCCAATTTAACAAGAGAATTATCACACTAGGAGAGGCTGGATTATTATTGCAATGCTCACATCATCCTCAGGTATTCTATCTTGATAAAAATGAACACATACCCTGTCTATTGTGGAGGTCATTTGTAAATATATATTTCTTATTTTTCTTTAAAATTAAAGTGTAATCCCACTTACTTAGAGATGTTTTTGTACGATCTATTGAGTTTTGCTACCATTATTGAATCCTTCCTTCCTTCTTTCTCGCTCTTTTTGAGGTAACATTACATTAACTGTGAGAAGATACAAGGCAACACAGTCAACATTTAAACCAGGAGAACAACCAAACAACCAAGGAGTCCCCAGCCAACAACCATGGTTGACTGGGGAATTTTGGGAGTTGAAAGTTGCCAGGGTTGAGAAACATTGCCCTTTCTGTGGTGTTGAATAGCTTTACATCATCAGCGAAGAGAACGCAATTGCTCTTGATATGATCACAGAGGTCATTTATGTAGAGTATGAAAAGAGTTGGTCTTAGAACACTGCCTTGGGGGACACCACTGTTGACAGATACAGAATTTGATAGGACGCTCCCAATTTTGACCATTTGTTGTCTGTTTGACATGAATATTTACCAAGGGAGAGTTGATTTCACTAAGTGGGAAAGGAATAAGCCCTTTATATAGACTTTAAAATGCTCCTATTAGTGTCGTATCAATCTTTATTCATTATATTTTTAAAGGTGTTCCTTTTTTATCACAATGAAAATTATTATTCATTATTATTCACTCATTATTCATTATTATTCACCTTTGAGGATCTCTGAACATTTTAGCTGAGATTTCAGGCTGTGAACTATTTGTCCTAGATTGCACAATATCAGTATTCTATTACATGTAATTCTCATTTAGTGACTGCCTCATTTAATGATCGTTGCAATTATTGCAATTATGCGATAAAGTCACTTTGTGATCAATCCTCACATTTCTGAACTTCACAGGTCAGTAAGGCAAAGCTAAAGATTGTAAACATAATTGCAGTTTCACTCAGCAATCGCTTTGCTTAAACTCAAAGTTAACCGCACCAAACTTGATTGCAGGAAATACGACTTCAGCAATAGAGTGGTCAATGTCTGGAATACTCTACCCGACTCTGTAGTTTCTTCCCCAAACCCCAAAAACTTTAACCTTAGACTGTCTACTATTGACCTCACCCCTTTCCTAAGAGGTCTGTAGGGGGTGTGCATAAGCGCACCAACGTGCCTACCGTCCCTGTCCTATTGTTTCTCTTATTCTTCTTTTATTTTTCTTATATGTACCCATTTCATGTATTTACAACTATGTATACACTTATACTTATTATCTTGTAAACAATTGGCAAATCAAATAAATAAATAAATACATTTTGTGTAACGTGTTAGCTGTTACCAGTTGAAAATAAACTTAATATGGTCATTATTGTCATTACTGAATGTGAAAACTTCCTGCTTTCCACATGCCCTGTCCATGCCTCCTTGCCCTGCTGGCTCTGGCTCCACACAATTCTAAATGCATGGTTATTCCGTTCTTTCTCTGAAAAAAACAACAACCCCACATTATGAAAGCAACGGTTTTGGTATTGAAATTTTCCAAGGTCTGGTACCTGGGACAGCATTGCCTTAAATTGTACTTTAACCTCAACATTGTTTCATGCATTTCACAACACCGAGCTTAAGCCAACGTTTTGATGAGCAAATTTGTATGATTCATGAAGAATATCTCGATACGAGACACATTTCATTACAACTGTTCATGTTTTCGGATATAGCCATTGAGAGAGAGACCTATTCTATTGCGGAAGGGAAAGGATGAATGAATAAAGGTTAAAGGTTCCCCTCGCACAAACATGCTAGTCATTTCTGGCTCTAGGGGGCAGTGTGCTCCTCTCCGTCACAAAGCCGAAGAGCCAGCGTTGTCCGAAGACGTCTCCGTGGTCATGTGGCCGGCATGACTAAACACTGAAGGTGCACGGAATGATGTTACCTTCCCACCAAAGGTGGTCCCTATTTTTCTACATGTATTTTTACATGCTTTCGAACTGCTAGGTTGGCAGAAGCTGGGACCAGTAACGGGAGCTCACCCCATTACGCGGCGCTAGGGATTCGAACTGCCGACCTTTCTGATCAACAAGCTCAGCGTCTTAGCCACTGAACCACCACGTCCCTACAGTGAATGAATAAGCATACATAAAAAAAAAAAACATTAAAAAATCATATAAGAAATTCAGTGTGTAAAGAAGCCTTTTTGTAACCATGGGACACTGGGGGACGCCTTAGCCCTGTTATGTTCACCACTCCATCCAATTTACACGAAGACCTACTTCATGGAAGCTTCAGAGGGCAAATTATGAAAAAAAAGAAATTTCTCCCCGACCTCTTTTCTTTTATGATGCTATGCAAGAATTTGGGTTTTGTTTTCAGAATTCCCAGGTTCCGTGCCAAGTTCTGCAGCAGCCAATCATCTGCGAGCTTTCAGATAAAATGTGAGAACCTAGAAACTTGGATAGTCTGTCTTGGCATTTCGAGACGTTATTACTTACAGATCAGAGTCTGTGTCGGCTTTCCTTGCATGCTATGGGGAGCGTCCCATCCACATTCCTAGAATTGATGGTGACCTGGGCTTCACCTCTGATGGCCTCAGATCAATAAGATGTCGTGTCACTTCAGTCTCACTCTCTTCTGAAATTCTTTTACCTACTTATAAGCTTTTCAGCTAGGAAGGGAAACCCTGCGACTTATTACAATGTAAACATTGCAATAGGAGGGGAAGGGGTGATGGGCTTTCATTGCACTTTTATAAAAAAAAATCATCTTCGTCAGGGGTGGGATGCTGCCGGTGTAACAACTGGTTCGGTGATCGTGTGCTTCTCGGCATGCTCATGAACAGTTTTCCAAAAACACTTACCTGCTATGTTACTACTGGGGAGTAACGCAGCTGAGAAGCGGCAATCCACTCTGCAGTGCGAATGAGCGGAGAGGATATAGGTAAGTAAATAAAATCCTATGGTATCTCTGGACAACTGAATAACTGGATAGAAGCATTCCTGTCAAACAGACAACAAATGGTCAAAATCGGAACGTCCTATCAAATCCAGTACCTGTCAATAGTGGTGTTCCCCAAGGCAGTGTTCTAGGACCAACTCTCTTCATACTCTACATAAACGACCTCTGTGATCATATTAAGAGCAATTGCGTTCTCTTCGCTGATGATGTAAAGCTGTTCAATACCACAGACAATACTGCTACCCTACAAAAGATCTTGACTATGTATCCGAATGGTCAAACAAATGGCAACTTCAAATCTCAACAAATAAATGCTCTGTCTTACATATTGGCAAAAAAATCAGAAAATAAAATACAAGCTGAATAGTCAAGATCTTGTTGATGACCCAAGCTCTGTAAAGGACCTTGGAATACTCACCTCTAATGATCTAAGTGCTAGAGCACACTGCAACTACATAGCCAAAAAGGCATTAAGAGTTGTTAACCTAATCCTACGTAGCTTTTTCTCTGGTAATATCACACTACTAACCAGAGCATACAAAACATTTGCTAGACCAATACTCGAATACAGTTCATCAGTCTGGAACCCACACCACTACGTATCTGATATTAGCACAATTGAGAAAGTCCAGAAATATTTCACAAGAAGAGTTCTCACTCCTCTACTCGCTGTAGAATACCTTATGCCACCAGACTTGAAATTCTAGAACTAGAAAACCTTGAATTACGCCGTCTTCGGTCTGACTTAAGCATGGTATACAAAATCATACATTGCAATGTCCTACCTGTCAATGAATACTTCAGCTTCAACCATAACAACACAAGAGCACACAATAGATACAAACTCAAAGTAAACCGCACCAAACTTGATTGCAGGAAATACGACTTCAGCAATAGAGTGGTCAATGTCTGGAATACTCTACCCGACTCTGTAGTTTCTTCCCCAAACCCCAAAAACTTTAACCTTAGACTGTCTACTATTGACCTCACCCCTTTCCTAAGAGGTCTGTAGGGGGCGTGCATAAAGCGCACCAACGTGCCTACCGTCCCTGTCCTATTGTTTCTCCTATTCTTTTATTTTTCTTATATGTAACCATTTCATGTATTCACAACTATGTATACATTTATACTTATTATCTTGTAAACAATTGGCAAATCAAATAAATAAATAAAAAATAAATAAAGCGGAGAGGCCCACATGATCGCCAGAGCAAATCAGTTCGCTGCCAGCTGATTGTCAGAGCTAGGGGTTCGCCTGACTGGTCCAAACCGGTAGAATCCCACCCCTGATCTTAGTACATTAGAATGGGTAGGCAAAGAGAAACAGAATAGACCTGTTACGGTGAACCTATGGCACACCTGCAACAGGTGGCACGCAGAGCCATTTGTGTGGGCACACAAGCTCCAGCCAAACCTACCTGTACTGTGCCTGCGTGCGCCTCCCAGCTGATTTTCGGCCCATTTGAGGCCGTTTTTGCCCTCCCGGAGGCTCGTGGGAAGCTTCTGCAGCCTCGGGACACCGAAAAACGGGCCTTCTGGAAATACCGGAAGTGCCAAAACAGGCCTGTTTTCGGCCTTCCAAGGCTCCAGAGGCCACCCTCGAGCCTCTGGGAGGGCAAAAACAGCCTCAAACGGACCGAAAATCATCTGGGAGGCGTGTGCAGGTAAGGGGGTGGGGCGGGGTGTTGCATGCGCGTGCATGGGGGGGCGGGCTACAGTGCATTGTGGGTGCTGGCGTGCGCATGCTTTCAGCACACCACAACAAAAAGGTTCGCCATCACTGGAATAGACTGTTAATATTAGAACTTCAGGAAATGGGAACACATGCATACAGATAGTTCTCAGTTCAAGACTACAATTGAGTCCATAATGTCTGGTGCTACTTGAGGCATTCGTTTAGTTTTTGCCTCATTTTTATGACTTTTCTTGCCCCGGTTGTTAAGTGAATCACTGCAGTTCTTAAGTTAATAACATAGTTCAATTTATATTTTACCAATTAAGAAATAAAGGGAGACTAGCATGGGTCTACTTCAAGCTATTTAGCTCTCGTCAGCTAGTCATACCCTTCCTGGGATTCAAACCTGGGCTACTTTGCATATTAGGTAGATGTATTAACCTCTAAGCCAAGGGCTCTCCTGGCTTTGTTGGCTATACCAGGGGAGAGATGAAGTGTTTTTCCAGTGAAGCCAGATTGCCCCAATAGACCGGTTTCACTGGAAAAAACACTTCATGACATAGTTGTTAAGTAAATCCGCTTTCCCCACTGACTTTGCTTGTCAGAAGGTCGCAAAAGGGAATCACATGACCTCGGGACATTGCAACCGTCATAAATATGAACCAGTTGCCGAGCCTCTGCATAGTGATCATGTGACCATGGGGATACTGCTGTGGTTGTAAATGTGAAAAAGGGTCATAGCTCACTTTTTTTCAGTGCCGTTGTAACTCTGTACGGTCACTAAATGAATGTTGTAATTCGAGGACTACCTGAGTGGCCTTGTAGGCCTTTTGGTCAGGAAGATCTAGGGTTCGCAGGGGTTCGGGAGAGCCCCTAGCTAAGATTCTGTGCAGTTCAGAGAATGGCCCAAATCCCACTCCTGGCTGGCCCCGCCCACTCTGCCCCTCCTCTCCCAGGAGTCCTCACGTGGCCCATTTTGGATGTGAGGTAAGTGCAGGATGCACACGGATGCTCAGGGAGGCCGAAAAATGGCCTGTTTCCAGCTTCCACAGAGCCTCCGGAGCCTGGGAGGCCCTTTTCACCCTCCCGGAGGCTCAAGGAAAGCCTCCGGAGCCCAGGGAGGGCAAAAATGCCCCCCGCCACATGGTGCAGGAGGCTAACTAGGCCACACCCACCATGGCCACGCCCACCCAGCAACCGGGCAGAGAACCCGTTAGTAAAATTTTTGAAGCCTACTCCTTTCTAGGGGTACTTTGTACAACACTGATTTTGAGTTACCTTCCGAGAACATGTAGGGGGGAAGGACAGAAAGCGGATCATCCAACAAGGGCCACTAACATGCAGTAAGACTGCAGAGGACTGGATGCGAATCTATAAAGAGGAGGAAAAATAAACTCAGAATTTGGAAAGTTTGTGGCGATGGGGAAATACCTCCAATCTCTGTTTTTCTCCCAACCTCCCTTTTTTCCCTGATGGAAAATACATCCTGCTTTTTGGTCCACGAGCAAAGACCAACCGTTATTTCCCCACATCGTGTATAATTCTGTCCCCAGAATTAAGTGCGTCCTGGTAGAAAAATAAATAGATGAGCAGAGAACCTTGGGAACAATGAGACCATGTGTACCTTCATTAGAACATGCTGGCCCCTACGTGATTCCAACTGTGCAGTAATTTCCAGGCGGCCTGTATCTCTTTGAAATGTTACAACTCCTATAATGCGAAGTCCTCAAATGTTTATGAGGCTCATGCTGATCCAATCCAGCGTTAACTTGTTTAAAAGATTGCAGCCTGCAGGTTATTTCACAGCAAGACCTCTGTTAAGTTATTTCTGGATAGGAGGCTTTTGCAAATAGGACCATGGGCTTGGAATGGAAAATCTTCGAGTTCCCTTGCTTGGGAGATACATGTCTAGAAGCCAATGTTTGCTTCACCTCACAATTATTAAATAGTATCTTAACAAGCATGGAAATATTCCTTAAAAACTCAAGCACTGATAGTTGTTCTGACCTAGGCTTCACAAAACTACTTTATTAGGCTAATGTGAATTCCTATCATTCACATCCAGCAAAGTCCCTGCAAAAAGTCTTTCAAGGGTGAATTTACAACCACAGACCTTATCAGGCTTGGAGAGTTGCCAGACCAATAGCTTCCAAGTGCAACGCTGTACAAGAAAATACTTGGCAAGGGGTCTCTGAGAGTCACAAACAATTCTTCACACTAATTAAGCAAACTAAATGTCTCCTGCAAACACCACTCTCCTTTTGCTCCTCTTTATTCTCAATGGGAGGGGCTATTCACCGTCCATCTGTGCCTTTACTTCTGAGTTGACCCTTGTTCCTTAACTGTTATCTTCTCCTGGCAGCTCTGCGCATGCACACACTGGGAACAAGCTCCAGCTGTTCTTCTGCCCCACTGATCTCTGACTCTGGAGGCAGCTGATAACTGTCAGACGGCCCTGGCCCCATCTCTGCCTACGACACAGAGCATTCGTCAGAGCCTTCCCAAGACTAGTCCATGTTCCTCCCCAATTTCCTCACTGTCCGAGTCTACCGCCAGCTCCACTGGCCTCTGGCAGGCCACAACAAGAATCTTCTGCCCTTGTATGTTGTCTCAGAGCTGCCATTTTGTGTACTTTCTTCACTTGGACTTAAACCTGGGTTGAACGTGGATCTAATTGTTTTAAGAAGCTATGTTGAATTGTCAATATTTTCCTCTGCAGGAGCACCATCGAAGGGGAGAAAGTCTGCTGCAATACGAAGAAAAAAACAAACAAACCTCTGAATGTGGAAAGATCCACCACCTGAGCCTTTGGCAGGAAAAAGCATGACTTAATAAGAGGTCATATTATTTTTGTCAGAAGGTAATCGTTCTTTCAGCAGAAGGAAACCAAAAAATATCAGCTGATAAGGATTTTGTAATAGCAATAGTAATAGCACTTAGACTTATATACCGCTTCACAGTGCTTTACAGACCTCTCTAAGTGGCTTACAGAGTCAGCCTATTGCCTGCAACAATTCTGGGGCCTCATTTTACTGACCACGGATGGATGAAAGGCCGAGTCAACCCTGAGCCCTCAGAATCAAACTCTTGGAGTGAATAGTGAGTTAGACTGTAATACTGCATTCTTACCACTGCACCACCAGGGTGCACAAAAAACAGATAGTAAATAGATTAACTGAGTTGGAAGCAGAGATGGTGTTCAGCAGGTTCTGACCAGTTCGGGAGAACCGGTAGTGGAAATTTTGAGTAGTTCGGAAAACCAGCAAATCCTACCTCTGACTGGCCCCGCCCCCATCTCTTCTCTGCCTCCCGAGTCCCAGCTGATCGGCTGGATCTTCTTTGGTTGCCTGCGCAGGAGAATGGAGCTGGAAAGCACGTTAATTGGGGTGGGGTGGTGAGGGAATGGGGATTTTGCAGTAACCTTCCCCTGCCACGCCCACCAAGCCACACACATCAAGCCAAGCCACCCCCACAGAACCGGTAGTAAAAAAAACTTTTTTGAATCCCATCACTGCTTGGAAGAGACCTTGTAGGTCATCTAGTTCAACCCCCTGCCCAAGCAGGAGACCCTACACAATTTCTGACAGATGGGAGTCCAATCTCTTCTTGAAAGTCTCAAGTGATTGATTGTTCTCACTGTCAGAAAGTTTCTCCTTATTTCCAGGTTAAATCTCTCCTTGTTCAGTTTCCATCCATTTTTCCTTGTCTGGCCTTCAGGTGCTTTAGAAAATAGCTTGACCCCCTTCCTCCTCTCTGTGGCAGCCCCTCAAATATTGGAAGACTGCTATCATGTCTCCCCTGGTCCTTCTCTTTATTAGCCTAGCCATGCCCAATTCCTGGTTTCCTAGTATTTGGGAAAGGCTCAGACAGCACCTCCCTAATTGGCAGAACTAGCATTAGAAGGAGGATGAGATACAATACAATCAAGCTTGCTGGATTCTGTTATTATAGCCACTGTCAGTAAAAGTAATGTTAGCCCTTTGTGGGGTTGATTTCTGAGCCTGGTCTACCTCAAAGAGCTGACTTCATACCAAAACAGCCCATTGAAAATCTACTAGAAATCATTAAAAATAAATACCAACCACCCAAACACCTCATGGAACTGGCAGAACACCGCTTAACCAACACATATGTCATATACAAAGGACAAAGATATAAGCAAATTGAAGGAGCCCCTATGGGATCACCACTGTCACCCATTATTGCAAACCTGTTCATGGAAGAATTCGAATCCAGAGCCCTAGCCAATGCTACCCACAAACCTAAACTATGGTTAAGATACATTGATGACACATTTGTTATTTGGCCTCATTAAAAAGAAAACCTAAACAATTTCCTAACACACCTAAACAGCACACACCCCAAAATCAAATTCACCATGGAAATGGAAACAAACAAACAACTACCATTCCTAGATGTACTAATCTACAAAAAAAGATGGCATACTAGGACACACCATATACCAGAAGAAAACACACACCAACCGCTACCTCAACACCCAATCCCACCACCACCCAGCACAGATAAACTTCGTGGCCAAAACACTAATTGCCAGAACCAAATGCCTGGCAGACAAGACACACATAAAGACTGAACTATGCACCCTGACTAAAGTACTGACAGTGAACGGCTTCCACAAAAGCAAAATCACAGGCCTGATCCACAAAAACACACTGAGACATAATGGAGACCTAGACGTTGAACAGACCTATGGAACAGCTGCCCTGCCCGACATAAGAGGTACTACAGACAAAATCAGTAAGATACTACCCAGGCATCACATCAAGACTGCCTTCAAAACAGACAGAAAAATAGTAGCCATCCTAAGAAAACCCAAAGATAAAATTGATCTAGAAAACCAAGGCATATATGAAGTCCCCTGCGCATCATGCCCTGCCACATTCATTGGACAGACCAATAGAAGAATAAGTACCCATCTAGATGAACACAAAAATGCAGTAAAAAAGCTGGAACGCACTTCCTCACTAGTCCAATACATGAAAGCCACAGGTCATAGCATCGACTTCAATGGCACCAAAACCCTAGCCACTATAGAAAACCCCAGCTACAGAATTATCAGAGAAGCCATAGAGATTGAAAAAAGACCTGAAAGCATGAATAGAAGAGATGACTCCACCAGACTGTCAATTATCTGAAAACATGCACTCACAAACAAAAAAATATCCACACCACAAGCCAAGCAAACACCTGGGCACAAGCAGACCCCTTGTGATATCTCCAGCTCAAACACACCCCAACCAGGCACCCAGATGAAACCTAGCAACAGAGTGGTCAATGTCTGGAATTCACTACCTGATTCTGTTGTCACCTGCTCAAACCCCCACTCCTTTACCCTCAAACTAATCTCTATTGACCTCACCCCATTCCTAAGAGGTCTGTAAGGGGCGTGGATAAGCGCACAATCGTGCCTACTGTCCCTGTCCTATTGTCCCCAATTATTACTTCCTATTTCTTCTATTTAAACTTATGTTTATTCTTGTTTCTGTTATATTGTAAGCTTTTGATAAATAAATAAATAAATAAATAAATAAATAAATAAATAAATAAATAAATAAATAAATAAATAAAAATGTTATAAAACCTTAGTAAGACCACACCTGCAATACTGCATCCAGTTTTGGTCACCACATTAGAAAAAAGATGTTGAAACTTTGGAAAAAGTGCAAGGAAGAGCAACTAAGATGATTAAGGACCTGGAGATTAAAACATATGAAGAACAGATGCAGGAATTGGGCTTGGCTAGTGTAGAGAAAAGATGGACTGGGAGGGGATGGACGGACATGACAGCAGTATTCCAGTATTTGAGAAACTGCCAAAGAGGAAGGGGGTCAACTGATTTTCCAAAGCACCAAGGGCAGGACAAGAAATAATGGATCAGTATGTTTGGAACAAAGTCAGTATGTTTAAAATGGGCTCACTTACAGGAATTCCCTACTGAGCCCAGTTTAGTTCATTTAAGGAGCTGCCACAAAGAAGTATCAACTTATTTTCCAAAGCATCAGAAGGCAAGACAAGAAACAATGGATACAAATTGATCAAGGAAAGAAGCAACCTGGAGTTAAGTAGAAACTTCCTAACAGTGAAGTAAATTAACCAGTGGAACAGCTTGCCACCAGAAATTGTGGGTGCTTCATCACTGGAGGTATTTAAGAAGAGACTGGACAGCCACCTGTCTGAAATTGTATAGGGTCTCCTGCTTGAGCAGGGGGTTGGACTAGAAGACCTCCAAGGTCCCTTCCAGCTCTATTCTGATTGATTGATTACTCAATTTCCATGGCTGTCATCCTAAACACTTCTTCCATGACCAATTGTGGGATGACCCAGGGCATGACACAAAAATAACAAAGTCACCAAAGTAGAATAAATTCCCTTTAATGCCTCCAACTTGGCCCCAATGTCCAATTATCCTCGGCTGGATAACAAACTCTTCAAAAAACAGTCTACGAAGGGCAGAAATGCAGTCCGAACCCAAAGTAAAGATAATTAGAAATAAAAAAAAACCAACACAAACCACACTGAAGTAATTAACACGGCAGGCCCAGATGATAAATTGCAGACTTTCAAAGGATAATGCAGCATCCACAGTTGGGAGGACACCAACACCCAGATAAGGCTCAACCAATAATGCACGCTTTGCTTCCAGCAAGGAGCTGTGTGCAAACACCCCATTTATATCCTGTTCTCCCAGCTGCAACTACTGAAAGGGATCAGGGCCTTCTTCTCTCCCATAAGCCACGTTGCTCCCTTCTCCATTCCTTCCTGAAGATGGGGTGGCCCTGGGTCTTCCTCTGAATGCCCAGCCAGACTGTGTCCTTCCCCCATTTCTCCCACAGTCACTGGAGCCACACTCCCACTCCCTGTCAGCTGCTCAATCTCCCCCTCAGAGTCAGACTCCAACAAGGGCATGACAAATTGCTTCCTCAATCAATGTCTTGTAGTTATTTCACAGAGAATTATTAACAAAAGCTAAAATTCTCAGAGGATGTTATACCCTTAAACTACATGCTTAGTAGATGGAATCTGACAAGCGGACAGCATAAATGAATTTTCGATGATCTTATCATGGCCAAAAGACTGATACTGCAGCATTGGAAAGATACCTGCATGGCCCTCTTCACTCAATAAATTGGAAGACCTGATAGCACTTGCCACCCTTCTAACTCTATTCTGGTTGGTTGGTTGGTTGGTTGGTTGGTTGGTTGGTTGGTTGATTGATTGGTCAGTCTGCAGGGTGGGTGTGAACTCTCATAGGCAGACTCTAAGCTTGGACGACACAGCTATTGAAACCTGAGGATGCCTCGAATGGAAGGCATGGGAGTTCCTCTCCTTCTAATCCTTCCCCTCCTGATTCCAAGCACCCTCACAGTTCCTTCCAGTCATAGATTGCTTGTCTCATCTGTAGCTATGATGGGCATAGCTCTTGCATTCCAAATGAGACCTCATTTATGCCCTAGTTAGCATTCTGAGCCAGCAAGAAAAATACAATTAGTCTCCTGGTCCCTTCTGTGTAACTCAATTGAAAGTGTCAGCTTTTTCGTGTTTAGCTGTCATGAAAAAGACAAATTGCATATAGGAGATCATTAGGACAGGAAACAAACATTATGTGACTGTGAATGTTTTCATTTACTGTATTCTATTTATATTCACCGTAAGCCACTGAAAATTATTTTCATTGCAACGGAGTTGAAAAGTGATGATTGATAGAACATAGAACATCGTATATTAGGGTTGGAAAGGACCTTGGAAGTCTTCTAGTCCAACTCCTTGATCAAGCAGGAGAACTTATACCCACACGCAGAGCCATTTGTGCGGGCACGTGAGCCCCAGGCAAACTTACCTCACTGCTCATGCGTGTGCCTCCCAGCTGATTTTTGGCCCATTTGAGGCCTTTTTCAGCCTTCCAGAGGCTTGAGGGAAGCCTCTGCAGCCTTTGCAGGCCAAAAAATATGCCCATTTCATCACTTCCTGTATTTCCAAAAATACCGGAAGTGACAAAAGGTGCCCATTTTTTTAGCCTGCAAAGGCTGCAGAGGCTTCCCTCAAGCTTCTGGAAGGCCAAAAAAGGCCTCAAATGGGCTGAAAATCAGCTGGGAGGCACAGTGCAGGTAAGGGAGCGGTGGGGAGGGAAGGGGGATTGTGCGTGCATGCCCAGGGGGCATCGGGTGGGCTGTGCACGCAAGCACAAGCGTGTGCACAATTTTTGGCACAGGAGCCCAAAAAGGTTAGCCACCACTGCCTTATACCATTCTGAACAAATGCTTTTTTTTTAACATCTCCAGTGATGAAGCATCCACAACAGTGGTGGGATTCAATAGTTCCCACCATCGGTTCAGTGGGTGCGGCTTGGTGGGCGTGGCTGCAGGGGTGGGATCGCGCAACTCTCATAATCGCGTGTGCACACATGTGTTAAAACAGTAAAAACTAAGCTACTGCGCCGCTTAGCTTTTTAGCAGAGCAATGCACTCTGCTGCGCCAAACAGCTGAGAGGTTAAAAAGGACCAAGGAGCAGGGGCAGGTGGGTGGGCCCAACTGCAGAGCGTTGGAGAGACTCAGAGCGAACCAGTTCTCTGCCAGCTGGTCTTTGGCGGTACTGGAAAGCCAGAACTGGGCCAAACCAATAGAATACCATCACTGATCCAGTGGTGGGATTCAATACTTTTTACTACCAGTTCTGTGCTTGGTGGGCGTGGCAGGGGAAAGTTACTGCAAAATCCCCTTTCCCTCCCCACCTGTTGTGGTTAGCTGGCAGCAGGTGTGGATGGCTGAGGAGAGCGAGGACTCAGATGAGGGGCCAGGACCTGGTGCCTTCAGAGATTGTGGGGGCTGGCAGCAGCAACAAGGAGGTTCCTGAGGAGCCTGTGCCAAGTGCACATGCAAGAAGGATTACTCAAAGGAAAGAACAATTACAGAAGCACAGACGACTCGGGAGTAAGGCTGCAAGGTAATGGCCCCTCCCTCAAGAGGATAAAAGCCAGGTTTGGAAAAGCGTTCTTTGCAGACAGCAAAGAAGTTATGAAACTCAACTGGTGGACATCTTAGTTCATGTTTGGAGAATCTTGTAAATTAGTTCTTATCTCTGGGTATTTGGCAGCCTTGACAAACAACTTGGCAAGACTCTTTCTTGTCCGAGCTAATTAGTGGAAAGCAGCCTTCAGAACAGAATTCGTTATTAAACCTTAAAAGGTGGGGCCTGCTGCCTTTGTCTGTGTTTGCTCTTTGAGAACCCAGTTGGGTCAGAATACCACCCCACTAACCTGCTTTCCAGCTCCATTCTCCTATGCAGGGCAACAACAGAAGACCCAGCCAATCAGCTGGGACTAGGGAGGCATCTCACAGCACAATGGTAATAATTCCACAAAGTAAAAGCAAATGCAAGAGGAGTGCATATCGACTGCAATCTCTTTCAGCTCAGCAGGTGAATATTATTCTCTGCAGACCCTGTATATTTCTACCAAGATGTTTTTGTTCATGCCAATTGCTTGCCAGTTTACCCACTCCATCATGGAAAAACTACATGCTTTATGGAAAGAGTGGGCTCTGCAACTTCAGGGGAGGCAGGATCATCTAAAATCTAGCAATAAAAACACCCTACTCAGAGTTCTCTCAAACCCATAAATTACAGTAGCAATTTGCAAAAGAAAAAGAAAAAAAAACCCTGTTCATTTTATAAGCAAGAGTTTAAATATATTGATTTATTCAAGGATACAGATAAGCTTGGATCTTTATTTAGCTCCCTTTGAGCATCTGCTCGCAATAGGAAATGCACAAGATATAAAAGCTGTGCTTGACTCAGGCTGTCATTCAGAAAAACAGATGGTTTATATATAATACTTATGAATTATAGGCTAACAGTAGCAGCAAACCAAGCTAAAGACTGGTCCTGGGGTTCAGTGCCAACTATGAGAGGGGAAAAATGCTATTCATTAGCTCAGCACAACTGAAGGGAGTGCCTCGGACTGACCTCTGAGAAAAATTTTTTAATCAATTATCAATTAGAAGAGTTTAAAAAAATAAATTAAAAATGGGCTCCTTTGCTGAAATTATGGCCAATCCAACCCCGATTTAATGGATCTGCTGTACAGTTAATAGCTGGATAATTTTATGCACACAGAATATGATGCTGTCCTTTGTTGTTTTTGGACATTCTCCCTTTAACTCC
Organism: Notechis scutatus; assembly: GCF_049901735.1. Lineage (NCBI taxonomy): Eukaryota > Metazoa > Chordata > Lepidosauria > Squamata > Elapidae > Notechis > Notechis scutatus. Next base: position 60,718,460 of record NC_142012.1, read on the forward strand.
CTTTTTAAGGCCCTGTAATCCCTTTATTCGGGGTAGAGTCCCGAATGGAGCTGAGCGTTTAACTGGGCAGATGCCCTTCCCGACACTTCGTGGAGTTCTCATAGATATATTTTTTTCTTTGCACCCTAGGAGAAAATCATCTGCTGCTACCTAGGATTGAACTCTCAACTTTCCGAATGGGAGGCGAGCATCTTCACCGCTAGGCCACCAAGCCACTCGTCTTTGTACATACTTTGTACATCTGTGATGGCGAACCTATGGAACGTGTGCCAGAAGTGACACACAGAGCCATTTCTGCCGGAACGTGAGAGGTGTCCCAGAAGAGTCCCACTGAGCTTGCGCGCACACCCCCGCCAGCCAGCTGATTGTTGGGTATCTGCCGTGCATGCGCAGAGTCATGTAGCATGAAGGGGGTAGTGGCGTGCGCATGCAGAGGCGTGATGGGTCATGGGCACATGCACAGAGGCGTACAGGGCACGCACGCATGTGTAGGGGCAGGGGGAGTTGCGCATGCATTGCATTATGGGCGCAGGCATGGGAGTGTGTTCTGACCCAACCGGGTTCCAAGAGAGCAAACACAAGACAAAGGCAGCAGCACCCACCTTCTAAGGTTTAATCCATGAATTCTGTTTCTTCACAGATGAAAGGCTGCTTCCAACTAATTAGCTCTGACAAGGAAAAGCCTTGCCAAAAAACAACAAATAAGAAATAGTTTACAATACAAGAGTCTTCAAATACCAACTAGAATGTCCACGAGGCTGAGTTTCAAAACGTCTTTGCCTTCTGGAAAGAATGCTTCTTCAAACCTAGCTTTTATCCTCTTGAGGGAGGGGCCATTATCTTGCAGCCTTACTCCCGAGTCGCCTGTGCTTCTGTAACTGCTGTCTCCTACGATCAATCCTGTGTGCATGCGCACTTGGCACAGGCTCCTCGGGAACCTCCTCATCACTGCTGCAAGCCCCCACAATCTCTGAAGGCAGCAGTCCACTCCCTAATGGTCCTGGCCCCTCACCTGAGTCCTCGCTTTCCTCAGCTGTCCACACCTGCTGCTGGTTAACCACAACAGAGTGTGCGCATGCACGCACTTTTGGCACGCAACGTGGAAAAGTTTCGCCCTCATGGTACTAGATGATAAATATTTGTGGGTTCATTCAGTAATAAATCAGGCTTCTTTCTGGGCAAAATGTGGTTTTGCAAAAGAGGAATGTTGTTTTTATTGCCATTATTCTCATTATTGGAATCACAAATTTAAGTTGGAAAGGGCCACCAGGATCACCTTGTCCAAACTTCGGTTATGTGCAGGAAAATCAATTTAACCGTTCCATGAGAATGGCTTTCCTGGCTCTTTTTTTAAAAAAACTGTAGGTTCTGCTATCATCATCATCATCATCACCATCTCATCTTTCAGCCCAAAGAACTCGTTCCCCTTTCTAAACATGCTTCCATCTTGCCAAGGAACAGAGTAATACAGCAGCCTCTGTGAAGGCTAGATTAACGAAGTGCAACAAAATCCTTTCTTGTTTAAAATGTTGGCTCAAGCAACAGAAGCCCTCCAGGCCACAGAATGTTTTGGGCCAAAACTTCAGGGATGGAACAACTGTCCTCATTCATAACTTGAAGGGTAGTAGAAACTTTGTTCCATGTTGGGAGTCCCATGCTGACGTTCAGGTGCCAGATAATCAGACACGTTTTTCTTCTAAATATGCACACAGGTGCAGTGAAGAATGTGTGCTTCTTTTCAGATAAAATGGCTGGGTTTGTGTGATAGCGCCAGAGAGACATACAAAACCAATGCGTTCTGATCTATTCATCTCTATAAATAATGCCCTTTGCTGAGGTAAAAGTGGGACTATTTTTGATGTTTTGTGTCGCTTGCCATGCCATTTTTTTTTAAAAAATAAATCTCACAAATACTCCGTTGTTTAGCAAACAGACTGTTATGATAGAAACAGGGAGTGTCATGCCTCTGGTGAAGACGGACTCTGAGGGAGAGGAGGAACAGCCAACAGGGAGTGGAAGTGTGGCTCCAGAGGTTGTGGAGGAGTCTGGGGAAGGGCAGAGGCCGGTTGAGCAGTCAGAGGAGGACCCAGGCCCATCCCCTCTCCATCCTAGGGCACACAGGGAGGAGAGGATAAGGGAGAGACATGGTCTATGGGGGAGGAGAGGGCCTTGATCCTCTTCATGGGCTGCAGCTGTGACAACTGCATAAGAGGATGGACCTGCGTACTGGTGAGTCCTGGAAACAAAGCGTGGAAATATCTCTAGTTTATAGTTCCTCTCTGAGTTTGGTGTCCTTCCCAGTGTGTGTTATCTGTGGATGTCCTCCAGCCCTTATCTTGCCTAGTTTGTGTTGTTTTTTTTTCATCTTCGTGTAAGTGTTTGTGTGGGAGTTTTTTTGTCTTCCGTCAAAGATATTCGGAACTTGGAAGCAAAGTGAAGGAATAAAAGGGTCTTCACCGGTTTTCTGTGACAGTGTTTGTTTTGTATCCCACCCTGGGTCATCACAGGGAGGGACAGGCCAAAAGGGGATAAAACTCTGATGATGCTTTTGCACATCTCTAATACTTACCCATATTCATTGAAACAATAAATGAACCTAGGCCACATTTTTATGGTGGAATCAGGGTGGCATCAGGCAGTGGTGGGGTTTTACCACAGGTTTGATGGGCATGGCTTGGTGGGCATGCTTTGCACATGTGCACACACTTGGTGTGCATGCACGCTTGAAAGGCATGCTTTGCACAGACGCAGAGGTGTTCCAACTCACCTTCTGCAAGCCTGTACTCTCCTGGTCGCTTCAGCAGCTGCCGTGCAGCACTCTGCTGTGCTGTGCAAAGCAGCTGTACTTCAAAAGCAGAGGTTAAAGGTGAGTATGGAAGCCCGGGCAGGTGGGAGGGCCCAACAGCAGAGTGGTTCGGTCTCTGCTGCTCATCACTGCTACAAGCTCGGCAGAACCAGGCTGAACCTGTTCACCACTGGCATCAGGTAAATGTGGGCGCTCCATCACTGGATGTTTTTAAGAAGAGTCTAGGCCAAGGGTATCAAACTCAATTTCACTGAGAGCCACATCAGGGTTGTGTTTGATCTGGAGGGGGCAATGGGGGAGGGTGTGGCCAGCTCGACATCACTCGTGTGGGTGCACCTGTGGTGGCCCAGGTGGGGGTGGGGGGGATCCATTGTCTCCAGCAGAAGAAGGCAAGACCAGGGAGAGTGCCAAACCCTTGTAGTCCAGAGGAGCCTCTCAGCCACGTGGAGGACTCCCAGATGGCGGTGCAGGCCGTCCAGAGCCCTAGGCAGCGGAGGGCAAGCACCTCCCCAAACTCCGTTTTCATTGGCAGAGGGCTGCAGGAGGCCGTCGTGGCTGAAAATGTGTTCTGACCCAAACCCTTTTACAATAAGACAAACAATAACCAAAGGGAACAGAAACCTTTTAATGAGTCTTACGAATCCCCGGTTAAAAGGCTGCTGCAAACTATTTAACTTTGATAAACACAAACCTTGCCAAAACTGTGTAAGACTGCCAAGAATCACAGATATTTCACAACACAAGAGTCTTCAAATACCAAATTAAGATACTGGAATGTCCATGAGGCTGAGTTTCAAAACATCTTTGCTTCCTGCAAAGAATGTTTGCTTCACAATTGGCTTTTGTCTTCTTGAAGGAGGTGATGTTACCTTGCAGCCTTACTCCCGAGTCGCCCGTGCTGTTGCAGTTGCTCTTTCTTGTGAGCAAACCTGCGCACGCGCACTTGGCACAGGCTCCTCAGGAACCTCCTCATCACTGCTACCAGCCCCCACAATCTCTGAAGGCAGCAGTCCACTCCCTAATGGTCCTGGCCCCTCATCTGAATCCTTGCTCTCCTCAGCCATCCGCACCTGCTGCCAGCTAACCACAACAAAATGGAGCCTGGGAGGGCTGTGCATGGCCTTCCTGAACTCCATTTTCACTAGCAGAGGGCCCAGGGGGGCCCCACGGGCCAAATCTAAGCACCCCATGGGCTGGATGTGGCCCACGGACCTTGAATTTAACACCCCTGTTCTAAATACACTTACCTAAATACAAGTTTAACTTTGTATAATTGCTTTTCTGTAGATCTAATGCCCCTTTTGAGGTGTTGTTCTTTTCTTCAGCAATATTGATGGTACAGAGGCAGCCACTATGCATATTCAATATAAATTCTGCAATATTAACACCAGAGCAGAAGGAGGACCATACTAGAATAAATTTGATTCGGGGTATAATTCCATACTTAAATATGGTGTTGCTTGTTGTTTTTAAAAATCAAGCCTTTTTTGTGCCCGGGGAAGAAAACGTGTGATGCTGCGGTAACAAAAAACTGGTGCCAAGACAAGATTCAGGGTTCGGGAAGAAAATTCGGGAGGCAATTTTTTTTTGATCCCAAATCCAAAAACGGATACCAGGATGAGATTTGGGGTAGAATTCCATACTTAAAAATGGTATTGCTTGCTGTATTTAAAAATCAAGCTTTTTGGTGCCTGAAGAAGAAAACTGGTGCCTGGGGAGGCAAAAATTTTTTTGATGCCAAATGCTAAAACGGATGCCAGGACGAGATTCGGGGTATAATTCCATGTTCTGTCCCACCTGTATCCACAGGTGAGAATCTCAAGTTACAGAGTTCAAAATACTTTACGCAAACAAAACCAGAGACAGAAGATTCAATTGCTCTGTTTTCACAGTCCTTTGGCAATCCTCCTAGAATCTGTCTGGCAATTCTGTATAGTTCGTAAATCACAATGCTGTAGTCAGACGCACTTCTTTCCAAGGCAAAATTCACTTTGTTTCCAGCAAAGATTACGAACTAGTACACTCCCTTATATCCTCTGAAAGGGGGGCGTGTCAGTCTCATTAATTAATCCTTTGCTGGACATCTCTTTTCTAATTGAGATTGGCGTCTCAATCTTCTCCTAGTCCTGGCATCCAGCCAGCATCCGGCAGTTCCCTCACCGCTTGAAGCCTCTGACACACTTTCCTGATTAACAGTTAACACCTGAGGTGAAATCAGGGAAGTAGATTCAGGGGAAAGAGTTGACTCTGAAACCTCCAATAAATCAGGCTCATATCTCAGATCCAACTCCTCTCCCTCTACTTGACTCCCCTCTAAGTCACTTAATAATGCAGGCTCGAATCTCAGGGCCAGATCTTCTTCATCGCTCAAACCCACATCTGCTGACTGACCAGGTTCAAATCTCGGAGTCACAACAAATCCATACTTTAAAAAGGTATTGTTTTCTGTTTTTAAAAATCAACCTTTTTGGTGCCTGAAGAAGAAATGCCGCGGTCAGAATGCCACGGTCAGAAAAACTGGTGCCTGGGGAGGCAAAAAAATTTTTATGCCAAATGCTAAAACGGATGCCAGGATGAGATTCGGGGTATAATTCCATACTTAAACATGGTGTTGCTTGCTGTTTTTAAAAATCAAGCCTTTTTGGGCCTGAGGAAGAAAACGTGTGATACCACGGTAACAAAAAACTGGTGCCTCGAAATGCCGGGACGAGATTCAGGGTCCGGGATGAAAACTCAGGAGGCAATTTTTTTTTATCCCAAATGCAAAAACAGAACAACTGGTGCCTGGAGAGGCAAAAAATTTTTGATGCCAAATACTAAAACGGAAGCCAGGACGAGATTCGAGGTATAATTCCATACTTAAAAAAGGTATTGCTTGCTATTTTTAAAAATCAAGCTTTTTGGTGCCTGAAAAAGAAAACTCGTGATGCCATGGTCAGAAAAACTGGTGCCTGGGGACGCAATTTTTTTTTATACCAAACGCTAAAACGGATGCCAGGATGAGATTCAGGGTAGAATTCCATACTTAAATATGGTGTTCCTTGTTGTTTTAAAAAATCAAGCCATTTTTCTGCCCGGGAAAGAAAACGTGTGATGCCGCAGTAAGAAAAAATTGGTGCCTCGGAATACCACGACAAGATTCAGGGTTTGGGAAGAAAATTCGGGAGGCAATTTCTTTTTGATCCCAAATCCAAAAACGGATACCAGGTCAGAAAAACTGGTGCCTGGGGAGGCAAATTTTTTTTGATCCCAAATGCAAAAACGGATACCAGGATGAGATTCGGGATGGAATTCCATACTTAAAAATGGTATTACTTGCTGTTTTTAAAAATCAAGCCTTTTGGTGCCAGAAGAAGAAAACACGTGATGCCGCGGTCAGAAAAACTGGTGCCTGGGGAGGCAAATTTTTTTTGATCCCAAAGGCAAAAACGGATACCAGGATGAGATTCGGGATGGAATTCCATACTTAAAAATGGTATTACTTGCTGTTTTAAAAATCAAGCCTTTTGGTGCCAGAAGAAGAAAACACGTGATGCCACGGTCAGAAAAACTGGTGCCTGGGAGACAAATTTTTTTTTATCCCAAATGCAAAAACGGATACCAGGATGAGATTTGGGGTGGAATTCCATACTTAAAAATGGTATTACTTGCTGTTTTTAAAAATCAAGCTTTTTGGTGCCTGAAGAAGAAAACGCGTGATCCCGCGGTCAGAAACACTGGTGCCTGGGGAGGCAACTTTTTTTTTATCCCAAATGCTAAAACGGATGCAAGGATGAGATTCAGGATGGAATTCCATACTTAAAAATGGTATTACTTGCTCTTTTTAAAAATCAAGCCTTTTGGTGCCAGACGAAGAAAACACGTGATGCCGCGGTCAGAAAAACTGGTGCCTGGAAAGGCATTTTTTTTTATGCCAAATGCTAAAACGGATGCCAGGATGAGATTTGGGGTAGAATTCCATACTTAAAAATGGTATTGCTTGCTGTTTTTAAAAATCAAGCTTTTGGTGCCTGAAGAAGAAAAAACGCGTGATCCGCGGTCAGAAAAACTGGTGCCTGGGGAGGCAACTTTTTTAATCCCAAATGCTAAAACGGATGCAAGAATGAGATTTTGGGTAGAATTCCATACTTAAAAATGGTATTGCTTCCTGTTTTTAAAAATCAAGCTTTTTGGTGCCTGAAGAAGAAAATGCGTGATCCTGCGGTCAGAAAAACTTGTGCCTGGGAAGACAAATTTTTTTTGATGCCAAATGCTAAAACGGATGCCAGGACAAGATTAGGGTATAATTCCATACTTAAAAATGGTATTGCTTGCTGTTTTTAAGAATCAAGATTTTTGGTGCCTGAAGAAGAAAACGTGTGATCGCGCGGTCAGAAAAACTGGTGCCTGGGAGGCAACTTTTTTAATCCCAAATGCTAAAACGGATGCAAGAATGAGATTTTGGGTAGAATTCCATACTTAAAAATGGTATTGCTTCCTGTTTTTAAAAATCAAGCTTTTTGGTGCCTGAAGAAGAAAACGCGTGATCCCGCGGTCAGAAAAACTGGTGCCTGGGGAGGCAAGTTTTTTTTTAATCCCAAATGCTAAAACGGATGCAAGAATGAGATTCGGGGTAGAATTCCATACTTAAAAATGGTATTGCTTGCTTTTTAAAAAATCAAGCTTTTTGGTGCCTGAAGAAGAAAACGCGCGATGCCGCGGTCAGAAAAACTGGTGCCTGGGGAGGCAAAAATTTTTTGATCCCAAATGCAAAAACGGATACCAGGATGAGATTCAGGGTGGAATTCCATACTTAAAAATGGTATTGCTTGATGTTTTTAAAAATCAAGCTTTTTGGTGCCTGAAGAAGAAAACGCGTGATGCCGCAGTCAAAAAATCTGGTCCCTGGGGAGGAAAATTTTTTTTGATGCCAAATGCTAAAACGGATGCCAGGAAGAGATTCGGGGTAGAATTCCATGCTTAAAAATGGTATTGCTTGCTGTTTTTAAAAATCAAGATTTTGGTGCCTGAAGAAGAAAACGTGTGGTGCGGTCAGAAAAACTGGTGCCTGGGAGGCAACTTTTTAATCCCAAATGCTAAAACGGATGCAAGAATGAGATTTTAGGTAGAATTCCATACTTAAAAATGGTATTGCTTCCTGTTTTTAAAAATCAAGCTTTTTGGTGCCTGAAGAAAACGCGTGATCCAGCGGTCAGAAAAACTGGTGCCTGGGAGGCAACTTTTTTTAATCCCAAATGCTAAAGCGGATGCAAGAATGAGATTGGGGTAGAATTCCATACTTAAAAATGGTATTGCTTGCTTTTTAAAAAATCAAGCTTTTTGGTGCCTGAAGAAGAAAAGCGCGCGATGCCGCGGTCAGAAAAACTGGTGCCTGGGGAGGCAAAATTTTTGATCCCAAATGCAAAAACGGATACCAGGATGAGATTCAGGGTGGAATTCCATACTTAAAATGGTATTGCTTGATGTTTTTAAAAATCAAGCTTTTTGGTGCCTGAAGAAGAAAACGCGTGATGCCGCAGTCAAAAAATCTGGTCCCTGGGGAGGAAAATTTTTTTGATGCCAAATGCTAAAACGGATGCCAGGAAGAGATTCGGGGTAGAATTCCATACTTAAAAATGGTATTGCTTGCTGTTTTTAAAAATCAAGCTTTTTGGTGCCTGAAGAAGAAAACGCGTGATACCACGGTCAGAAAAACAGGTGCCTGGGGAGGAAAAAGTTTTTTGATCCCAAATGGAAAAACGGATACAAGGACAAGATTCAGGGTATAATTCCATACTTAAAAATGGTATTGCTTGCTGTTTTTAAAAATCAAGCTTTTTGGTGCCTGAAGAAGAAAACGCGTGATCCCGCGGTCAGAAACACTGGTGCCTGGGGAGGCAACTTTTTTTTTATGCCAAATGCTAAACGGACGCAAGGATGAGATTCGGGGTAGAATTCCATACTTAAAAATGGTATTGCTTGCTGTTTTAAAAATCAAGCTTTTTGGTGCCTGAAGAAGAAAACGCGTGATTGTGCGGTCAGAAACACTGGTGCCTGGGAGGCAACTTTTTTTTATCCCAAATGCTAAAACGGATGCAAGGATGAGATTCGGGGTAGAATTCCATACTTAAAAATGGTATTGCTTGCTGTTTTTAAAAATCAAGCTTTTTGGTGCCTGAAGAAGAAAACGCGTGATGCCGTGGTGAGAAAAACTGATGCCTGCGGAGGAAATTTTTTTTTGATCCCAGATGGAAAAACGGATACAAGGACAAGATTCAGGGTATAATTCCATGCTTAAAAATGGTATTGCTTGCTGTTTTTAAAAATCAAGCTTTTTGGTGCCTGAAGAAGAAAACGCGTGATCCCGCGGTCAGAAAAACTGGTGCCTGGGGAGGCAACTTTTTTTTTATCCCAAATGCTAAAACGGATGCAAGAATGAGATTCGGGGTAGAATTCCATACTTAAAAATGGTATTGCTTGCTGTTTTTTAAAATCAAGCTTGTTGGTGCCTGAAGAAGAAAACGCGTGATGCCGCGGTCAGAAAAACTGGTGCCTGGGGAGGAAAAAATTTTTTGATCCCAAATGCAAAAACGGATACCAGGCCTTGATTCGGGGTGGAATTCCACACTTAAAAATGGTATTGCTTGCTGTTTTTAAAAATCAAGCTTTTTGGTGCCTGAAGAAGAAAACCGTGCCTGGGGAGGAAAAAAATTTTTGATCCCAAATGGAAAAATAGATACAAGGACAAAATTCAGGGTATAATTCCATGCTTAAAAATGGTATTGCTTGCTGTTTTTAAAAATCAAGCTTTTTGGTGCCTGAAGAAGAAAACGCGTGATGCCGCGGTCAGAAAAACTGGTGCCTGGGGAGGCAACTTTTTTTTTTTTTTGAACAAATTTTTATTAATTTTTAAAGACATACAAAACATACAAAAATTCAAGACTTAAAAACATAAAAGATCTCTTTTCTGAAAGTTGCTTAATCCCGGGTCAAAACTCTTGGTACAGACACACATTCAAATTCATATTCATTTTACATACCATTCCATATCTTATTACATTTTCATTTTTCTATATAGCTTCTCCTTTCTTTTAAATTTTCTCAATTTTATTTTATTTATCTCCTCTCAATTCAAATCATAATATTTATTCTTTGTCTGTTCTATTTCCAACTATCCGTTTGTCTTTCTTCTTAAAAGAAAAGAAAAAGAAAAACCTTCTCCTGTACACTGATTGGAGTATAGCGCCTATGTCTCTTTCCCTATATTTATAATACTTGATTTAAAGTACATAACTTACGTTGGGATTCTGTCTGGTACATTCTGACGTTATACAATATCATCAAAACCAATACAAATCTATTCATTAATATTAATATTTATTCATATCTTAAACATCTAGCACATTTCTTATCAAATAGGTCACATATTTCTATGGGAGCACCTATTTGCCATATTAAGTCGACCCCCACATCACATATTATAAATCATTATTACATTACATGTTCCCCTCTCCTTCTTCAAACCTCTCATTTCATGAATAGTTTCACTAGTATAACATAGCCTAATCATTGGTGTTAACAATCATTTATATCTTTAGACATTTACACATTTCAATTAATTATCATACCTTTATGGAAACACTTCTTATACTTTCCAAAATTATTCCCCCCACATCACAGATCTTAAATCATTATTTCATTAAAGTACTCCCCTCTCTTAACAAAAATTTCACTAAATTATACTAAATATTTATCACATTTTAAATTGCATATTATTTCCAGTCTTCTATAATTATTTCTAAATACAAATATAAAAATGCAATCTTATGTACCCTTCTAGAATCCCTTTTCCAATAAAATCTATCCATTATCTCTAAAAAACTTTTTTTGTTTTTTTTAGGGAGGCAACTTTTTTTTGATCCCAAATGCTAAAACGGATACCAGGATGAGATTCGGGGTAGAATTCCATACTTAAAAATGGCATTGCTTGCTGTTTTTAAAAATCAAGCTTTTTGGTGCCTGAAGAAGAAAACGCGTGATGCCGCGGTCAGAAAAACTGATGCCTGCGGAGGAAAAAATTTTTTGATCCCAAATGGAAAAACGGATACAAGGACAAGATTCAGGGTATAATTCCATACTTAAAAATGGTATTGCTTGCTGTTTTTAAAAATCAAGATTTTTGGTGCCTGAAGAAGAAAACACGTGATCTCGCGGTCAGAAAGACTGGTTCCTGGGGAGGCAACTTTTTTTTATCCCAAATGCTAAAACGGATGCAAGGATGAGATTCTGGGTAGAATTCCATACTTAAAAATGGTATTGCTTCCTGTTTTTAAAAATCAAGCTTTTTGGTGCCTGAAGAAGAAAACGCGTGATGCCCGGTCAGGAAAACTGGTGCCTGGGGAGGCAACTTTTTTGATCCCAAATGCTAAAAGCGGATGCCAGGACAAGATTCGGGGTAGCATTCCATACTTAAAAATGGTATTGCTTGCTGTTTTTAAAAATCAAGATTTTTGGTGCCTGACGAAGAAAACGCGTGATCCCGCGGTCAGGAAAACTGGTGCCTGGGAGGCAACTTTTTTTATCCCAAATGCTAAAACGGATGCAAGGATGAGATTGGGGTAGAATTCCATACTTAAATATGGTATTGCTTGCTGTTTTTAAAAATCAAGCTTTTTGGTGCCTGAAGAAGAAAACGCGGGATCGCACGGTCAGAAAAACTGGTGCCTGGGGAGGCAACTTTATTTTGATCCCAAATGCTAAAATGGATGCAAGAATGAGATTAGGGTAGAATTCCATACTTAAAAATGGTATTGCTTGCTGTTTTTAAAAATCAAGCTTTTTGGTGCCTGAAGAAGAAAAGCGTGATGCCGCGGTCAGAAAAACTGATGCCTGAGGAGGTAAATTTTTTTTGATGCCAAATGCTAAAATGGATGCCACGATGTGATTCGGGGTATAATTCCATACTTAAAAATGGTATTGCTTGCTGTTTATAAAAATCAAGCTTTTTCGTGCCTGAAGAAGAAAACGCGTGATCGCATGGTCAGAAAACCTGGTGCCTGAGAAGGTAAATTTTTTTTTATGCCAAATGCTAAAATGGATGCCAGGATGAGATTCGGGGTAGAATTCCATACTTAAAAATTGTATTGCTTGCTATTTTTAAAAATCAAGCTTTTTCGTGCCTGAAGAAGAAAACACGTGATGCCGCGGTCAGAAAAACTGGTGCCTGGGGAGGCAAAAAATTTTTTATGCCAAATGCTAAAATGGATGCCAGGACGAGATTCGGGGTAGAATTCCATCCTTAAAAATGGTATTGCTTGCTGTTTTGAAAAATCAAGCTTTATGGTGCCTGAAGAAGAAAACACGTGATGCCGCGGTCAGAAAAACTGGTGCCTGGGGAGGCAAAATTTTTTTGATGCCAAATGCTAAAACGGATGCCAGGATGAGATTCGGGGTAGAATTCCATCCTTAAAAATGGTATTGCTTGCTGTTTTTAAAAATCAAGCTTTTTGGTGCCTGAAGAAGAAAACGTGAGGACTTCCGGTTTGTCGGCTTCGGCAGCGGCAGGGATTCGCGATCCTGCGTGATCCCTGTTGCGTTAGCCGTCTTGGTGCCTCCGATCCGGACGGGTTTGGAGGCTAAAGTTGCCCCATAGAGGCAGCCGAAGATAGGAGTAATCCGGACAGAGGGTTGGGGTTTTCGCAGACCCCTTCCCCACCTGGCTTAACCCTCTTTTCTCAAGGCGGTGGAGCGGCATTCAGTAATGGCCGCCACAAAGAAGCTGACAGCTGGACAAGATTGTGCTGGAGGAAGAAGGAGAAAGTTTTGAAGTGAAAGTTTTTTGGCTGAACTGGGACTATAAGATACAAGTATTATCCTGAAAATCCAGATTTTTTTTGAAAGATACTTTGTTTCCAGAAGAGATTTACAAGTGGCGAGTGAAAGTGCTTAAAGAGAAAGTTTACTCTCCTTCCACATGGATTTAACAAATGGATATTGAAAATCCTGCTATTTTACAGAAGGTAAAAATTTAAAGCTTTCTGTTATAAGTGGGAAGGGAGAGGACAAAAGGAAAATTTATTAAGATTTTGTTGGAGGAGATGCCTGGAAGATTTTGAGATTGGAAGTTAATTGCAATAAGACTTTAAAATACAGATTGGGGTTTTTTTTTCCCTTGCCAATTGATATTACCCCAGGAAGAAAAAGTGTGAAGAACTTTGTGCTCTGTTTGGATTGTTTGATGACTTTGGGATTTTGGGGAATTGTTTCAAGCTTTGAATTATCTTGGTTGTTTTAAGAAGAAGAAGAAGAGAAAGAAGAAGAAAAGGTTCATAATGGCTTTATCTGTTGATGAACTGAGAGAGGAATATGGTAAAATAAAAAAAGAAGGTAAAGACGGTGTGAGAGAAATTTTTCGCTTTTTAGAAATGGCGCTTGCCACTTATCAACAAACACAGCAATTAATGGAGGAGGAGGAGGAGGAGGAGGAGGAGGAGGAGGAGGAAGAAGAAGAAGAAGAAGAAGAAGAAGAAGAAGAAGAAGAAGAAGAAGAAGAAGAAGAAGAAGAAGAAGAAGAAGAAGAAGAAGAAGCTATCTTTAATGAGTTTACAAAGTTGATTAAAAAGGACATAAGACTTTAAAAAACATCCAAGAAAGAGAAAAATAAGATGCAAAATCAATACAATGTTAGAAAGCAAAAGAAAAGAGAAATACAACAGAGAGGGGAAGCTAAGTGGGGTAAAAAGACCAGATGGGATAAGATAGGAAGGAAGAAGGGGGAAAAAAGCCACAAGGTATGAAACAAGATGTGGAAAAGAAATCTTTTTTTAGGGATAATGGGTAATGCATAACTTTGTTCCAAAATGTTTCTGCAAGGTACATGATAGTATTGTAGTATTTGTATTAGAAATAGAAAATTAGAATTTTATAAGATTTAAGTAAAGATTAAAACATTAAAGGTTTAATAACAATGATAGATTTTAAGATTTAATAAAATATTAAAAGGAATGTTTAAAATACTTAGTTTAAGTATAGAGTTTAATTGACTATTGTGTGGATGTGTGTATGAACTTATTATTATGGTATTTGTTTTTGAGATAGATAATTGGAATGCTATGAGACTTAATGTTTAATTATATATTTAATTACTTTATGGATTTACTATTTTAGTAAGTAGAATGTACTAAGCAGAATTAGATAGGGAACTAGGTGTTACCTTAAATGTTAATTTGGGGGAGCGATGGAAAGGCATCATACTTCGATTAGTGATTTCAGGAGAAATTTTTTTCTTTTTCTAATATGAAAGAGATAAATGGATAATTGGAAAAGAATGGACAAAAGATACAAATATAATGATTTAAATTAAGATGAAATAAATAAAATAGAATTAAGAAGAGTGGAAAGCGGGGAGAAGTTATAATGAAGAAATAGAAGGGTAATAAGATAGGTAATGGCATATATGATGAGCATAAATTTAATTGAAGTCCATACAAAGAGAGGTAATCCGGGGCCAAGCTACTTTTAAAAAAAGAAGTTTTATGTTTTTGTGTTTTGTGTGTGTATGTCCGTTTGAGATTTAATAAAACCTTGGAGGAAAGCTAGAGGAGAATAATTGTAAACAAGGCAGAGGGAAATATGAATATGATGAGTATAAAATGGATAAATATAGAAGAAATGTAACTGAATAAGAGCAAAGAGAAATAATGAGAAATTTGCTAAAAAATATTTAAGTGGAAATGGGATATATTAGAATTATATTGTATAAAATAATGTTTTATCTGCCTTGTAAAAATTTATAATGGAAACAGGTTTAATGTCTTTAATGTCTAATGATGCTTTGTTTGTTTTTAAAATTAATAAAATTTGTTTCAAAAAAAAAGAGAAGAAAACGTGTGATGCCCCGGTCAGAAAAACTGGTGCCTGGGGAGGCAAAAATTTTTTTTTGCCAAATGCTAAAACGGATGCCAGGACAAGATTCGGGTAGAATTCCATACTTAAAAATGGTATTGCTTGCTGTTTTTAAAAATCAAGCTTTTTGGTGCCTGAAGAAGAAAACGCATGATTGTGCGGTCAGAAAAACTGGTGCCTGGGGAGGCAAATTTTTTTTATCCAAATGCAAAACGGATACCAGAACGAGATTCGTGGTAGAATTCCATACTTAAAAATGGTATTGCTTCCTGTTTTTAAAAATCAAGCTTTTTGGTGCCTGAAGAAGAAAACATGTGATCCCACGGTCAGAAAAACTGGTGCCTGGAAAGGCAAAATTTTTTTGATGCCAAATGCTAAAATGGATGCCAGGACAAGATTCGGGGTAGAATTCCATACTTAAAAATGGTATTGCTTGCTGTTTTTAAAAATCAAGCTTTTTGGTGCCTGAAGAAGAAAACATGTGATCCCACGGTCAGAAAAACTGGTGCCTGGGGAGGCAAATTTTTTTATCCGAAATGCAAAAACGGATACCAGAACGAGATTCGTGGTAGAATTCCATACTTAAAAATGTGATCTATATGTTTTTAAAAATCAAGCTTTTTGGTGCCTGAAGAAGAAAATGCGTGATTGAGCGGTCAGAAAAACTGGTGCCTGGGAAGGCAAATTTTTTTTTATGCCGAATGCTAAAATGGATGCCAGGACGAGATTCGGGGAAGAATTCCATACTTAAAAATGGTATTGCTTGCTGTTTTTAAAAATCAAGCTTTTTGGTGCCTGAAGAAAACGCGTGATGCCGTGGTCAGAAAAACTGGTGCCTGGGGAGGCAAATTTTTTTGATGCCAAATGCTAAAACGGATGCCAGGGCGAGATTAGGGTAGAATTCCATACTTAAAAATGGTATTGCTTGCTGTTTTAAAAACCAAGCTTTTTGGTGCCTGAAGAAGAAAACGTGTGATGCCGCGGTCAGAAAAACTGGTGCCTGGGGAGGAAAAAATTTTTTGATGCAAAATGCTAAAATGGATGCCAGGACGAGATTCAGGGAAGAATTCCATACTTAAAAATGGTATTGCTTGCTTTTTAAGAAATCAAGCTTTTTGGTGCCTAAAGAAGAAAACGCGTGATGCCGCGGTCAGAAATACTGGCGCCTGGGGAGGCAAATTTTTTTGATGCCAAATGCTAAACGGATGCCAGGACGAGATTCGGGGTAGAATTCCATACTTAAAAATGGTATTGCTTGCTGTTTTTAAAAACCAAGCTTTTTGGTGCCTGAAGAAGAAAACGTATGATGCCGCGGTCAGAAAAACTGGTGCCTGGGGAGGAAAAAAATTTTTTGATGCAAAATGCTAAAATGGATGCCAGGACGAGATTCAGGGAAGAATTCCATACTTAAAAATGGTATTGCTTGCTGTTTTTAAAAATCAAGCTTTTTGGTGCCTGAAGAAGAAAACGCGTGATGCCGCGGTCAGAAATACTGGCGCCTGGGGAGGCAAAAAAAAATTAATGCCAAATGTGAAAACGGATGCCAGGATGAGATTTGGGGTAGAATTCCATACTTAAAAATGGTATTGCTTACTGTTTTTAAAAATCAAGCTTTTTGGTGCTTGAAGAAGAAAACGCGTGATGCCGCGGTCAGAAAAACTGGTGCCTGGGAAGGCAAAAAATTTTTTATCCCAAATGCAAAAACGGATACCAGGACGAGATTTGGGGTAGAATGGCGCCAGGAGGGCGGAGCTGACGTCGCAACTATATGGCTTTCAATCTTGGAGGTCTTAGATTGCAGCCTATATCTTTGCCCCTGGTCGGTCTAAATGGACCTAAACCGTCCCGTAGAGACAGTGATAGTGAAAGGCGCATCCTGTGGATCCCAGGGACACCGCAAAGTCCCTGGTCGATTTCGGGGAAGCCCTCTTTGCCAGCGGCGGAGAGGCAGCCATTAAGCTGCTCAAGTTGGGACAGCTCTGGAACAGAAGAGACTGAAAGAGAAAGTGTGTCGGCTTGGTGAGAACTTTTTTTTTACCATTATTTTGAGATTTAAAAGGACGCCCTAAGAAAAAGAAAAAATCTGTAAAAGTTTTGACAGAACTGAATAAGTGGCGGTTTTTAAATGGAAACGTCAAAGTGAGGCTTGGCTTTTTATTTTTTTACTTTCTTTATTACTGGACTTCTATCGCGACTTAGCATTTGTTAACTGGACTGGTTTTTCTCTTATATATATCTATTTTTTCTTCTCTTTTTTGATTTTTCAACTTTTTAGATTAGAGGCTCCCTTTAGTTATTTTTCTTTTTTTATATATATATACTCTCTCTCTCTTTTTTTTTTTAACTTCTATTACGTTTTGTCTGGGAAAGGAGGGGGAAGTGAGAACAAAGAAACTTTGTAACACTGCCAACTAGAGGCTTGAAAATATTTTAGTTGAAGTTGAGAGAACTGTGAAAGACTCCCTTTCAAAGACATTGCAACTTGATAAGATAGAGGGAAGAACATGGGAGAGTGTTATTACAGGTGTTCTTCTGGATTTCTATCAACAATTGAAGTTTGGCTTTGAAGCTTGTGGAGAAGAGAGTTATAACAAGAGCCTTAGATAATTAAATAAAGTGCAGTGTGTGTGTGTTTTTTTTTTTTAGTTGTGTTACCCCTCCTTACCAGCTCTACTGTAATCCTTTCTTTTTAAAAGAAAAAAACCTTTATTTTTGTAACATCCTTACTTTTGCTTTTTTATTTTAAAGGGAAAGCATCAAAAATTTCCCTTTTTCTTTTTCCATTGGGATTTTTGCTTTTTCCATCCGTATTTTTGGTTTATTTTTATGGGTTTTTTTATTTTTATTTTTGAGATTTCTTAATTGGATTAAGGTGTGAAGAACCTGAAGAAATTTTTCTCTCATCTTTTTTTATTATTATTATTGGGCTTTTTTCTTCTTATTATTTTTATCTTGGATTACAATTGATTATTTCATAATTGGATTAAGGTTCAGAAGAACCTGAAGAATTTTTCCTCCCTCCTTTTTTTTTTTTTTTTTACCATTGGGCCTTTTACTTTCTACCACTTTTATTTCCCACTTTGGATTATAATTGGCTACTTCACTAATTGGATTAATTTGAAGATTTTGAATCATTCAAAATGAGCAGGAAACTCATACCTTCTGGTGCCTCAACTTCTACTTCCGCCTCCCCACCATCTGGAGGAAAACGTTTAATTCAGACAATGTTAAAGCAAGATAAAGAACAAGAAAAGGTGACTCTACAGATGATTATGCAAGGAATCCAAGACCTTAAAACAAAATCAGACACTATTGAAAAGAGAATAGAGAACATCGAACAAAGAACAGAGAACATTGAACAAAGAACAGAGAACATTGAACAAAGAACAGGGAAGACCGATGAAAAAATTGAAAATATTCAACAAATGATGGCGAAGTATGATGAGAGATTCCAAAAAATTGAAGAAGAAGATAAACAAAGAGACAAGAAGATTGGAAACATTGACAGTAGATTAACAGTGGTTGAACAAGATAAAAGTGGGATGCTGAAGTGGAAGATGGACAGATCAGAATTCTGTCTCAGATTTCAAAATATAGAGGAAGAAAAAGGACAAAATCTAGCTGCAATAATGATAGAAATACTGGCTGAAGCTTTGGAAATAACAGAGGAGAAGATGATGGATGGAGTAGATGAGGTATACTGAGTTTTTACAAGATATGCGATGAGAAACAACCTACCAAGAGAAGTTCACATCAGATTTACAAAAAAAGCCATTAAAACACAAATATTACAAGTGGCAAGAGAGAAAACGTTGAAATACAAAGGCAAGGAGATTGTGGTTTTAAAACAAATACCTAGAAGAGTGAGAGAGATGAGAAGAGAATACCGATTCCTGACTAAAATGTTATTGAAAAAAGAGGTGAATTATAGATGGCTGATTCCAGAAGGACTAATGTTTACATGGCAAGAACAGAGACATAGAATTGATTCAATTGAGAAAGCAGAATTATTCTACGCAGAATTTTTTGGAAGGAGAGAGGAAGAGGCAGAAAAAGAGATCTCACTAATTGAATTCCAAGAGGACCAAATGGGGACTGAAAAAGAAGAAGGCGCAGTAGGTGGACAGGTGGAGATCAAAGAACAACGTGAACCAAGATCTACGAGAGCTGCCAAACCTAACTACAGAGTATAATCATGGAAGAGAAAAAACTGATTACAATGAATATAAATGGACTTAACTCAGCTGTTAAAAGAAGGAAATTTTTTCATAAATTAGAGAAATTAAAATTTGATATAATTTGCTTACAAGAAGTACACATTAAAAAACAATATGAACAATTGTTGGTACAGCCAAAATTAGGGAAAATATTCACTTCTTTGACTCAATGTAAGAAAAGAGGAGTGGTTTTATACATTAAAGAGAATATCCCAGCAAAATTGATTCATACTGAGGAAGATGGAAGAGTATTAATGGTGGAAATAATGGACAATAATATGAAAACACTCCTGATTGCAATTTATGCTCCGAATGATAAACAAGAAGAATTTTACAAAAAATTACACATGAAAATAATTGGACTGGACTATGTTAATATAGTCATGATGGGAGATTTCAATGGAATTGTAGACAATAAATTGGACTATACAGCAACAACAACAACAAAGCAAAATAGAAAGACTCTCCCTAAATCCTTTTTTAAAATGATAGATGAAATAAATTTAAAAGATATATGGAGAGAAAGAAATGCTAAAACTAAACA
Organism: Notechis scutatus; assembly: GCF_049901735.1. Taxonomy (NCBI): domain Eukaryota; kingdom Metazoa; phylum Chordata; class Lepidosauria; order Squamata; family Elapidae; genus Notechis; species Notechis scutatus. The sequence continues at coordinate 60,737,910 of NC_142012.1, forward strand.
ATATACTTTTTATTCAAATAGACACTTATCCTGGTCCAGAATAGATATGATTTGGATCTCAACAGAACTAATATCTAACATTCAAGAAACAAACATTGAAACAAGTACTTGGGCAGACCACAATCCAATGACAATTAAATGGAAAGGACAAAAAAGATCGAGATGGACGCTAAATAATACTATTTTAAAGGAAAAAGACTTTACACAATGGATGGAGAAAGAATTGGCCTTTTTCTTTAGAGAAAATAAAAAAAGAAGATACTTCAATTCAGAACGTCTGGGATACAATGAAGGCATATACTAGAGGCTTGATAATAGACTATATAAGGAAAAGGAACATTAGGAAAAGGCAAGCCACTAAAGTTTTAGAAGATGAGCATAAAAGACTTGAAAAAGAATTACAGAAAACGCCACAGAAAAAAGACATTAAACTAAAATTGGACATAATCAAACGTAAAATGGGTCAAATAGAGAAAGAAGAATTGGCACAGAAAATTACAAGTGCTAAACAGAACTACTTTGAAGATGCAAATAAACCAGGTAAATGGTTAGCATACAAACTGAGAAAGGAGAAAGAATCAGGGAAAATATTGCAGTTAATAGATGATCAAGGCCAAGTTTGCTATGGCAATAAAGAGAAAAAGGAAATTATTCGAGACTTCTATGGGCAACTATATAAGCAAGAGAATATTGATGAGGAAAGAGTCGAACAGTACCTACAGAATGCTAATCTACCTAAGATAGCTAAAGAGACTGAAAAAATGCTAGAAAGTAATATAACAATGATGGAATTAACTGAAGCACTTAAGAAGCAAAATAATGGAAAAGCACCAGGTCCAGATGGGCTTCCGGCATAATTTTATAAAACACTACAAGTATCGTTGAGCCTTCCATTGCTAGAAGTCATGAACGAAGTTATGTTAAAGAAGATGATACCTAAAACATGGTCAGAAGCCTATATTACACTTATTCCAAAAGAAGAGGCTGATCCATTGCAAATTAAGAATTATAGACCTATTTCTTTACTAAATGCAGACTATAAAATTTTTGCTTCAATTTTGGCAGAAAGACTTAAAAAATACTTAAATAACTTTATTCATCCAGATCAAAATGGATTTCTGCCAAAGAGACAAATCAAAGACAATATGAGAGTAATTCTGGACACTTTGGAATATTATGAGGCATATCCCGAAAAGCAAATGGCTTTGATATTCTTAGATGCGCAAAAGGTATTTGATAATGTGAATTGGAGATTTATGTTATTATTATTTATGTTATTATTGGAGATTTATGTTATTATTATTATCAAGCCTCTAGCCAGAAAATTTATTCAAGCAATAGAAGCCATATACTATAAGCAAACGGCAAAGGTAATGATAGAGGGAGAATTCACAGATTCTATTAATATAAGAAAAAGTACAAGACAAGGATGCCCACTATCACCTTTGCTATTTGTATTAACTTTGGAAGTGTTGAATAGAAATATTAGAGAAGATAAAAGTATAAAAGGAATGAAAATTAAAAAGGAAGAATTTAAATTGCAAGCCTTTGCGGATGATTTGGCCTTTATTTTGGAAGACCCTTTAGAAACAGCTCCAAAATTACTGAAAAAGATAGAGACATATGGTGAGGTGGTTGGTTTGAAAATAAACAAAGATAAAACAAAGATTTTGACAAAGAATATGCTACTAAGAGAAAGAGAAGAACTGGCAGACCTACTGAAAATTCAAGTCACGAATAAGGTTAAGTATTTGGGGATACATTTGAAACCAAGATGTAGTACATTAAAAGAGAACAACTATATTAAACTTAAACAACAGATAGCGTTAGATTTGATGAAATGGGAAAATCTACAATTGTCATTAATAGGGAGAATTTCAACAATCAAGATGAATATCCTACCCAGAATCTTATACTTGTTTCAAACAATACCAATTAGGCTTGGAAAAGACTATTTTGAAGATTTAAATAAAATTGTGTTGAAGTATATATGGCAAGGTAAGAAAGCGAGAATAAAGTTAAAATTTTTACAAGATGCTAGAATTAGAGGAGGATTTGGTTTGCCTAATTGGGAGTTGCACTATCAAGCTGCAAATTTGACGTGGGCTAAGGAATGGATAACATTAAGAAAGACTAGATTGTTGACACTAGAAGGACATGATTTGTTGTTGGGCTGGCATGCTTTTTTATGGTATAAGGGAACTAAAACACAGGGCTATTTTAGAAGACATCATATACGGGAGTCCTTGTGGTTAAATTGGGAGAAGGTTAAAAGACAATGCTATTTGAAAATTCCAGTTTGGTTAACGACTATTGAAGCATTTTCCTATCCTATAATATACAAGAAGGAACAAACAGTTAGATATGGGGAAATATTGGATGAAAAGGGTGAACTCAAATCGATGCAAAATTTAGAGGAACAAGGTATAAAGATGAATTGGTTTTCATATGCGCAAATACATTCAAGGTATGATGAAGATTCTAAAACAGAAGGATTCTATGATAAATTGACTGATCTAGATAAGATTTTGACAGGTACTGATGAAAAGGTGATTAAAAAATTATATGGTTATTTATTGGAAATTAAACTAGAGGAAGAACAAGTTAAAGAAACTATGATTGCTTGGGGGAAGAATTTTGGATATGGAGTTGATTTAGAGAAATGGCAAAAATTGTGGTCTCAAAATTATAAAATGACAATGTCAACAGCATATAAAGAAAATTTGTATAAGATGTTTTACAGGTGGCATTTCCCCCCAACAAGAATAGCAAGAATGTTCAAGAATAAATCTGAAAAATGTTGGAAATGTCATCAGATACCTGGCTCATATTACAATATGTGGTGGACTTGTGAGGAGGCTAGAAAATATTGGACTAAAATTCGCATGTGGTTGGAAAAAATGATAAAGAAACATAGACTTGAAACCAGAGATTTTTTATTGGGAATTTTACCTGATACATATAGTAAAGATTTGAAATACCTGATTGTAAATGTATTAACAGCGGCTAGGATTGTATTTGCCAAGAATTGGAAAAATGAGAAAATACCATTGCAGGAGGAAATCATTAAGAAAATATTGGAATGTGCTGAAATGAGTAGATTGACATTTGAAATTAGAGAACAAGAGGATAAACAACTTTGTAAAATTTGGGACCTTTTCTATCAATGGTTAGATAAGAAAACACAATAATAGAATATCTAGAATTTCAGAAAATAATGAATATATAAAGATGTATTTCTTTTTTTTGATATCTTATTTATAAAATGTTTTTAGGATAGATTTGGTAGGATTATATGAATTGTTATAAAATAAACTAAGTAAATTATAGTTATCTCGCAAAGTATGAATAAAATTATAGTCAAATGATTCTTTAATAGTGATACTAGGGTATTTAATCTTTGATTGATAATATGAGTTATCATGCAATGTAACTGTAATTGAGACTACGAAATGGATGCACAAAAAATTGGTAAACCAACCGACACACTGTTTGTATATTTTTGAAAGAAAGCTGGATGTTTTTATGTTTTGTTTGTTTTTGTTTGTCTTTAAAAACCAATAAAATTGTTTTCAAAAAAGAAAAAAAGAAAAACTGGTGTCTGAGGAGGCAAACATTTTTTGGTGCCAAATGCTCCAACGGATGCCAGGATGAGATTCGGGGTGAAATTCTATACTTAAATATGGTGTTGCTTGCTGTTTTTAAAAATCAAGCATCTTTGGGGCCCGGGGAAGAAAACACATGATGCCGCAGTAACAAAAAACTGGTGCCTCCGGATGCCAGGACGAGATTCAGGGTTCGGGAAGAAAATTCAGGAGGGATTTTTTTTTTATCCCAAATGCAAAAACGGTTGTCACGATGAGCGTCAGCAGCCGGCTCTGGAGGGTGAGGTCCCTTAGTCCGAGAACCACGTGGTCTCGCATGGCCTCGTCCATATCAGTGAACCCACACACACCTCCGATGTTCCTCAGTGCCGCCACGAAGTCTCCAATGGTTTCTCCCTCCTTCTGATCGCGTTTGTAAAACTCGTGCCTCCGGATGAGGCTGGAGATGGCGGGCGCGTAATGGGACCTTAGTAGTTGGTCCAGGTCTGGCCAATCCATCTCCGTGATGTCCAGAGGCTTGGCCAGTGCCTTGGCCATCTTGAACACTGTGGGCCCACAGTGGGTCAGGAACACGGCTCTTTTTCTCTTCGGGTTTGCATCTTGGAGGTTGCAGCTCTCGAGGAACATGCGGAATCAATCGATATGCGATTCCCAGTTCTCTGTGGTCTGGTTGAATGGTGCGGGTGGCGAGTTGCTGCCGGCCATCTCGTCGATCAGTCAGTCTGGATTGCCACGTGCTCGGCTGGTCTCCTTTGTCTCAGTATCCCACCTTCGTCGCCAGTGTTGGATCGCGGGAAATGAGACTCAGGAAACCCAGCATAACTTCAGCTCTTTATTTGTTGTTAAGATCTGTTCTGGACCTCAGAGCTGCGGCAGCCCTTCTTATAGGGATTGCTTGCGGCTCGCGGCCAATGACAGTCCTTTGAATCTTCCGCGATCGGCCGGGCCAATCGTGGTTGATTCTTAGCGAGCCAATCCCAATAGTTCTTTGAGCCAATAGTAGCACAGAGTCTCTGGACCAATAGGAAAAGGGTATTTCAAGAATGCTAATACAGAACAATATATATATATATATATATATATATATATATATATATATATATATGTATGTATGTATGTATGTATGTATGTATGTATGTATGTATGTATGTATGTATGTTTTCTGAGGTTCTCGCGGGTATTTGTATGTGGATCTTTGGTTATTCGGGTTTTCTCCCGCATAAGATTGGAAGTATCTAGGCAACGTTTCGATGAAGTCTCATTCATCATCTTCAGGCTTGTGTCTTCAGCTCTGTGCTTCTCAGAGTGATGTGAGCTTGCAGCTGCTTCTTCCTTTTAACTGCTAGTGGGGGTGTGACTTGATTGGGTGGGGGCTTGGCTGTGTTCTGATTGGGTGGGGGTGTGTTCTCATTGGTTAGGGGTTTGGCTGTGTTCTGATTGGTTGGGGGGGTTGGCCGTGTTCTGATTGGCTGGAGGTGTGTTCTGTTCAGGTGGGGGCTTGGTTGTGCTCAGGTTAGTCTTAGTTGCTGGGGGATTTGAGCTGGTGAGCTGTGATCTTGCTGTTTGGCTTCGAGTTCGTGGTCATGCTGCATCTTCATGGTGGGGGTTGGTTCGCTTCATGTATGGCTCGGAGGGGTTTGAAGTGGGTAGTGATGCAGCTGCAGTGCGGCTTCTGGTCTGTGGTCGTGTCTCATCTTCTGTGTGGGTGTGAGTCTGCTTTTTACGTGGAAGTGTGGTGGTGGCATCTTGTGTGGCCCTCGTGGGGGTGGGTCTGGTGTCATTCTTCATGTTAGGTACTTGTCTGTTCATGAGGGCGGGTTTCCAAATGGCTGGTAAGCGGGAGGTGTCATCTCTTTTATTCATGCTATGTGGGCGTTTTTCTATCTCTATGGCTTCTCTGATTATTCTGTTGTTGAAGTGTTTGGTTTTGGCGATAGTTCTGGTATTTTTAAAATCAATCTCATGTCCTGTGGCTTTGAGGTGTTGGACCAGGGAAGAGGTCGGTTCTTCTTTTTTGATTGAGTTCTTATGTTCTTCAATACGTGCACTTATTCTTCTGTTAGTTTGTCCAATGTATGTGGTGGGGCAGGCGGTGCAAGGGATTTCGTATACTCCTTGGTTTTCTAACTCGGTTTTGTCTTTAGGGTTTCTTAGGATGGTGGATATTTTTCTGTTTGTGCAGAATGCTGTTTTAATGTTGTGTTTTTGGAGGATCTTGCTGATTTTGTCTGTAGTGCCTTTTATATATGGAAGGAGGGCTTTGCCGTTCTCTTGTTCTCTGTCTTGGATTTTGGTTGGGGTTTCTTTTTGGATTAGGTGGGTAATCTTCTTTCTTTGGAATCCATTGGCTGTTAGTACGTTGGTGAGAGTGTGTAGTATCCACCATAGAAGATGAACAGACCCATGGAACAGCTGTCCTGTCCTACATAAGAGGCACTACAGACAAAATTAGTAAGATACTATACAGACACCACATCAAGACTGCCTTCAAAACAGACAGAAAAATAGCAGCCATCCTCAGAAACCCCAAAGACAAAATTGACCTGGAAAACCAAGGCATATACGAAGTCCCCTGTGCATCATGCCCGGCCACATACATTGGACAGACCAATAGAAGAATAAGCACCCGCCTGGATGAACACAAAAATGCAGTCAAAAAGCTGGAACACACTTCCTCACTAGTCCAACACATGGAAGCCACAGGTCATAGCATCAACTTCAATGGCACCAAAACCTTAGCCACCATAGAAAATTCCAGCCACAGAATCATCAGAGAAGCCATAGAGATTGAAAAAAGACCAGAAAGCATGAACAGAAGAGATGATTCCACCAGGCTGTCAATCATTTGGAAGCCTGCACTCACAAACAAAAAAATCTCCACACCACAAGCCAGGCAAACACCTAGGCACAAACAGATCCCCCCTGATACCTCCAGCTCAAACACACGCCAACCAGGCACCCAGATGAAACCCAGCTTCCTAACTAATGATAGCCGTCCATTTACCCAAAGCCAAGCTGCACTAAAGGCCTCCAATAAAGTAACACAATGCTGCCAGCCAATCAAGATACAAAAGAGCCAAAAAAACAGACAGAAGATATTAGAGACACCAATCAAGCAGAACACAGCAAACTCCGAGACCAATAAACACAGACCAAGACTCCCAACCAATCAGGATGAAGAAAAAACCATTCTGGCACAGCAATAGGCTGCCCCAAATTTAAATCTGAAACCACTGTAAAAGTCTGACTCACAGACGGACACAATACAGAAGCCTGATGATGGCAGATGGGATTCTGCTGAAACGTTGCTACAACTTTAAAAGCACAACTATAATGATGTGGGAAAATACCGAACAAAGCTGAAGGCTATATATATATATATATATATATATATATATATATATATATATATATATATATATATATATATATATATGGATCTTTGGTTATTCTAATTTTCTTCTTGGTTAATTTTCCAGATATGTGGTTGGGTCTGTGTTTATGGGTTTGTATGTGGAGTCTTGGAGTAGGTCTGTCAATTTTGTTTCATAGTCTTTTCTGTCCATTACTACAGTGGCATTCCCTTTGTCTGCTGGGAGGTTGATTATGCTGCTATCTCTTTTCAGGGTTTGTAGCGCTTTAATTTCATTTTTCTGCAAGTTGCTTTTGGGTGGTTTGCTTGTGCATAGGATGTTGGTAACTTGGTGTCTTATTTTATCAGCTTCATCTGTATTTAATTTAGTTAGGCTGGATTCTACTGCACATATGATGGATTCTGTGGGGATTTTTGGGGTGCTATAGCATAATTGAATCCTTTGGTTAGGACATCTGTTTCTGTTTTGGTGAGTTCTCTGTTGGAAACGTTGTACACTAATTGTTTCAGGTGTTGTTGTGAGTTGTTGGGGTTTTCTTGTCATGTTCTAATTTCTTTAATTTTTCAAGAGTTTTTCCTGTTTGTAAGTGGTTTCAGATTCAGCTCTCCAAGTTGTAAGTTGTTTTATCTTGTCCCAAAGTAGAGGTGGATTTTGCTGCTCAATTCCAGGGTGTAGTGCTAGCAAAATCTTTGTTTAATTGAATCTGTGGAACCTGCTATCCTGGGTCTTGCGTTGTAATCTCCGATAGGTCGTTTGTGCCTTTGATCTCAATTTGCAGATTAGCCTCCTGTGTAGTAACAGCTTGGGTAACAGGGTTGTGTGATGACCTTGCAATAGCTGCCCAAATTTATTGCTGTGTCTGTATCCTTGGTCTTGTGCTGTGATATCCTGGGTCATTTGCTGTGTTGTGACTTCTTGAGTTCTATATATATATATATATATATATATATATATATATATATATATATATATATATATATATATATATATATATATATATATATCTTTAATCTCTTCTAAAATGTTAGCATCTGTTCCTAGTTTTGATTCATCTGCAATTTTCCCTCAACTTCTTCATCTATGTCACCAATAAAACGTTGACTGGCTCAAGGCCAGAATGGACCTCCCTGGCTTTACATTATCTCCAAAATAATATGAATCTATTTATGAATATGTGTCTGGCTGCAATCCTTCAGCCAATTACGAATCCATCTAATAGTTGCATCTTATAATCCATATTGAGTTTAGAAGGAAGATTTCAGTTTTTACTGTTCTCCTGTGTCATTGTTTCAAAACAATTCCATTTTTCTGCTATTTAGATGGGCAAAGAGTAACTGCCGGATTTTTTTTCTGGATTATTTGTCAATTTGTCCTCCTAAGGAAGTTAGACAGCATTATAAATGCTTTTGTAAATAACCATGAATGGCATTGCAATGTTTTCTTCTCCTTGAAAATAGTGGTGGATTTAAAATTACTATCATTTTGTAGCTCTTTGCATGAAATGGCACACAATGTACTGTTCTACGTCTTGTCATTTAAATTAGGCCATCCTTTAACCATTGGGTTAAAGCCGAATTCAGAGAATTTATATCCAAGGGTTGACTAGCAACTTTGCAACTTCTTAAATTGAGTGAAAATACCGCATAGCTATGAGGATCTTGAAATAAGTGACATGCTTTGTTATTATGCTGCAGTTTAACTACAAGGCTCCAAAGTCTTTCAAAAAATAGAAAACTTGAACTTGTTTTCTGGCTCACAAATCTAACTGATGAAACACAATTAAAAAAGAAAGAAATGGGAGCCTGTTGGCTTAAAATGTTTAAAACTCGTTGGCATATCAACAGACTGAACTGAAACCCACCAAAGAGCAAAATGTTTCTCATTAATTTAGACCAGATGTTTGATCAATACTTTCATATTGTATCATATGAAGATTCATGCTTTCCTCCTCCCCTTTCACATGCGTGCAAAATTGGAAGCAAGTAAAGGTGATTTTCTGTTAAGATACCCATCATATATTCTTGGTTATATGTGACCAGGTTCATTTCTCTGCTTAATCTACAGGTCTCTTGGAATGATTGACTACCCCAACTCTTGTTTCCCAAAGGTGCTTTTTCAGAAGGCAACTGGACTTTGTTTTTCTTTGAAGACATTTCGCTTCTCATCCAAGAAGCTTCTTCTGTTCTGCCTGTTTAAAAATGATGTGGAAAAAAGGAATTTCAGCAGGTGTAGCTACCCAAACAGCCAGCCTTTGTAGAAATTCTCACTCTCAGTATTTATGGAGACTCTCAGTCCTCCATGTTATGGTTGTCCTATGATTCTCATTCAAGAAGCTGTGTCAATTCTTGGCCAAACTGAAGTTCTAAAAAAAACTTATTATTATAAAAAAAAAAACCCACCAAAGTCTAGTGTTCATCAACCAGCTGCATAGTAAGCAGCATTTTCATCATGGTGTGGAAGAAAATCATATCTAATTCTAATTCAGCTGTCCTAATAATATTAGCAAAGGTTGCCATTGCAGAACAAAAGAAGAGAGGCAGCATATTTATACTTTGTGGTGCCATGATTTATCTTCTTTTGGGATTCATTGCAGAAATCATTCGTTATTGAATTGGCTCCAAAGAGCCTTGTCACAGTAGGTACTTGCCACTTAAAAGGACAGCGAGCACAAAGGAGGAGTGTGGTTTTCACAAAACTATGAAGGCATTCTTTAATCAAATATCAGGCTGGCCTGACAGACAGTATAGCAATTCTCTCCTTCCAGACAATGAAGCAAAGCATTCTGGAGATTCCTTTTTCGAAACAAGAATGCAAAGTAAAAACATTCTTAAATGCCTAATTATATTTTTTTAAGAAAACTTCTTTAAAAAACAGTTCAAGTGGTAAATCTGATTTTGAACTAATAAAAGCATAGATAACTAATTTCAAGGTCTGGCACAAAGAAAAATAACTTCCACGCTACAATTGTGTCTGCGACTAGCTTAAAAATGTTAAAATTGCAAACTTATCTCCAGTCCCACTGAGTGGTCAAATTACTTGTAATGTCACATAATCTAAAGTGGGAATCTAATTTACCCATTTCAAGGTAAACTATGTGAAGCATTTCAGTGGGAAAAGCCACAGTGGGCATTGGAAATGATTGCTGTACACGTACACACACAAACATGCACACAGCATATACATACACACATACTCATACACACACATAAACGCACACACATTCACTGTGCTGCTTGGTTTTTATTACCAGACTTTGCAGCTCCTTTGCATTTTTCAGCTATCAGAATATTTATTCTTTCTTTCTTTCTTTCTTTCTTTCTTTCTTTCTTTCTTTCTTTCTTTCTTTCTTTCTTTCTTTCATATACACATATGGTATTCAACTCTGTTCGGGTATTTTCCCACGTCATTATAGTTGTGTTTTTAAAGTTGCAGCGACTTTTTGGCAGAATCTAATCTGCCATCCTCCGGCATTTAAATACACATGAAAACACTCACTCCATCCACACACACCCCTCTCTCTCCCTCCTTCCCTCCATATCTATCTATCTATCTATCTATCTATCTATCTATCTATCTATCTATCATCTATCTATCTATCTATCTATCTATCTATCTATCTATCATCATCTATCTATCTATCTATCTATCTATCTATCTATCTATCTATCTATCTATCATCTATCTATCTATCTATCTATCTATCTATCTATCTATCATCTATCTATCTATCTATCTATCTATCTATCTATCTATCTATCTATCTATCCATCTATCTATCTATCATCTATCTATCTATCTATCATCTATCTATCTATCTATCTATTCAAATATATATATTTATCTTGATCATAACAAACTGAATTGCAAGCATGTTGGCAACAGAAAAAAATATTTTCTTTACAAGAATCAGAATCAGAATAGAGCTGGAAGGGACCTTGGAGGTCTTCAGTCAGTCCATCGGTCCGCCTGCCTATCTGTCTGTCCGTCTGTCTGTCCATCCATCTGTCCATCTGTCTGTCCATCTGTCTGTCCTTCCGTCTGTCCATCTGTCTGTCTGTCCAGTCCATCACATGATCCAATCACCAACAGTATTTGCTGTGTGAGCAAGAAGGAGGCAGCAAGGACCCTGGGCATGGCTTAGTTCAACTGTTCTGTACTAAAATTGCTTGGTGCTGTGAAACTGAAACTGAAACTGAAACTCCTCTCCACTGCTTGTGTTTTGCATTTGGAAGAGATTTCTTTTCAGGTGGGGAGGGGGAGTAGAGCTGCTTAGCATCAGAGCCTGTTAATAATAATATAGGGAATACTAACGCTCTGATGGCCATTTTGAAAAATCCTTTCTGTGTGTGTGTGTGTGTGTGTGTGTGTGTGTGTGTGTGTGTGTCTACATACACATACATACACACACGATAGCCCAAAAATGCAATGGAGCTGCTAAAAGAAGCCAAGGAGCACAGTGAAAATATGGTACTGAAATTTAATATAACTAAAACCTATGGGCAACAGTTACAACAACAACCAAATAGAATTGGCAATGAAGATAGAAATGATAGTTTCTGATAACTATAAAAGAAAAAAGAAAATCATGGGAGCGCTGATACATCTAAACATTGTAAACTTGCAAAAAATTGGGACATATCAAAACATTTTGAATGAGGAAGGGGAACTCAAAACTAAGCAAAAACTGCAGAATCAAGGGGTAGATCTGGTATGGTGGCCGCATCTGCAAATGCAATTAAGATATGAAAAAGACGCAAAGGCGTACGGTTTTTATAAAGAGCCAACAACACTTGACCGGATACTTTTAGCGATGGATGAAAAACTAATAATGAAAATATACAGTTGTCTACTAAGTTTCAATGATGAACAAATGAAAGAAACTGAATATTTCTTATTCTCCAGTCTCCCACACTGCCTCCATCCTAATTTCTTAAAGATCACACAAAGAAGCTTTAAGACTATTTCTGCTGGTTCTTCCAAACTCTTGGAGGAGGTTAATTTAACCCTAGAGCCTTCTGCTTCGCCCAGAGGGCTCACCTGAGGCCCAGGAAGGCAAAAAATGGAGGAGGCAACCCCCCCACCCCCTCCATTTTTTGCCTTCCTGGGCCCCAGGGAAGCTTCCTGGGAACAAAAATGCTCCCCTGAGGCCCAGAAGGCCCCAAAATGGAACAAAGCGGGGTGCTGTGTGCCCCCCCCCTCATGCTCCGGTATTTTCCTTCTGGAGCGCAGGAGTGGGATTCAAATTTTTTAACAACTGGATCTGTGGGTGTGGCTTAGTTGGTGGGTGTGGCTTGGTGGTCATGTGACTGGGTGGACGTGGCCAACTCAACATCACTCACATCGAGGCACGCATCTCCTCGCCTGGCCTCTCATGACTGTGAGGATGCAGCAACAGTCGTAAGTGTGAAAAATGGTCATAAGTCACTTTTTTCAGTGCCATTGTAACTTTGAATGGTCACTCCACACAAGCAAGGTACCAGCAAAGGAGGGGAAAAAAACTCCAGAAAAGTTCCAGAGATAGGAAGTCTAGTCCTGCCAAGAATGGAATAAGGGTTAACAGAGAGGCAGTTTCTGTAAGCAACACCAGAATGTTTCCTTCCTGCCTTCCTTACAGGATTAGACCAGTAATTTCTTCTAACAACTAGTTCTCCGAACTGCTTAAAATGTTATCAACTGGTTCTACCGAATAGTGTGAACTGGTAGAATCCCAACCCTGCAGGGAAGCCTTCTGGGAGCAAAAAAAAAAACCCAGAAGGCCAAAAAAATGGGATGGGGGTTGCTGCAAAAAAAAAAAAGCCACGTTCACCCAGTCACATAGCCAGACCCTCCTAGCCACACCCACAGAACCAGTGTTTCAAAATTTAAATCTCATCCCTGGTTAACAAATTACCAGATCCATGTCATGTGCCACTCAGACTCTTCCTAGCTTCTGTAAAACAAGAATTTCAGACTTGTAAAATTTTGTTAATACTTGCTCTTTCAGAAGAACTCCAGCAAAGGTAGTTGAATGAGGAAAAACATTCCCTTGAGAGCAGAGGTGGTATTCAGCAGGTTCTGACCAGTTCTGGAGAACCGGTAGCAGAAATTTTGAGTAGTTCAGAGAACTGGCAAATCCCACCTCTGACTGGCTCCGCCCCCATCTATTTGCTGCCTCCCGAGTCCCCTCTGATTGGTTAGATCTTCTTTGGTTATCCTGCACAGGAGAATGGAGCTGGAAAGCAGGTTAGTGGGGTGGGGAGGGAATGGGGATTTTGCAGTAACCTTCTCCCAGGAGTGGGGAGGGAAGGGAGATTTTATAGTATCCTTCCCCTGCCACGCCCACCAAGCCACACCATGCCCACTAAGCCACGCCCACAGAACTGGTAGTAAAAAAACTGAATCCTATCACTGCTTGAGAGTCCGTTTTGTGGCAATCTGATTTGAGCAGAAACCAGACATATTTGAGGAAGCTAGAAGTAAACAGTCCTGTAAGCAGGATCAAGCCATTCTCAGTACAGGTAAGTCCTCGACTTAGAGTCACAATTGAGCCTGCCCATTATGGTGGTAAGTCATGATGGTCATTATACAGATCCCCATATGACTGGATTCATTTTTATGACCTTTTTTGTGCCAGTCATTAAGCCAACACTTCGGTCATAAAATGTTCACTATATGATTCACTTTTGCCAAAAACCAAGTAAATGATAATTTTGAGGGAAAACATTATACAGGTAGTCTATAACTTGCAGCAGTTCATTTAGTGACCATTCAAAGTTCAACGGCACTGAAAAATGTGACTTACAACAGTTTTTCACAGTTACAACCTTTCCAGCATCCCCATGGTCATGTGATCAAAATTCAGATTCTTGGTGACTGGTTCACATTTATGACCGTTTGCTGTGCCCCAAGGTCATGTGACCTTCTGACAAGCAAAGTCAATGGGGAAGCCAGATTCACTTAACAACTGGGTTACTAACTTAGCAATGGCAGCGATTCATGTAATAAATAAGGCAAGAAAAATCGTAAAATGGGGGCAAAACTCACTTAACGAACGTCCCACGTAACAAGAGAAACTTGGGGTTTCTCATTGTGGTTGGAAGTTGAGGACTACCTGTAAAACTTGGTCATGTGACTAAGGGACCCTGCAAATCTCTGCAAAGGTAGGCCATGTTCTGACCCAGGCTTCCTAAACCACAATTACATACACACTTATTTTTAAAACAAGACTTATTTTAATGCAATGCTGGGAATTGTTTTCATGCCCAGCTGGAATTAAACAGTCCCCCGAGATAAGCACCCACCTTTCAGTTCTGTGAAGTGCTGCCAAAAACAGAAGCGTCAAATGAACTAGAAAAGAAACCAATCGAAGTACAAGAAAAAACAACCTAAGTACAAAAGAGCTTCAAGGATGACTTGGAACCAATCAAACTACTTTGCTTCCTGCAAAGGTTTCCTCATCTTGGTCTGACTTTTATCCCTTATGGGAGGGGCAATCACCTCCCAGCCTTACTCCCGAGTTGCCCCTTCTGCTTCAGCTACTCTCGCCTTCTAGCAGCTCTGCACATACGCACACTGGTAACAGGCTCGCCTTGTTCCTCTGCCTCGCTGCTGCCAGACTCCGGACGCTCCAGAGTCAGCACATAACTCCCAGATGGTCCTGGCCCCATCTCTGCATCAGATGCAGCACCTCATCCGAGTCCTTTCCAGACTCCTGGACTGGTCCCTGTTCTTCCCACTGTCTGATTCTGCTGCCGTCTGCACTGGCTGCCGATGAACCACAACAGGCCAGTGCTCGACATACAGTTATGTGACAGGGAGTGGAGCAGTCAGAACTTTGGAACTGGGCCATAAGTACTTTGGAGTGCATGGTTGCTAAGCAACTGTTATATCAACTATCTGTATTGTACATGCGATTATTGTTTCTAAATATTTAATGCACTTTAAATGGGTTGATGGCTTTGGCAGCTTTTTTCCTAGGTTGCAGAGCAGGGAGGTAAGGGGTTCAGCATTTCTGATCCTTTTTCGCATATTTTAGTATTTTGATAGGGCAAGTGGCCAAACAAAACTGAATGAAAAATGAAAAGGAGCAATCCTTTATGTATGTTTTCCTTCTTTCAGTGACTCTCGGGCTAGTTGTAATCCTGACTTTTCCACTGAATGGGATCTCAAAAGGATGAGGTCACACAAGTTACTACAACGTTACGCAAGGTTTAACACCACAGAAGGCGAGGAACATTTCCTAACCAGCTAACAGCTGCAATGAAGACAAATATTATGTACACAAGGCAAGCTGAGCTCTGCTTCTTCTGCCAAGGCACTAATTTGCACTGGGTTCACTCCTTTAGGAAAGGCAATTAAGCAGCAAGGTAGGAAAGAGCCATGCTGTATAATATAATCAACATTCCAATGAGTTATTTATGCAGAATTGAACTCACTGTGGAAAAAAAGAAGAAGATCTAGCTGTGAATGAAGGCCAATCGATTCTTATCTGCAAAATAGGTTAACCCATTTTGCGAATTCAGCGATAGCTGGCTCAGTTGGAGAGATATGGGCCAGAGGTGGTATTCAGTAGGTTCTGACCAGTTCTGGAGAACCGGTAGCGGAAATTTTGAGTAATTCAGAGAACCGGCAAATACTGGAAATATTACAGTATCCTTCCCCTGCTACGCCCACCAAGCCACGCCCACAGAACCGGTAGTAAAAAAAAAAATTTGAATCCCACCACTGATATGGGCTGCCACAGATGTTTCAAACCCTTGAATTTCTAAGCTAAGCAAAAGCAGAAACATCCCTGGCAGCTCTCCTTTAATGTGTGTTTTTTTTAAAAAAAAATATTAGCGGGGATAACAAAATGGCGTAGAGCAGTGGTGGTGTTGTATTGGTCGGACGGACACACCAGGCAGACACAGGAGCTGAAGAATAACGTTTCTTTATTTGAAGCAGTAACAGATTAACGTGGCTGCCCAGCTGGGCTGGCAGCCGGCTGGCTGGAGCCGGAGCCCCAAAAGCCCCGGTTGATGCCGTTTGACAGCTCCTTATATAGTCTGCTGTCAAACGGCACCAACCAATGGGAACAGTCAGGTGGTCCCGCTCAAAATGCGGACCAGGTTGAAGACTTAGCTAGTCAGGGACACAACACCCCTTTCCCCTAGCTAAGGGCATGCGCTGCCCAGCCTTTTGGGAATACAATGGTATAACAAGGAAATTGAACTAGTAGCTGCTTTGCACACCTATCCACTAGGCTTACAAAAAAATGGCACCCCACCTGTCACAAGGCAGGACCCTGAGAAGGGGAACCAGATAAGATGGTGAATAAACATGCCTGGTGACTGCCTGCATGGGGTAGGGCAGAGGTGCCTGAACCCTAAGGCTGGAGGCTCGTTGTGCTCCCCTGGCCCCCTTGGGACAAGAACATCCAACCTCCCACCTACCTAGCTTTCGCCCCCCCCTGGGGAGTGTAGTGCTACTGTCAAGGGAGACAAGCCCAGGTGGGGAAAGACCCTGGAGGTGGGTGCATGGAAGGACTCTAATGGTGGGTGCGCACCTCCTTGTTCAGCTCCTGACACCCCCCACCCCCTAACTACAGGATCCCATCCCCCAGAGTCACTGGGAAGGAGGGGGGTGCAGAGAGAATTTTAATTAACAAAAGTGAGAGAATGAAGAAAAGTCTCAAACAGCTCAGTGAATCATAGAAACGAACACCAGCCATGCTCAAAACCACGAAGGGGCTGCAGACCTGCAGAGCCAATGGCTGCACCCAGTCCACAATGGTGAAGAGCTGCACCGGCACTGGCCCGTCGCTCGGCAGCCGGTGGGAGTCGAGGAGGCGCTCGGGCTGTCGGCGGCCGCAGCGGAGGCGGCAGCGGCGGCGACGGACGGGACGGGGAGGCGACTGCAGCAGAGGTCGCAGCAGCAGCGGCGGCGGAGGCCGCGGCGGCTGAAGAGGCAGCTGCAGCGGAGGCCGCGGCGGCGGAGCGAGGCGGCAGCGGCGGAAACGGCGGAAACGGCGGCGGTGGCCGGAACAGGAAACAGCTGCAGCGGAGGCCGCGGCGGAGTGGAAGAGGCCGCGGCGGCGGCGGCGGAGGTTGCAAAGGCCGCGGCAGCGGCAGAAGAACGGAGGCCACGCGGCGGCAGCGAGGCTGCGGCTGCGCGGAGGCTGCGGCGGCAGAAGAACGGAGGCCGCGCGGCGGCGGTAGAAGAAGCGGAGGCCGCGGTGGCGGCAGAAGAGGCGCTCGGCATCCTCGGCGGGAGCGGTTGCAGCGGAGGCGCTCGGCGTCCTCGGCGGGAGCGGCTGTCGGCGGCGGCGGTGAAGCGGCAGAGGCGGCAGCTCGGGAAGCGCGCGGCGGCGGCAGCAACGGTAACGGCGGCCGAGTCGGGGGGCAGCGGAGGCCGTGCCGGTCTTCACGGGCCTTGAGGCGACGTCTGTCCCTCGGCTAGGAATTGTAGGCTTTTGCGCTCTTGTAGCGCCAACGGGGGTGCCCTTGGCACAGGAGGCGGCTCTATGCCAGCTCTAGGGGGGGGTTTCGCCGGCCTTCACAGGCCTTGATGGCGACATCTGTTCCTCGGCTGGGGAGGCTTTCAGGCTTTTGCGCTCTTGATAGCGCCAACGGGGGTTTCGCCGGCCTTCACGGGCCTTGATGGCGACGACTGTTCCTTGGCTGGGGAGGCTTTCAGACTTCTGCGCTCTTGGTAGCGCCAACGGGGGTGCCTTTCGCACGGGAGGCTAGAGTGCCTGTCAGGCAGTGACTTTCTCCTCAGCTCAGGGAGACTTTCAGCTTCGCGCCTTCAAAAGGGCGCACGCAACAGGGCCTGTCAGGCAGTGACTTTCTCCTCAGCTCAGGGAGACTTTTTTCCCCCTCAGCTGAGGAGGCTCTTTAAATTTGGCGCGCGCAGAGACTGTCTGCGGCTCCAGACATTCTGTGGCTTCAGCTCTTTCTTCAGTGACTTAGCTTCTTGCCTGGGTGTCTCTTCTGACATCCCATCCTCGTCGCCAGTGTTGTATTGGTCGGACGGACACACCAGGCAGACACAGGAGCTGAAGAATAACGTTTCTTTATTTGAAGCAGTAACAGATTAACGTGGCTGCCCAGCTGGGCTGGCAGCCGGCTGGCTGGAGCCGGAGCCCCAAAAGCCCCGGTTGATGCCGTTTGACAGCTCCTTATATAGTCTGCTGTCAAACGGCACCAACCAATGGGAACAGTCAGGTGGTCCCGCTCAAAATGCGGACCAGGTTGAAGACTTAGCTAGTCAGGGACACAACAGGTGGGATTCAAAATTTTTTACTACTGGTTCTGTGGGTGTGGCTTGGTGGGCATGACAGGGGAAGGATACGGTAAAATCTCCAGGTATTTGCCGGTTCTCTGAACTCCTCAAAATTTCCACTAGCGGTTCTCCAGAACTGGTTATAACCTGCTGAATATCACCTCTGGTATAGAGGCAATATGGAAGACCATTGGTATTTTAAGGCAGGGGTGTCAACCTTGATTTCATTTAGGGCTGCGTCAGATACATGTTTGACCTCGAGAGGCGTGACCAGGATGGGCATGGCCAGTTCGACGTCACTCATCGAGACTCTGTTTTCGGCCACGACGGCTTCCTGCAACCCACTGCCAGTGAAAACGGAGCTCCAGGAGGCCACACACAGCCTCCCTGAGCTCAATTTTTATTGGTAGAGGGTTGTAGGAGACCATTTCAGCTGAAACGGAACCCAGGCAGGCCTGCGCATAGCCCCGAGCTCCGTTTTCATTGGCAGAAGCACTGCAGGCCAGTTCTTCGCTTTTTCCAGAGCGGGCCCACAGGCCATATCTAAGCACCCTTCGGGCCAGATCTGTCCTTGCATTTGACACCTCTGTTTTAAGGAGTTTGGTGGCATATTTTGATTTCTCCTTTGTACTAAGAAAAATAAATGAATAAAATCTGGCTCACGCAGGCCATACCCACCCCAGCTCCGCAAAGGCAGAAAAAAACATTATGATACATTACAATACGGCCCGCGATGCGATCGGGTTTGACACCACTCTAGATGTTTATCAGTGGTGGGATTCAAAATATTTTACTACTGGTTCTGTGGGCGTGGTTTGGCGGGTGTGGTGTTGCTTGATGGGCGTGTCTTGGTGGGCGTGGAAGGGGAAGGATACTGTAAAATCCCCATTCTCTCCCCACCCCACTAACCTACTTTCCAGCTCCATTCTTCTGTGCAGGGCAACAAAAGAAGACCCAGCCGATCTGCTGGGACTTGGGAGGCAGAGAATTGATGGGGTTGGTGGGGCCAGTCAGAGATGGTATTTGCCGGTTCTCCGAACTACTCATAATTTCCACTACCGGTTCTCAGAACTGGTCAGAACATGCTGAATACCACACGTCTGATGTTTATATCTTGTTCCTTTTTTCCTCTTGCTTGCCGAATAAAGGAAAAGGTGAGAGAACCTTCATATAGCTGCAAACCCATGAAATCATAACACTTTCGGTTCCAGAGTTGTGTCACTCAGTCAAGATCAGATCTTGAAGCCTGGTGACTGCAGCATATCTTTGCTACCCCTGGGGTATCTCTGCTGTCCTGACAAGTTGCTCTTGACAGCTTGTAAGAGATTTGGATATCATCCTGCTTGGTCTGTATAATTTTTGTGTTATGCTTTTAAATCTGTTTGCCTGAATTCATAACAAAGCTTAGAAACTCTTGATTCACTGGAGTGCTCATTTGGATCCAAAAGAGCCAATTAATTCCTTGGACACTTGATCACTGCCCTGACCTTGGCAAAGTAAGTGGATGTGGAACAATAGAAAGTTCACTAAAAAGTGCCAAGAAAGATACTGTCCTAGGATGCATAATACAGGGAAAGTGTTCATTAAACTCAGCTGATGAATCCATGAATAGAACCATATTGCTTTCTTATTTTGGGATGTTTTCCTAACTAGCCAGTCCAATTGCCAACCAGGTTCAACCTGACTAGGTGTTTTGTTTATTTATTTGTTTGTCTTTTGAGATCAGCCAAGGTTGGCTGAGTGCTGCCACCTTTTGTAAAAGAAAAAACTCAAATCAAGGCCAAACCTGGGTTTTTAGAAGTGTGACCAATGCTGATTTGGGTTATTTTTTAAACTAACATATCAGAACAGGGCTTATGTAAATTCACTACCAATCACTGAGGATTGAGTTATTCACCTTATTTCTTTCTGTTTTTTTTTTTTTTACAAGCTCTATATATAACCTAACTGGATCTGCCATTCTCTTCTGACTTGTCAATCTCTGCCCCTGGTCAATCAGGGTGATGGATTGATAAATTAGTGGGACTTATTTATACATCACCTTTTGTGGAAGCGGCAAATAATACACTGTACTATCTCTTACTTTTCTCCACAATAACCAGAGGTGGGATTCTACAGGTTTGCACCTATTCGATAGAAGCGGTTGTTAACATTCTAAGCAGTTCGGAGAACCGGTTGTTAGAAGAAATTACTGGCCTAATCCTGCAAGGAAGGCAGGAAGGAAACATTCTGGTGTTGCTTACGGAAACTGCCTCTCCGTTAACCCTTATGACATTCTTGGCAGGACTAGACTTCCTGTCTCTGGAACTTCTCTGGAGTTTTTTTCCCCTCCTTTGCTGGTACTTTGCTTGTGTGGAGTGACCATTCAAAGTTACAATGGCACTGAAAAAAGTGACTTATGACCATTTTTCACACTTACGACTGTTGCAGCATCCCCACAGTCATGAGAGGCCAGGAGAGGAGATGCGTGCCTCAATGTGAGTGATGTTGAGTTGGCCACACCCAGCCAATAACATGAGCACCAAGCCACACACACCAATTAAGCCACGCCCACTGAACCAGTTTTTAAAAAATTTGAATCCCACCCCTGATATTTGATATTTGACGGGATGCCACAGAGAGGAAGGGGTCAACCTATTTTCCAAAGCACCTGAAGGCCAGACAGGGGATAATGGATGGAAACTGATCAAGGAGAGATTCAACCTGGAAATAAGGAGAAATTTTCTGACAATGAGACAGTTTTGGAACAGTTTTGCCTTCGGAAGTTGTGGGAGTTTCATCACTGGAAGTTTTTAAGAAGAAACTGGACTGCCATCTGTCAGAAATGGTGTAGGTACTCCTGCTTGGGCAGGGGGTTGGACTAGATGACCTACAAGTCCCTTCCAGCTCTGTTATTCCATTCTGTTCTGAGATCAATAAATGGCTGGAGTAAATAAGTGATTGGTGAAGGATGGCACATCAATTGGGGGTCGATTAATTTGAGGGGGTCTCTGTAGAGCTCCATGCCAATCTATAATCCTGAAGGTGAAATGGCTGGCAGCAAAACAGTTGCCTGGGGTTGAATAATCCCCAGTGAAAATGACCTTGAGTTGTCTCTACTCTAACATTATTATGGTTAGTCACACAGCCAAAGGTCTTGGGAGAGGCAGATGTTGTTCAATTATATTATTGTCATATGATGCAAGCTGTTCAAAATAAAGCTGCCTTTTGCAATTGACTGGTAATTATTTTATCAATGCTGGTGGAAGTAGTCCAGGTGTTTTGAGTGCCATTCCAAAACACTTGTTACTATTGCAACTTTGCATTCTTTTGCCAAATTATTCTCCTTCTTTTTACAGTTCCTTATACTTTGTGATTTTTCTCCAGTTCTTTCTCTTTTCTTCTGCTGTCTCTTCTCTTCTACTGAAAGCTGAGGACTTTGAAGAACCCTGCTCCCATTTAGATATATTGAACTTAAAACTTAAGAAATTCCAGGCTAGTAAGATCTTTGGGCATGCTGGCTAAATTTTGGGAATTGAAATCCATTCTATCTGCCTTATAATCTCGTCCTCCATTTCCAAGTTAAACAACTTTTTTAGTATTTTTTAGAATTTATTTGATTTGTCAATCGCTTACAAGATACAGGTATAAGGATAAATATAGTTTTGAATACATGAGATACTTATAAGAAAAATAAAAAACAATAGGACAGGGACGGTAGGCACGATTGGTGCACTTATGCACACCCCCTACAGGCCTCTTAGGAAGGGGATGAGGTCAATAGTAGACAGTCTAAGGTTAAAGTTTTTGGGGTTTGGGGAGGAAACCACAGAGTCAGGTAGAGTATTCCAAACATCGACCACTCTGTTGCTGAAGTCGTATTTTCTGCAGTCAAATTTGGTGCGGTTAACCTTGAGTTTGTATCTATTGTGTGCTCTTGTATTGTTTTGATTGAAGCTGAAGTATTTGTTTGCAACCCCATTGCAATATATGATTTTATATACTATATTTAGATCGGACCGGAGGCAGCGTAGTTCTAGGTTTTCTAGGTCTCGAGTTTCAAGTCTGGTGGCATAAGGTATTCTGCAATGAGTAGAGGAGTGGAGAACTCTTCTTGTGAAATATTTCTGGACTTTTTCAATTGTGTTAATATCAGATACATGATATGGGTTCCAGACTGATGAGCTGTATTCAAGTATAGGTCTAGCAAATGTTTTGTATGCTCTAGTTAGTAGTGTGATATTACCAGAGAAGAAGGATTAGATTAACAACTCTTAATGCCTTTTTGGCTATATAGTTACAGTGGGCTCTAGCACTTAGATCATTTGAGATGAGTACTCCAAGGTCCTTTACAAAGTTTGGATCCTCAACAAGGTCTTGACTATTCAGCTTGTATTTTATTTTCTGTTTTTTTCTGCCAATATGTAAGACAGAGCATTTATTTGTTGAGATTTGAAGTTGCCATTTGATTGACCATTCTGATACATAGTCAAGGTCTTTTTGGAGGGCAGTAGCATTGTCTGTGGTGTTGAATAGCTTTACATCATCAGCGAAGAGAACGCAGTTGCTCTTAATATGATCACAGAGGTCATTTATGTAGAGTATGAGTTTGGACCACAATTCTCAGATCCTGCTAGCTACCTTGGAGTTAAAACCCAAATCATCAATGAGCTGTGGAGTTTGGGGTTGTTGCAGCTTACGTTAACCATGATAAATGATGTCACTTGATTAATTGGGAGAGATGGACTGAAGGCAACCTGAATTGAGCAATACATTAATAGCAATGTTAGTTAAGCTGGACAGCAATCTAAACTGTTGGCATTTCCTTCATCCACATAACAAAGCAGAAATTTTACGGTAATCATGGTTTGGATTTGTCACCAGAGGGATCAGTAAACCCCTAAAAGGAAGAGCAATACCTTTATTTGACCTTTCAGTAGAATTATATAAGCACTGCTGAGATATAAATACTTCTTCTGCCCTTACCGCAGAAACACAGGGCTGTTTGTTTGTTATGAAGGAATACAATAGGAACCATTGTTCCGTGTTCTTAGCCTCCCAACTCTTTCCGAGCATTCATTTCCCAATCATTTTTTTTAAAAAAAAGAGGAGCAGAGAAAATAGAGCAGTGTAAGTTATGTCGTGCCCTGCCTGTTTTTATCATGACTAGTTATCCAGGGTATTCCTTTGCAATAAAATTTGCAAAAAGTCATACGCACTCTAAAAAAAAAATGATAGTAAAGTTAATTGCTGTGTAAGCCATTGTAGTCTCCAAGTCTATTTTAACACTTTTGAGATAGGATAAGAAATAATCTCGGTCCGTTTTCCCAGTATGGCCATTTTTAAAGCAGCATTTTCCAACCTCAGCAGATTCTGAATAAATGGAGTCAAGAATTCTGGGAATTGAGGTGCACATTCCTAAAAGTTGCCAGGCTTGGAGAATATAGTTCTAGTCCAGTATTTCTCAGCCTCAGCTATTTTAAGATGTGTGGACTTCAACTCCTAGAATCCCCCAGTTAGAATGGCCGGCTGGGGAATTCTGGGAGTTGAAGTCCAGGCATCTGTAAGTGCCTCAAGTTGAAAAACGGTGAGGTAGATTTTATTCAACCATGGTTGTACTGGTGCAAAAGTGCAGCTAGTCCTCAACATATGACCACAATGGAGCCCAAAATTTCTGTTGCTAAGCGAGACAGTCGCTAAGTGAGTTTTGCCCCATTTTATGACCTTTCTTGCCACGGTTGTTAAGTAAACCACTGGAATGGTTAACTTAGTAACATGGCTGTGAAGTGAATCTGGATTTCCCATTGACTTGGCTTGTCAGAAGGTTGCAGAAGGTGATCACACAACGGTCATACTAGTCAGTTACCAAGTGTCTGAATGTAGATCATGTGATGCTGCAATGGTCATAAGTGTGAAAAACAGTCATAGGTCACTTTTTTCAGAACTGCCTGAGGGAGGCACCAGAAGAGACTATAAGTGACAAGGCAGTGACAAATAACAAGGCTTGAGATACCATCAAACTGATAACAGATAACCAGAATTGGAAGGGCCCTTGTAGGTCATCTAGTCCAACCCCCAGCCCAAGCGGGAGACCCTACACCATTTCTGACAGATGGGAGTCTAGTTTCTTCTTGGAAGCTTCCAGTGATGAAGCTCCCACAACTTCCAAAGGCAAGCTGTCCCATTGGTTGATTGTTCTCTCTGTCAGAAAGTTTCTCCTTATTTCCGGGTTTAATCTCTCCTTGTTCAGTTTCCATCCATTATTCCTTGTATGGCCTACAGGCGCTTTAGAAAATAGCTTGACCCCTTCCTCCTCTCTGTGGCAGCCCGTCAAATATTGGAAGACTGATATCATGTCTCCCCTGGTCCTTCTCTTTACTAAACTAGCCAAGCCCAGTTCCTGCAACCGTTCATTGTATGTTTTAGTCTCCGGTCCCCTAATCATCCTGGTTGCTCTTCTCTGTACTTTTTCTAGAGTTTCAACATCTTTTTTTATAATGTGGTGACCAAAACTGGATGCAGTACTCTAGGTGTGGTCTTACTAAGGCTTTATAGAGTGGTATTAGTACCTCCCTTGATCTTGAACTGCAGAGAGATTTCTCTGTTGTGTTCTTCCAGGAAGTTATATCCAGTATTCATGATGATAAAAATTCTAAACGTTAGTGGAAAAAAAGTCTGAGAGGCCAAATGAACAAAAGAAGTAAGCTCAAAGATTTCCAGAGCAGGATTGAATCTTTTTTTTTTAAATGTCAGATTCATGCTTATTTATTCTTTTGCATAGAGCAAAATCCTGTTTATGACCAGAAGTGTAAGGCCTGAACTTCGCCTGTTAAGCAAAGCGGTCACAAAATGAGTCACATCCAATATTACTTTGCTAGTGGAGTGAAGAAGCAATGGGGGACTAATGAAGGAGAGAAGCAACTTAGAACTAAGGAGAAATTTGCTGACAGAACAATTAATCAGTGGAACAACTTGCCTTCAGAAGTTGTGAATGCTCCAATATTGGAAGTTTTTAAAAAGATGTTGGATAACCATTTATCTGAAGTGGTGTAGGGTTTCCTGCCTAGGCTGGGGGTTGGACTAGAAGACCTCCAAGGTCCCTTCCAACTCTGTTATCCTATTCTATTCTGTCCTATTCTATTCTATTCTATTCTATTCTATTCTATTCTATTCTATTTCCTTTTCTGTTCTGTTCTATTCTATTTCCTATTTTATTCTGTTCTGATCTATTCTATTTCCTATTCTATTCTATTCTATTCTATTCTATTCTATTCTATTCTATTCTATTCTATTCTATTCTATTCCATTCCATTCTATTCCATTCCATTCCATTCCATTCCTCCCTCCATTCCATTCCCCTACTCTATTCTATTCTATTCTATTCTATTCTATTCTATTCTATTCTATTCTATTCTTTGTTCTGTTCCATTCCATTCCATTCTATAACTATGTGTTTCTTAAGGAAACCTGGTCTTCCCCAAGACTCTGTTTGTTGGTAGCCCCCTGGAAAGATCACATATGTTGATCCTGTGACCCTCAGGATGCTACAACTGACACTATATATTTTGATGACACGATTGATGTCTGCAATGGTCATAAATGTGTGGACCAGTCACAAATCTCTTTCTGCAGCACTGTCATAACTTTGAACAGTTGTTAAACAAACGGGCTGAGGTTTCCCTGTGGAGAAAAGTGCTGTGGGCAGCATATCTTATGTTAATATCTCAGTTATAAAACCTGTGCTCCGGTTCTACCTGTTGGACTGGAAGGAATGACTAGTCAAACATTTTATTCTGGCGCAACACCCGGCAGGCTGAGCCGACAGCATGAATGTATACTCTTGTTTAGCTGAAAGAGGATGGCTGGTGCCCACAAACTGAAAAAGAAAAAACTGAATTAGGAATCCCTGGTTATTGAGTACAATTCCAACTTTGCGTCTGTGCCATGCTATATATGTGGAAAAGTACAGTAGTCCTCGACTTACAGCAGTTCATTATGTCATGCCCCTGTCGGAGTCTGAATCTGAGGAGGAAGACAATCAACTGACAGGGAGTGGAAGTGTGGCTCAGTTGGCTGTGGAGGAAACTGGGGAAGGGCAAAATCCGGCTGGGCAGAGCAGGATAGAGGTAGAACAAGGGAGAGGGAGTTCAGAGGATAAACTAGGCCCATCCCCTCTTCATCCTAGGGCATGCAGGGAGGAACGGAGCAATGTGGGTTGCATGGCTTACGGGGGAGGAAAGGGCCCTGATTCCCTTCATTAGCTGCAGCTGGGAACACAGTTTATAAAAAAGGCAAGCTGCATGCAGCAGGCTATTGGGAGCAATCACGAGTTTATCTTATGTAGTTGTGGCTTATCTGTATTCCTGGCATCTTCCCAACTGTGTGAGTTTTGCTGTGCTTTCAAGTCTCCAGAACCCGGGGGAGGCCATTTTCACCCTCCCAGAGGCCCGAGAGAAGCCTCTGGACCCTTGGGAAAGCGAAAAACAGCCTTCCCAGGAATGTTCCGGTAGGCCACACCCACCCAGCAACTGGGCCGCGAACCGTTTGCTGGGATTTTTGAATCTCACCCCTGAGCATCTCCAGTGAACTGGCCAGGGGCTCCTGTGCCGTTGTGAGAAAAAATCTTATTTATTCATGCAATCCTGGTTAACGGGACAGGCTTTAGGTTGCTTCTAAGCGGGCGCTTCCCACGGTTTTCCAGGGTTCGATTCCCAAAAAGCGAATTGCTCTGGAATGTGGGGGGAGAAGTGGGGAAAAAACTGTCGGGAGGGATCCTGCCCAGCAGTCAAAACTTCAGCTCCAGGCTTCAGGCGGGCCTAAGGAGCCACCCAATGTGTGCATGTACCAGACAGTCCCCAACGTACAACCCTTCGAAGTTACAACGGCACCGAAAAAAGCAACATTTCGTACACTTGCGACCCATTTTGCACACTTAACGACCGTTGCAGGAGCAATCCTCACAGTCGCACGATTTCCATTCGGACGCTTGACAAACTGATTCACATTTACAACGGCTGCAGCGGCCGAGAGGGTCAGGTGATTTCCCCTTCTGCAACCTTCCGACCAGCAAAGGGGGAAGCCAGAATTCACTTAACGGCCCCGCAGTGATCCGGTTTAGGAAACTCCTCACATAACAATGACCTAAATTGGGGAGGGGGGGCGTGCGATGGAGCTCTACAAATTACATTTGTCTGAAATCGTATATAGGGTTTTCCTGCCTGAGCAGGGGGTTGGACTAGAAGACCTCCGAGGTCCCTTCTAACTCTGTTATTCTATTCTATTCCAGGGGTCGCTAACCTTTTTTGACCTCAGGGACCACCCAACTCATAATTTTAAATCCCGAGGACCAGAGACCCCGGGAAAATCCCCAAAAAAGTCTGCAGGGAAATTCCCCACCCCATTTTCCACCCGGTGGCCAGATCAATCATTCTTTATTTGGGATTGCAGGATACCGTCTCCAGCTCCGTTCTTGGGGGGGAGGGGGGAGAGAAACTTTCGGCTTCATGCAAAGAAAGCAGCAGAAGCTGCAGAAATCTTTCTTTCTCTCCCCCAAACTCCGCCAGAAATGAGCCTTTGTGAGACTTGTCACACTGACGCAGCCTCTTGGAGCAGAAGGCCTTGCAAGGTCCCAAAGACTCATTTCTGGAGGAGTTTGGGGGAGAGAAAGAAAGACTTTTGCTGCTTTCCTTGCATGCAGCCAAATGCAGTAGAAGAAAGAAGCAGCCCGGTGGCCAGGTCAGGTGTGTGGGGTGAGTGAGGCAAGTTTCCCCCCCCCTCCGCCCTTTCCCCCCTCCCCTCACTACCTCATGTTGTTTGCAATGCAAGCGACGCAAGCCTTGTGTTCCTGCGGGCCATGTTGGCAGCACAGCCTTGGGTTCCCATGCAGTTAGAAGGGACCTTGGAGGTCTTCTAGTCTAACCCTCCTGCTCAGGAAGCCCTGTACCATTCCTCTCCCCCAGCATCGCTTGACTCAGCCTTCCGTAGAGAGGTAAAACGAGGACTTCAGATTGTTGGGAGCAAGAGGTAAACCCGCATAGAGAGAGACAGAGAGCGGTTTTAAAAAGCACTGCAAAGCGGCATATAAGTCTAAGCGCTATTGCTATGGCATCTCTAGGCTGGCCTGGTGGGCGGGCCTTGCCTTTGGCCTCCCCCCACCACCAACTTCTCCCCTCCCTCCCGCCCGCATTAGCGTTCAGCGCCGCCATTCCCGAGAAGCGTCGCGGCGATTGGTCGGCGTCCACGTCACCCACGGGGATTGACCGCCCGTTTCTCCCCCCACTCCACCTGCAAAAAAAACCCCGCCGCGGCCGCCGCTGTCAAAGTGGATCCCGGGCGCTGCGCTGCCATGGAGGGACGGGAAGCGGAGTGGCCGCCGCGAGGGAAGGAGGAGGAGGAGGAAGCGGCGGCGGCGGCGGGGAAGGAGGAGGAGGAGCGGGAAGAAGGGGAAGAACGGAGGAAAGCGGCCGAGTGAGAAGCGGGGCAGGGCAAGGCAAGGCACCCGAAGCGCCTCCGCAGCGGAGCCCGCGTTGTGCGCGCCTCCAGCCGCCTCCTGCCGCCGCCTCCGCCAGCTATGCTGTGCCCGGCGCGGGGCAGCTGATCCTCGCCGGGCCAGGCCGATGCCCTTCGGGCGCCTGCCGCCCTCGGCCTCCTCTTCGTTGCTGCTGCTGCTGCAGCCGCCGTCGTCCGCCTGCGGGGCTGCTCCTTCTCCCCCCGCGCCGGCTCCTCTCCCGCCTGCGCTTCTCCTCCTCCTCCTCCTCCGGCCGCGGCCATGCCGGCTTTGCCCTTCTAAAGATGGCGGTGGGCGATCGCTGCTGCTGCAACCTTTAGACTCATGACTGTCAGAAACATCGCCTCCATTTGTAATATGGTGAGTGTGGCGGTGGCCCCGGGAGGAGGAGGAGGACGGAGGAGGGGGGGCTGCTGCGGGCCCGGGAGGACGGAGCCTGGGGGCGGGTGGCTGGGCGTAATACGGCTGTTTAGAGAATATAGAACCCCGGGGTGGGAAGGGACCTCGGAGGTCTTCTAGTCCAGCCCCCCCCCGCTCAAGCAGGGGAGCCGAAACCCACACCCCACCCACCCCCTCAGCAAAGTACCGACTGCCCTACTGGTCGTCCTCGACTTACAACCACGGAATTGCGGCCGTGAAGCGGTTAAAGCGATCCCGGGTCCTCCCCCGTTGACGGTCATTATGCGGAACCGGGGTGCCTCAGGGGTGGTGGGGGAGCCCTGGGTTGCTGCTAGAAGGATTGTAAATCAAGAATTACCTGTATATTCAGAAATCCACAGGGACTCCTCATTTTATGACCACAGTTGAGACGAGAATTACGGTCGTGAGGTTGTTTCTGTCGTTAAAGCGATCCCAGCTCTCCCCATTACAGTCATTATGTAGAACGGGGTGCCTCAGAGGTGGGGGGGGGGAGGCCCGGTTTGCTACAAGAATGGTCATAAGTTGAGGACCTGCTTTTGTGCATCCCCAGGGAGTCCTTGACTTATGACCCAAATTGATATTGCTGGTTCATTTGTTACAGTGAGTTTTGTCCCATTTTCTTGTGTCGGTTGTTAAGTGAACCACTGTGGTTGTTAAGTTAGGAACACAGTTGTTAAATGAATCTGGCTGCCCCATTGACTTTGATTGCCAGAAGGTTGCAAAAGAGGATCACGTGACCCCCACCCCCCGGGACGCTGTGCCTGTCATAAATGTGAGTCAGTTGTGCCAAACATTTTTAATTTTGATCCCATGACTTTGGGAATGCCGCAACGGTCATAAGTGTGAAAAAATGGTTAAAAGTCACTTTTTTCAGGGCTGTTGTAACTTCAGTCACTAAGCAAACTGTTGCTGGTTGAGAACTAACCCTCTGAGTCATTTAGTGACCATTCAGAGTTACAACATCACTGAAAAAAGGTGACTTATGACTTATGACAATTTTTCATAGTTACAACCTTTGCAACATCCCCGTGATCACGTGATTAAAATTCGGGTGCTTGACAGCTGCTTCATATTTAGTGACCGTCGCATTGCGACCTTCTGACAAGCAAAGTCAATGGGGAAGCCAGATTTCACAACCATGCTGCTAGTTTAACAACTGCAACTGATAGAATAGAAATAGAAATAGAATTATTTATTGGTCAAGTGTGATTGGACACACAAGGAATTTGTCTTGGTGTAAATACTCTCAGTGTACATAAAAGAAAAGACACATTTGTCAAGAGTCAAGAATCATAAAGTACAACACTTAATAGTCAAAGGGTACAATAAGCAGTCAAATCATACTAGGAAACAGTCAATTGTAAATTGGAAGGATACATGCAACAAAGTTACAGTCATACAGTCACAAGTGGGAGGGGGTGGGTGATAAGGACCGGTGAGAAGATTAATAGTAATAGTAGTGCAGACTTTGTAAATAGTTGGACAGTGTTGTGGGAATTATTTGTTTAGCAGAATGATGGCATTCGGGAGAAAACTGTCCTTGTGTCTAGTTGTTCTGGCGTGCAGTGCTCTATAGCATCATTTTGAGGGAAGGAGTTGATACAGTTTATGTCCGGGATGTGAGGGGTCTGTAAATATTTTCACAGCCCTCTTTTTGACTCGTGCAGTATACAGGTCATCGATGGATGGAAGGCAGGTTGGTAGTAATTGTTTTTTCTGCAGTCCTAATTACTCTCTGAAGTCTGTGTCTGTCTTGTTGGGTTGCAGAACCAAACCAGACAATGATAGAGATGCAGATGATAGACTCACTTAACAACTGTGATTTCCCTTCACAATTGTGGCAAGGCAGGGTCGTCTCATTGAACAGCAGAAATGTGGGGCTCAATTGTGGCTGTAAGTTGAGGACTTACCTGGACTGGGCACTGGGGGTATGGAGCTGCAGTCAAGGAGCTGGGATGCAAAAGACAGCAATTTCCCCATTGGTCGAATGCAAAGGTTTCCAAGATAAAAATAAATAAATAAATAAATCATGAACTCAAATTGGACGGTGCGCTTTGACCTCTGCCTCTGCTGCAGAAGGAGCTGACCCCAGACTAGCAATTGGGGTGAGGCAGGAAGGTGGATTTAATTCCTCTTCGTTTTATGAAATGGCTCCAGGCAGGGTTGAGCCATTTTTTGTTTATTTATTTATTTTAAAAATTACACCTCTCTATTTACATTGTTAACAGTATTGTGTCATCAATAATACATATATTTACATTTATTCCTATATATTAATCCTTATTCCCAAATTCTGCCTACTTATACCATCTATCCCAAGGGTCGCCAACCTTTTGGACCTCAGGGACCACCAAACTCATAATTTTAAATCCCAGGGACCGCTAACCGGTTTTGTGGACGTGGCCTAATTTGTGAGTGTGTTTTGATGTTCATGTGACTGGCTGGTTTGGTGTTCATGGCTTGTATGTAAATATTATAAATATTTATATAAATATTGATTTTTTTTAATAAAAAAAGAGCAACTTTTACCTAAAATCAGGCAAAGCAGGCAGGCAGATTGAGTTGCTCACAGAATCACAGATTCACTTAGAGATCTGGGTTTCTGCCATCAGCTAGCTCAGTCTGCACTGCTTCAGTCCTACGGAAGGTTTGGCTCATCTAAAGATTAGCTAGAAAGCAAGAAATGCAACCATTTCCTGCTTTCTAGCTAATCTAAATCTCCCGGCACAGCAGAACAGCTGATGGTCGGAAAAAGGAAAAATAGCAATTTAGCAGGAAAGTTTGCCGGGTAAGGAGTGAGTGGTTGGGGAGGGTTCCCACAAGCCATGTGGGCGGCACAGCCTTGATTAATTACTTTGGGGGGTGCTCTTGGGGTGGCATTTCTCTGCAGACCACCAACATTTTCTCACGGCCCACCAGTGGTCCCCGGCCCACCAGTTGGCGACCACTGATCTGTCCCAAACCATGTAGTATTCTGATTCCACCTTGCCTTTCAGTTCTGTTGTAAGTTTGTCCATCTCAGCACAAGCTAATATTTTTTGTATCGACATCTCTTCGGATGGTATATTTTCTGATTTCCAACCCTCTGCAAAAACTGTCCTCACCGCTGTTATTATATGCAGTATGATGTATTGGATTTGTTTGCTAAATTTCCCTTTTTCACATGTGGTGGCAATGCCCAAAAGCTAGAAAATATTTGGATGAAGATACAAAGATGGTTACAGGAGATAACGGAACACCAAATAGAATTTAAACCTGAAATATTCTTATTGGGAATAATTAAAGGGAAACTTAGCTTTTTTTTTTTATTGCCCCTGGCTCAGACTTCACGTTTTGAATATCTGCTCCCCATCATCAAGATGCTCTCCACTCTCTTTTTCGTCCCTTTTCAAATTAGAAACTCCTGAATTTTGCAGCAGGAAATGTCCAAAAGCTTTGCTTTCGAATGGATGAATGGAATAATGAGTCAAGGAGGGCAAGATGCGTCCTGAGAAAATTAGTCACTCTTTAATGACGTGCGGAGTTTTGAACGGAGAGTTTTGAGTGGCATTAGAGTAAAGCGTTAAGCAGAATGTTGAGAGGTTGTGTTGTGATTTTGGAAACTTACTGGTGCATTAAAGAACTTGGATATGTAATGCCGTGGCCTTTCTTTTATTTGGGAGCAATTTGACTGACTTTCAGATGGGTGAACTTTGGATTCCAAAAATTCCCCAGCCAGCAATTCAGTTCAATTTTTAATTTTTATAAATATCTCAAGGCGGTGAACATATCCTGCCCACCTTTTTCCTCCTATTTTCTACACGACAACCATTGTGTGAAGTGAGTTGGGCTGAGAAAGAATAAGTGGGCCAAGCTTTCAGGGCTAAGGCAGGACTAGAACTCACAATCTCCTGCTTTCTAACCATTAAAACCAGCATATTGTAGTTGTCCTGGATTAGGCCTACCACGTAGGGAAATCTTAGTCCTTAACCTTGATTAGCATCATCTTGTTTTATTGATGTCCAGTAACAATCGGAGAAGCCTGTGTGGATCTTTAGCAATGATATCTGGCTGTGATAAGACTTCTAATCTGAGGCAGTATCAAGTCCAGAGGTTATTGCTAGGAAATGAACACAAGACTGGCGTCCTCAATCTTACAGAAATGCAAACATTGGAGAAAATGGAAAAATACTCTCCGGCTATCTGTGATGCAGTTGAAAAATGGATGGTGGAATGTATAATTAAAAGGGACCAGTGGAATAAACAGGGGTGGGATTCTACCAGTTCCCACCTATTTGCTAGAACTGGTTGTTAACATTCTAAGCAGTTTGGAGAACTGGTTGTTAGAAGAAATTACTGGCCTAATCCTGTAAGGAAGGCAGGAAGGAAACATTCTGGTGTTGCTTACAGAAACTGCCTCTCCATTAACCCTTATTACATTCTTGGCAGGACTAGACTTCCTGTCTCTGGAACTTTTCTGGAGGTTTTTTCCCCTCCTTTGCTGGTACTTTGCTTGTGTGGAGTGACTATTTAAAGTTACAATGGCACTGAAAAAAGTGACTTATGACCATTTTTCACACTTACGACTGTTGCAGCATCCCCACAGTCATGAGAGGCCAGACAAAGAAATGCGTGCCTTGATGTGAGTGATATTGAGTTGGCCACGCCCAGCTAATAACATGACCACCAAGCCATATCCACCCAGTCACATGACCACCAAGCCACGCCCACCAACTTAGCCACGCCCACAGAACCAGTTGTTTAAAAATTTCAATCCCATCCTTGGGCATAAATGTGATTGTACATCGGGATTAGCCTCAGAACTGTTTATAAACAGAGAGCGTAAAACTGCATTCTCTTCATTTTGATTCACTATTGAGCCATTTGTGAAATGGAATTGTAATAGTGTCTGTAGTTGTGGATATGTTCACAATCACAAGCAGGCTTGTTTCAAAAACAGGTTTTACGGTGAGTATTCAGCTACCTAAACATAGCGTTTGAAATCACAATCTTAATTTTATATCTAGAATTATCCTATTTTAGGGTTATGCTCCTTTCATCCAAAAGTATGTTGATGCTTCTACTAGGAAATTAATAAAAATATAAGGCCAGCTTTGGCCCTCAGTCTGAATTCTCAGACTCCCACACTTGTATCTAGAACCAATTCATTGATAACTTTTTCCTGTTTTTGGAATTATTGTGAATCACAGCATATCTGAATATAATGAAAAATATACTTTGGGAAGCCAAACCGTAAAAGTATTTACATAATATTTTTCCTGTAGCCTGAAACCTCTTCTCTCACAGTAATCTTATGATCACTTTAAACAATGGTGGGTTATGGCTTGCCAGCGCAAATATTTTGCTTTTTCCTTAAATAGGCATCTGTTAACTATAATACAACAGAAGCTTTCATAGACTAAAATCCATTTCATCATGTGTATGGTTATGCTCTTACACCTCTTGCTCATGTCTTTCACATACACATGCGTGCAAGTACACAAGGGTATACAAGCACAAACACATAAACAAGCCATAGGAGAGGAAAAAACCAGTCAAATGGGAGAATAATCTGTCAGATTGAGTATAAAGGCGGAGATACGCAAAATAACCATGACTAAAAGGAGTAAGATAGTGCCTGCAGGCAATCCTAATATTTCTGGTAGAACAAGCATGCAGATTTTTGTTTGAACATAAATGGGTGGAACCTAATGTGACGTGAAGTACAACAATAAGTGAAAGTTCCTGCTCACGAATGCTATAATTATAATTTGGCTTCCATTTTGCTGCTGTGCTCATACTATACTTATGTCTCTGGGAATTATCCCAGTTTTATAGTTGGGGAGGGGATTAGGTGTTTAATGTAATATAATTGATCATATAACGTATAATATATATCAACTGAAGTACAGTAGATTCTCTAGTCTAGGCCACACAGGTTTAGGATATAATATATTTGTTGATTTTTAAGGGGTTGTCACATTACTCAAAGCCATTCAGAAATATCACGAGAGGTTTAAATAGAATATATTCCACTCTATTAGCTCAGCAGAGAGAAATCTGTTATCACGATCGGCTTTATCTTTGGCTTTCCCGATTTCATGGACTTTTTTTGTCCAAGATTCATGTTTTGTGTTTCTGGCTAGATAATTCTAGGAGTTGAATGCACCTATCTTAAATTTGCCATGGTTATGAAACACCTTCTTAGGGTGCTGACCTTGATCAGAGGTCTCCAAACTTTAAGACGTGTGGACTTCAACTCTCAAAATTCTCCAGCCAGAATAGCTGGAGAATTCTGAGAGTTGAAGTCCACACGTCTTAAAGTTGCCAAGTTTGGAGACCCTTGACCTTGATCATAAACATCCTTCTCTACAGGTGTCATGCCCCTGTCAGAGTCTGAATCTGAGGAGGAAGCCAGATAGCTAACAAGGAATGGGAGTGTGGCTCCGTTGACTGTGAAGGAGGCTGGGGAAGGGCAAAGTAGGGCTGGGCAGAGCAGGGAACAGATAGAACAAGGGAGAGGGAGTTCAGAGGACAAACCAGACCCATCCCCTCTTCATCCTAGGGCACACAGGGAGGAACGGAGAAGAGAGCAACGTGAGTTGCATGGCTTATGGGGGAGGAAAGGGCCCTGATTCCCTTCATTAGCCATAGCTGGGAAGACAGCAAGGCAGGCTGCATGCGACAAGCTGCTGGGAGCAAATGTGACTTTATCCTGTGTTGTCGTGGCTTATCTATATTCCTGGCGTCTTCCCAACTGTGTGAGTTTTGCCGTACTTTCAAGTCTGAAATTCTTGCTCCTGCCCTGCTAAACTTCAGTTTGGCTTGTTTGGACTTTAAGTTACAGTTTGTGTTTACCCTGTTTTGGACTTAATTTTCTGCAGTCAAAGGCTGTTCCTGGGAGAGTTTTTCTCCAGCCAGAAGGTAATCATGGACATAGGGGGCAAAGTTAGAGATAATAAAAGGACTCTTATTGCTTATCTGACTGTGTTGCCTTCGTGCCATGCCCCGGGTCATCACAACAGGGTTCCTTGTTCTTGTCTGTATATCATCAGTTGCAAACTGTATAATCCTGGTGCTTTAGTGCTTCAGTGTCTCTTTGGTGTGCCTGGCAGTTTTACCACAGTAAAACAGTCAACTTTCTTCTTTTGAAACAGAAGAACAAAACCTTTGAAGTGGTAGAAGGACCAAAGCAGACTTCAAGGCCTTCCAGAAGGCCAATAGGATACGTGTGCTATAATCACACACATATCAGTGTATAAGGTTGCATGTAGATTTGAGTGGAGATACTGAATGTTCAGAGCAAGACCCAAGTTTGATGTAAACTCTAGGACTAGTTCATACCTTCTTCTCCTCTAGCGTAGAAGACTTTCAGATGTGTAGAGGTAAGCTTCCATATCTCCTCAGCCAGTTTGCTGGAATTCTGGGAATTGAATTCCACCCATCTTAAAGAGAAACATTGGTGTAATAGTGGATTAAAATTAAGACATTGTGGGACAGAAATGCCTTTGGGTAATTGGATTTTTTTTGGCTGACTCTGAACGAGCTGTTATTTCTCAATGTTTCATCCCTTTTTGCTTCTATGAGGTGGCACTGGTTGTTGTTGTTGTTTTTTTTAATCTGCCGTAAAGGGTTGTACTAAAGCAGCTTTTCCCCAGCCTGGTTATCATCCAGGGGTATTGAATCTATAACTCCCAGAATTAATAAGCCAGTATTAATGAGATCATAGATCATTCTAAGGAAAGGGCTATCGAAACTTAACTGGACATTATTAGGCCATGACTAAGTTATTCTGTTGTGTTTAGGGGAGCGTATGCATTGTCTTTTAATTTGCCCAGTGTGTATTAAATTGGTGCAAGAAGAGAAAGACAATGTAATTATGAAGTGTTATTATTGTGCAGTCAACACAGAGCTGTTGAATTCCTTTCTTTAGAAATTTTACTGCACTTGAAGCAGCCTCCAGAAAAATGTTTACTGTCTAGACATTCCTCGGGAAGGTGAGAAAATCACTGTTGTCATCATTGTTATGTTTATAAAATTTAGCTGGCAGAGGGATAAGAGATGGATGCTGAAGCAGGGCAAATACTAAAAGAGTTTAAGCACCCAATCAAGTATTTCTGGCTTGAGTATCTGGTTGGTAGAGTATTTTAGCAGCTGAAAGATGACCAACCACCAGGAAGTACTCCACAAAAACTGGATGTTCTCTTCCCTAGAAATCATGAAGCAGTGAAGGAACAGTAATAGTAACAGAGTTGGAAGAGATCTTGGAGGTCATCTAGTTCAAACCCCAGCTCATGCAGGAGACCTGTACCATTTCTGACAAATGGCTGTCCAGTCTCTTCTTAAAAGCCTCCAAGGGATGGGGCACCCAAATCTTATGAAGGCAATTTGTTTGTTCCACTGGTTGATTTGTTCCCACTGTTAGGAATTTTCTTCTTTCGTTCTAGGTTGCTTCTCTCCTTGATTAGCTTTCATCCATTGTTTATTGTCTTTATTCAATTTGTTACAGCCATGACAGACTCTGAGCAGAGTTCAAAAACAATGAGAACATAAAACCACACAGGCCAGATTAAAATTATCTTGCCCTGGCAAGATAATAAAGTTTAACAGAGAGGGCCTGGATCTCTTGGGGAGGGAAAAGTATATTTTATGAACATCAGATATTTTTTTGTACTAGACTAATTTTAAAATTTCCACAACCTTCTTTTTTGCAAAAAAAATAAATCTAGGAGGAAATCAACGAGAATAATGAAGTAGTGTGATGTTATCAGTGGCTTCTATAAAACTGAATTCAAATTCAGAGATTTCCATATTATACTTAGTGATTT
Organism: Notechis scutatus; assembly: GCF_049901735.1. Classification (NCBI taxonomy): domain Eukaryota; kingdom Metazoa; phylum Chordata; class Lepidosauria; order Squamata; family Elapidae; genus Notechis; species Notechis scutatus. Next base: position 60,775,843 of record NC_142012.1, read on the forward strand.
CCCAATAAGACTGTTCGGCCCTTGTAGGAAGAGGATTGGAGAGATTGTATCAGTGGTGGGATTCAAAAAAATTTACTACTGGTTCTGTGGGCATGGCTTGGTGGGTGTGGCGTATGGATACTGCAAAATCTCCATTCCCTCCCCATCCCACTAACCTGCTTTCCAGCTCTGTTCTCCTGTGCAGGGCAACCAAAGAAGACCCAGCCAATCAGCTGGGACTCGGGAGGCGGAGAATAGATGGGGGTGGGGCCAGTCAGAGGTGGTATTTTCTGGTTCTCCGAACTACTCAAAATTTCCGCTATTTCTGGTTCTCCAGAACTGGTCAGAACCTGCTGAATGCCACCTCTGGACTGTATGTATCACAGTGTTCCATTGTTCCTTGATTATCATCTCTTGCAATGTGTGTGTCTTTCCATCACACATAAACTTCCAGTTTGTTACCGTGTTATGTGATTGCTGAAGATCAGGAAAATTATATTTCACTGTTACCAACAATCTCCTCTTGAAGAAATCTGCATGCCTTCCCCATTACTCTCTTCCCTTTGGAATCGGAACTATACCTAAACGTCATTTATTGGAATTCAGTGTAAAAATGTCAACATACTACCATTAGTTTCTAATGGCATCTCACATGTTACAGCTACTTGGGGGCTAAGATGAACCATTTGTCCAGCTTCCCACCAGGCACAGCTGTAAATCTCATGACATCTCCAAACATATGATCCCTTATTCAAGATTTGCTCTACTCGACAAAAAGCTCAAACAGAGTACTACTCGGCAAAAATTAGTCTCTTTGCTGCAAACAAGAATAGAGCTGAATAAGCACCGAAGATACTGCAGTACACAGAAGTCAAGGCCTATAATAGGACTGGACTCTAGGAATTAAAATCTAGACTTTTTCCTTCCACTTTTCCAGGAGAATAGATACTTGGCTGTTCTCTTGATGGCTTTAGAAAGCATCTCATCTATGTTTCTCATCTATGATCTAACAGTTTTCTCTACCCTGGGAAGCACTGATTCCTGCCTCAACAGGCTTGTTCCTACAGTAATGTTTGCCATTTCTCTTGCCCGCGATAAGAATATAAATAAATCCCATAATGTTTTGTATAAGAGACCTAAGGATGGAGTGTTGGGCCTTTGAGATAGACCAGACCAGAGAAGCCAAAATTATGAATGCTAATACTACTTTTATTATAAGGTTATTGTAATAGAATTTTGCAAAGTCTGAATGCATGTCCCAGCCCCTCTCTGTTCTGATCAAGGCTTCCTGAGACCATAATTAAGCACACGCTTAGTCCAAACAACTCTTGTTTTATTTCAACGCTGGGAATGATGTTCATTCCCAGCCCATAATGAGTCCCAAACAGTCTCTCGAGATAAGCACCCACCTTTCTCTCCTTTGAATTGCTGCCAACAACCAATGTGCCAAATTAACTGTAAAAAAAACAACCAAAGTACAAAGTCGACACAGAGCTTCAAGGTTTAATCCGAACAGAGTGAATGACTTTGCTTCCTGCAAAGGTTTCTCTACCTTTGCACCTCCTTTATACCTTAGGGGAGGGGCAATCACCTCCAAGCCTTACTCCCGAGTCGCCCCTTTTGTCTTAATTGTTCTTGCCTTCTAGAAGCTCTACGCACACCACACTGGGAACTGGTTCCTCTGCCTCGCTGCTGCCAGACTCCGGAGGCTCCAGAGTCAGCACCCCATTCCCAGTTAGTCCTGGACCCACCTCTGCATCTGATGCAGGACCCTCTTCCAAGTCCTCCCCAGATTCTCAGACTGGTCCCTGTTCTTCCCCACTGTGCGATTCCGCTGCTGTCTGCACAGGATGCCGGTGAACCACATCACTCTCACTTTATGTTTGTGAGGACTAGAGAGGGTCAGGGCTGAGGCACTATCTCAAATTACATTTCTGCCTTGGATTTAAATTGATATTATCCGACTGCTGCCTTATTTGCGACCCTTCCTCCTATTAAGGTTATATGGAGCCTCTGAATTTTCCTCTCTCTTCCTTGTAAGAATTCTTCCAGCTCAGAAACATCCTTAGGTCCTCCTTCATGTGCTGCATGTCTAGAACTTAGCAAACCATATTTTTAATAATAATAAAAAAACCTGAGGACTGTGAAAGCCATTCTAAAGAGATCTGTTTTTCTTTAAGGACTTGATGGTTGTTTTAGAGCTATGTTTTGGGTTGTTCTTTTGTTGAATAATCTCTTAAACTTCTGTTCATCACTCAGGGAATTCATTCATGCATACAGTTTTGCCATGCAATTCTGTTTCTGCACTAAACAGCAGAAGTGGAATGAATTAAGCCAGCCTGGTTCTTCTACCAGCCAATTCATTCACCTGCATCCAATTCTGGATTCTTTGTTTCTTCCAAGCTAGTATGTAAAAATAAAGTTCACTGTGATTCTTTTGTATGAATGGGAAAGATAGAAAGAAACGTTATTCCTAATTGCATCCCTTCCTCCTTAAAAACCAATCTCTTTCTTGAGACTTTTTTTTTCTTGCATTATAGTGCCACAAAAGTGAAAAACGTGTTTTCAAAATTAGCAGTCAAGTCTCCAGATGTAGATATTTGTGTGTTGTGTGGTGTTGTGTAATATAGCCATTCAAAAGAAGAGAGAGGGGCACCCAGAAAGGGAACACTTAAAAAGAACAATGCTGCAAGTGATCAAAAGGAATGAAATAATAATCTGAAATAGCTGCAGTGCCAGAAAAGCTACGATAATAAGAAAAGGAACAAACGAAGATAGGTTGACTTAGATTTTGGTATAGTTTAAGTTAGCTAATGATATAAATGGGACAGAAATGGAAGAAAAGGATGCTAATTTGCAATCCTGCTCTTAGGATAGATAAAAATTTCCAGAGGAGTTGTCATAAAACTTTTTTTTTTTTTTGGACGGTATAATTGGATCCATTAAATATTGTCCACAGTTGATGATTATATTTCCTCCAGGTCAAAATCACCACAAAGCAATGACAGCAATTATGCCATAGAAATGAACTGTGGTTCTTTTGAAGGTGGATCATTGTAATAAATGCAGCAGAAATGTCTAACAATGGCAGTTAGCCTGACTTCATTAGCTGCTGTTTTTAGATTATTATTGTTATTTATTATGATGATTATGATGGTTATTATTATAAACTTTTATTCATTAAACATGAAACTCAGTCAGCTGAACATTTAAAAATGTATCACAAATATCATTGACCGTGGCTCTGATGGTTGATACTGGTTGCTGCCAGCATCCTAGGTACCAACCATGTATCTTCTTAAAATGTGTGTTGTTCCGAGTAGCGCAGTCCAGTGGTAGGATTGAAATAACAACCGGTTCTCTGGCTGGGTAGGTATGGCCGGTTGGTCATGTGACTGGGTGGGTGATATCACTCATCGCACCTAGCCCTGCCTCTTGACCACTCGCCTCAAAGGCAGAGGTACGATTCAGCCGGTTGGGGCTAATCCCACCACTGGCTGGCTCCACCCCTGTCCGTTTTTTGGCGGTGCTTTTCAGGGCGTTTTTCGGGGCATTTTATGTCAGGTGTGTTATGGGCCAGATGTCTATGTATTTGGATCCAAAAATCCCACAGGATCTTGACTTGCTAATTTTCAAGAACTTTGTCAATTTTTGTTGTTGTTGTTATCGTTGATTTATTATTACTATATACAAAAATAGAAACTTCTATATGCCAGTTTTTAAGTTGGTGTTGGCCTTCATTGGCATTGAGATCTTCCCAAGAATCTAGGGTGCTGTAATGTATTAGCATAATATATGCACGGACCTGGCCTTTTGTAATTGACAGATGGAAATTTTATCAATGCACAGATATTTTTAAGTGCTGTCCAAGAATTTTTGGTATGGCATCTAGAGTGCTGATAACCATTAGAATCACCACAGCCAGTTTATGCCATAATCTTTCAATTTCTCAGATCTTGATAGTTTGGGATCTACCCCAAGTCTTTTATTGTACTATCTCCTGGTATGGCTGCATTAAATTATCCATACTTTCTCCTTTTCAACTATAGTTAAATATGGTGTGTAATAAACGAAGAAGTTATCGGTTTGTATTTGGAAACCCCACAATATTTTAACCTGCTCATTCTTGACTACATTTTCAACTCTGACATTCCGATCAATTAAATTTAACCTTCATTGATGGGAAAGTTATTGTTTTTACAGATAGAATCATTTTGGCGACTGTGTTATGTCATTGTTAAAATCAGTTTGTGTGATCCTTTTGCACAAACTGTTCGAATTAATACAATCAGGGCCGGAACTTAAAAAAAATAATCAACAAATAATTTGTTGCTTCATTTCTCTGATTCATGCCAATTAATGATCATGTTGTGGAACATGGCAACCCAACTATGATAGTCTTATATGAAGCCAAGCCTACGAAGAATATCCACAATGGGCTGTTTTGGTGTGCTGTCAGCTCATTGAAGTAGACCAGGCTCAAAAATCAACCCCACAAGTGGCTAAAATTACTTTTACTGAGAGTGGCGATAATAACAGAATCTTGCAAGTCTTATTGTATTGTACCTCATCCTCCTTCTAATGCTAGTTCAACCAATTGGGGAGGTGCTGTCTGAGCCCATTCCAAATACTATCTAACAGATAACAGATAATCAGAATTGGAAGGGACCTTGTAGATCATCTAGTCCAACCCCCTGCCCAAGCAGGAGACCCTACACCATTTCTGACCGATGGGAGTCTAGTTTCTTCTTGAAAGCTTCCAGTGATGAAGCTCCCACAACTTCTGAAGGCAACTTCCGTTCCATTGGTTGATTGTTCTCACTGTCAAAAAGTTTCTCCTTATTTCCACGTTGGATCTCTCCTTGTTCAGTTTCCATCCATTATTCCTTGTCTGGCCTTCAGGTGCTTTAGAACAGGGGTCTCCAACCTTGGCAACTTTAAGACTTGTGGACTTCAACTCCCAGAGTTCCTCAGCCAGCAAAGTTGCCAAGGTTGGAGACCCCTGCTTTAGAAAATAGCTTGACCCCTTCCTCCTCTCTGTGGCAGCCCCTCATCTTTTTTTGTGCGTACTTAAAATATGTCTTGACTCCCCACTTTGGACTGGGCATCACTCCATCAAGGTCCTCTTCGTTACTTTCTATATGAGGCCAGGTGTGACTTCTAGCAGCTGTGGCTGGGAGGGGAACTCAGCAGAATGAAGATTATATAGTTTGAAGATAAGCTGTGTAAAGGCTTTTTTTCTTGGAACTACTACAAGCATGGGTGCCCCATCAGGTGCAGAAAATCAAGATCCTGGCCAAAACATTGCAACTGAACTTCCATCCAGTGGGTTTTTAATGTGTCAGCGGCTTAATTTTTATTTTTTTACCTTCCCTTATGGATGGGCCGGGTTTAGCACATGTATTTGTTTCTTTTCTTTTCTTTTTTTTCAATTCAGGATAGAGCTGGCAAGAATGACACATGTAAAAGCTTGGGTAGCCTAGATCTGACAGATCCTTTCTGACAGCAAAATGAAATTTAAAGTGACACATGACATTGTATTATGAGCTCCCACCTACAGGCAAGTTGGTTTTATTTTTTTTTAAAGCAGCCTGAACGCTTTCTGCAATTATCTGGTTTCACTCTCATTCTGCCCTTCAACTCTTCTGAAAACATTCTCTTACTGGGGAGGGGGAAAAAAAGTCAGAGTTTCTCTCTTAATCTAAGCAAGAGTGAAAACCCTCCCATTCCCCTTTCTCTTCCCTTGCAACTTAAGACAAACTAAAATAGTAGACAGGAAACAATTTGATAAGATTACAAAACTAAATAAACCTGGATAGCATCAGTAAAACTGGGGGAGTGTTTATTTTGGTGTGTTATTCTGGGAAATGATTGATGGCAGGTTAATGGATTTGGTTGGGGAGGGCAGGCAAATAAACCAACTTCCTTAAGCGATTTATTTCAGTTTCTTTCTTCAGAAAGAACAGATCTCGTGCTCTCCTTCCGATTTACAACTGCTGGCATTCCTGTGCGCTTTATGGTTATGGCACTGGCACTTAGACTTATATGCCACTTTATAGTGCTTTACAGCCCTCTCTAAGCAGTTTGCAGAATCAGCCTATTGCCCCCAGCAATTCGGGTCCTCATTTTACCCACCTCAGAAGGATGGAAGGCTGAGTCAACCTTGAGCTTGGTGGGGTTTGAACTGCCAAACTGTAGGCAGCTGGCTGCAGAAGTAGCTTGCAGTACTGCACTCTAACCACTGCACCACAGAGGCTCCTTGATTATATCATAACATTGTTATGATGTGGATAAAAAGCCCCCTTCGTGAGTTTTTGGAAGATCATCTTTTGGGGCATCAAAAAGGATGAGAGCATCCATAATGTTTGCAGCAACGTGCATTGCAACTCCAATGGGGTCGAGGGAGGGTGTGAATTTGCACAGCTCTCTAAAGCCTTGCCTGTGAGAACCATAATGTTTATTTATTTTATTTATTTATTTTGTCAAGCGATTCATTAGATAACAGGTATAACTATAAACGTGGTTATGAATACATGAAATGGATACGAATAAGAAAAAAAAGAAACAATGGGACAGGAATGGTAGGCACATTGGTGTGCTTATGCACGGCCCCTACAGACCTCTTAGGAAAGGGGTGAGGTCAATAGTAGAAAGTCTAAGGTTAAAAGTTTTGGGGGAACAAACCACAGTCAAGTAGAGTATACCAGGCATTGACCGCTCTGTTGCTGAAGTCGTATTTCCTGCAATCAAGTTTGGTGTGGTTTACCTTGAATTTGTATCTATTGTGTGCTCTTGTATTGTTGTGGTTGAAGATGAAGTATTCATTGACAGGTAGGACATTGCAATAGAAATTTTATGTACTATACTTAGATTGGACTGAAGGCGGCGTAGTTCTATGTTTTCTAGGTTTAGAATTTCAAGTCTGGTGGCATAAGGTATTCTACAACGAGTAGAGAAGTGGAGAATTCTTCTTGTGAAACATTTCTGGACTTTCTCAACTGTATTAATATCAGATATGTAGTGCGGGTTCCAGACTGATGAGCTGTATTCAAGTATTGGTCTAGCAAATGTTTGGTATGCTCTAGTTCAGCGGTCGCCCACTGGTGGGCCATGAGAAAATTTTGGTGGGCCGCAGAGAAATCTCAACCCCAGAGCACCCTCCCCCCCAAAGCAATTAATCCAGGCTGGGCAGAAACACAAGGCTGCACCGCCCACATGGCTCGCGGGAACCCTCCCCGCGCACTCACTCCTTACCCGGCAAACTTGTCTGCTAAGTTGCTATTTTTCCTTTTTCCAACCATCATCTGTTCTGCTGTGTCGGGAGATTTAGAATCACTAGGAAGCAGGAAATGGTTGGATTTCTAGCTAAGCACAGCTGAACCTCCCTTAGGACTGAAGGTTTGCTTGCAAGCAAATTCAGTGCAGACTCACGTCAAGCAAATCTGAGAGACTGAGCTAGCCAATGGCAGATAGATAGATTTCTGACTGAATCCGTGATTCTGTGAGCAACTCAATCTGCCTGCCTGATTTTGGGTAAAAGTTGCTCTTTTTTATTAAAATTTCAATATTTATATAAATATTTATAATATTTACATACAAGCCATGCCCAGCCAGACACATGACCACCAAGCCACACCCACAAATTAGGCCACGCCCACAGAACCAGTTAGTGGTCCCTGGGATCTAAAATTATGAGTTTGGTGGTCCCTGAGGTCCAAAAGGTTGGCGACCCCTGCTCTAGTTAGTACTGTGATATTACCGGAGAAACAGCTACGCAGGATTAGATTAACGACGCTTGGTGCCTGTTTTGGTGAAGCAAGAAAAACTGTCCTTTCTGGAACTCATTTGTCCCTCTCTGATCCTATTTGAATTTGAATTTGTAGAAGAATAACGGCCTTTTTCTTTTTTTTTCTCCCAGGGCACCAATGCCTCCGCTCTGGAAAAAGACATTGGGCCAGAGCAATTTCCACTTAATGAACACTACTTTGGACTGGTCAACGTAAGTATTATCACTCCGTTCTGCCTTCCCCTAACTTGGTGCCCTGCAGATATTTAGATATCAGCCCTTCACTTCCTTAGTAGCCTTTAGCCAAGCCGGCTGAGGATCGTAGGAGTTAATAGCCAGCATAACTGAAAGAAATTGGGCAGGGAAACATTGACATTTGAAAGAGTATTGTATTTGCAGATATGAGGGAGAAGCCTGCAAGTTAAAGAATCTATTACAAAGTTGTAAAGGGGTTTGACTAAATGTGGATCGGTGCAATTAAGACAGTGGATGTAGTTGTGCACAGAATCTGCATTCTCATGTCCTTGCAAAGAATGTGCTGTACTTAACCCCAAGGTGCTTTTTGCAAGAGGCAACTGGACTCTCTTGTTTTTCTTTGAAGACATCTCACTTCTCATCCAAGAAGGTTCTTCAGCTATGACTGGATGGCGGGGAATGGAAGGATATTTTTTACACCACTCAGGTGACTCTGGGGACACAGATAAACCTCCAAGTGGCCTCAACAACTCTCTACAAGGAATTCCATTCCCCACCATCCAGCGAGAGCTGAAGAAGCTTCTTGGATGAGAAGCGAAACATCTTCAAAGAAAAAAAAAAAAAAGCACCTTTGGAAATGTAATCAGACTCCGGATACTTATTATCATATGTGGTGGACATGTGTGAAGGCAAGAAAATATTGGACAAAAATACATACATGGTTGGAGAAGATGATTAAGCAACACATAAATTTTAAACCAGAAATATTTTTGTTAGATAGAATACCAGAAAATAATGACAAAGGGACTATATACTTAATGTTACATGTATTGACAGCAGCGAGAATTGTATTTGCACAATATTGGGAAAATGAGAACACCCCACCAGATGAAAATATAATTTGTAAAATATTGGACTGTGCAGAGATGGATAGATTGACATTGAAAATAAAAGATAAAGGAGACACAGAATACTATTTAATGTGGAATAGGTTTTATCAATGGTTAGAGATAAGAGGTAGAAATTAGATGAAGAAAGAGTATTGTTATGTTTAAGTAAAATATGCATGTAGTTTATAATTTATATGTCTGCCAATATATTTAATAGGAACATAAATAAGTGAATATAATTAGAAATAGGATAGGATAGGATAGAATTCTTTATTGGCCAAGTGTGATTAGACACATAAGGAATTTGTCTTGGTGCAAATGTTCTCAGTGTACATAAAAAAAAGATACATTCGTCAAGAATCATAAGGTACAACACTTAATAATAGCCATAGGGCAATAAGCAATCAAATCATACTAGGAAACAGTCAATATAAATCGTAAGGATGCAAGCGACAAAGTCATACAGTCATACAGTCACAAGTGGGAGGGGATGGGTGATAAGGAGTAATGAGAAGGTTAATAGTAATAGTAGTGCAGACTTTGTAAATAGTTGGACAGCGTTGAGGGAATTATTTGTTTAGCAGAGTGATGGCATTCAGGAAAAAACTGTCCTTGTGTCTAGTTGTTCTGGTGTGCAGTGCCCTATAGCGTCGTTTTGAGGGAAGGAGTTGAAACAGTTTATGTCCCGGATGTGAGGGGTCTGTAGATATTTTCACAGCCCTCTTTTTGACTCCTGCAGTATACAGGTCCTCCATGGAAGGCAGGTGGGTAGTAATTGTTTTTTCTGCAGTCCTAATTACTCTCTGAAGTCTGTGTTGGGTTGCAGAACCAAACCAGACAGTTATAGAGGTGCAGATGACAGACTGAATAATCCCTCTGTAGAACTGGATCAGCAGCTCTTTGGTCAGTTTGAGTTTCTGAGTTGTCGCAGAAAGAACATTCTTTGTTGTGCTTTTTTGATGACGTTTTTGATGTTAGGTGTCCATTTTAGGTCTTGTGATATAGTAGAACCTAGAAATTTGAAGGTCTCCACTATTGATACTGTGTTGTCTAGTATTGTAAGAGGTGATAGTATGGGAGGGTTTCTCCTAAAGTCTACCACCAAATATAGTTAGAATTATTTTGTTATATTATTATTATTGCTATCAGTATACGTGTTATTTTTCCCCTTTTCTTTTTGTAAAATGGACAATACACTGTATTCAAAATACTTATAATAAATAAATATATAAATAAATAAAAACCGACTTAAAAAAGAAAAAGAAAAAAAGCACCTTTGGGATAACCATGACCTGGATAACTGAGAATCTCCATGGAGATACTGTACTTAATGTAAAATTCTTGAAAGGACAAAGCCATTTGCTGCTTTATTAAGAACCCCTTTGATTCAAAATGGAGAGCAACTGAATTGCCATTTGATTGCCAGATCAAATTTAATTGCCATTTAATGCCAAATCAGATGGCAATTAAGACACCTGTAATCTTCATTCATCATTGATTGCTTGAGTAGTGATTAGCAGTGGTAGGATGGTAAAGAGCGAGATGGATTAATAATCAGATGTTGCATTAGCCATTTTTTTTCTCCCATCCCTTCCTTACCTGTATGCTTATTTGCAGTTTGGCAACACATGTTACTGTAACTCCGTCCTGCAAGCTCTGTTCTTTTGTCGGCCATTTCGGGAGAATGTGCTGGCGTATAAGGCCCAGCAGAAAAAAAAAGAAAACCTCTTGACCTGCCTAGCAGATCTTTTCCACAGCATTGCTACACAGAAGAAGAAAGTTGGGGTGATTCCTCCCAAAAAATTCATCTCCAGGCTACGGAAGGAGAATGGTATGTGTAGATCCAAGCTATGCAAGCCAGTGGTGAATGGAGCTGCCCCTCTCACTTTTTCAGGGTGCCGTCTGATTTTAGTCATATAGTTTACGTATTTCATATGTGTTCTGACCAAAGGCTTCCTGAGACACCAACAAACACAAGTTAAATCCAAAACCCTTTTATTTTAGTTCAACGGCTGTGAATTATTGTCATTCACAGCCCATAATGAGTCTCAACCAGTTATAAATAGTCCCTTAAGAAAGTTCAAAACATTTTCAAAGATCCATCTCATCCTGGGCACCCTGTTTTTGAACTATTACCATCTGGAAGACAGTACAGGATAATAAAAACAAGGACAAAGAGGCTGAAAAACAGCTTCTATCCCAGGGCAGTAGCTCTGTTGAATTCTACTGTATAGTGCAGTGTTGATGTGGTGTTGGGGTTTTCAATTCAATGTGTGGAGCATGAAGGATGTGTGTTTGTGTTTATTTTCATGGTCATGATGTGCACTGAAGATCATGTTTGATTTTGTTGTACGAGGTGGAATGACAGTAAAGTAAGCTAAACCATGGAAGTCTGCCAAAGTTCTTCGGGAGAAGTCTGATAAGAATGCACCTTTATCTTTCTTGAAGTGCTGCCAATGACTAAGGTACCAGTTAGTCTTTCAAAACCCAACGGAACACAAATTCACCACGGAGCTTTCGGGTTCCAAACCGACCTTAGCAAACAACGTTGCTTCCTGCAAAGGTTCCTTTCCCTTTGCACTTCTTTTATATCTTACAGGAGGGGCAATCACCTCCAAGCCTTACACCTGAGTCACCCCTTTTGTCTCAGCTGCTCTTGCCTTCTAGCAGCTTTCTGCACACATGCACTGGGAACAGGCTCCCCTGGTTCCTCTGCCTCGCTGCTGACAGATTCTGGAGACTCCGGAGTCAGCGCCCCACTCCCAGATGGTCCTAGCCCCACCTCTGCATCGGACGCAGAACCAACGTCCGAGTCCTCCCCAGACACCCGGACTTGCCCCTGTTCTTCCCCACTGTCCGATTCTGCTACCGTCTCCACAGGCTGCTGGCGGACCACAACAATATGTTGATTGTTTAATGACCCCGTAATCTGTTGCAGGGTGGAGTCGGGGCAACTGAATGGAGCTGAGTGTTTACTGGCCAGATGCCCTTCCTGTCGCCAATGCAGAATTTTTGCAGTCGATATATTCTCAACATGCCCAGAGAGAGAAATATCAGTCTCTACCTAGGATCGAACTCACAGCCTCCTGATTGTGAGGCAAGAGCTCCACCTCTAGGTCACCACACCACTCTTTACATATACCATATCTTGAGATGCAAAAATCTGGATGGTTACTAGTGGAAGCCACAGTGTTTTCTCTTTTCGGCCATATAGTTGTTGTCTGTGCTTTTACAGCCCAGTTGTTGTGTTCTACAAGCCAGTTTTTTAAAGCCTGACAACTGTCTGAGGCTTGAGTGTGACTGACCTAAGGACACCCAGCAGGCTTTGTGCCTAAAGTGGATCTAGAGCTCACGGTCTCCTGGTTCCTAACCTGATCCCTTAACCACCACACCAAACTGGCTCACCCATAGCAGCCTAGAGCCCAGGTGTGCTACTAATACTTCTCCACTGACTTTGTATATAGCTTCGGCCTACTTTGATGGGTTTAAAATGTGTGCACCAGTCTAGGGGGATGAGAAATTCAAGGGCAGGGAATGACTGCTGCTTCAGAGAGCTGCAGTTTGTGCTTTCCTATTTTGGGGGCCCCGGGCCTCTCTTCCCCAATGCCCTTTGAGGAGAGTTAACAGAGGGAGAATTTTGCCCTGTCTCTCATTGGGTGGCATGCTAGATCCCAGCGGTATAACATCTTTGCTATGTAACATATAGGTGATTGTTGTTAGTCGCAAAGTCGTGTCCGACCCATTGCAACCCTATGGACGACGTTCCTCCAGGCCTTCCTGTCTTCTACCATCCCCCGGAGTCCATTTAAGTTCACGCGGACTGCTCTCAGTGACTCCATCCAACCACCTCTTTCTCTGTCGTCCCCTTTTTCTTCATTTGCTCTCAATCGTTCCCAGAATTAGGCTCTCCTCCGGTGAGTCCTTCCTTCTCATGAGGTGGCCAAAGTCTTTTGAGTTTCATCTTCAGGATCTGGCCTTCTAAAGAGCAGTCAGGGTTGATCTCCTCTAAGACTGACTGGTTTGATTGCCTTGCAGTCCAAGGGACTCGCAGGAGTCTCCTCCAGCACCATAGTTCAAAGGCCTCAGTTCAAAAGCCTCATATATAGTTATATAAAGCCTAACATATAGTTAGGATTTAAAAAACGAACTAAACCACAAATTATGCTAGATCTTCTCTGTATGGATCCCTGTTGGGACAAATCTTAGCAGAAACAAATCCGTGTTTGGCCTGCATAAGGTCACACATAACTTCTTGTGGTTCGTCGGTAGCCGATGCAGACGGCAGCAGAATCTGACAGCGGGGAAGAACATAGGCCAGTCCGAGAGTCTGGGGAGGACTCGGAAGAGGGTCCTGTGTCTGATACAGAGATGGGGCCAGGACCATCTGGGAGTGGGGTGCTGACTCCAGAGCCTCAGAGTCCGGCAGCAGCAAGGCAGAGGAACAAGGGGAGCCTGTTCCCAGTGCACGTATGCGCAGAGCTGCCAGAAGGCAAGAGCAGCTAAGACAAAAGGGGTGACTCGGGAGTAAGGCTGGGTGGTGATTGCCCCTCCCGTAAGGTATAAAGGAGGTGCAAAGGTAGAGAAACCTTTGCAGGAAGCAAAGTCGTTCACTCTGTTTGGATTAATCCTTGAAGCTCTGTGTGGACTTTGTACTTCAGTTGGGTTTTTTTACAGTTAATTTGGCCCTTTAGTTATTGGCAGCAATTCAGAGGAGAGAAAGGTGGGTGCTTATCTCAAGGAACTGTTTGGGACTCATTACAGGCTGGGAATGAACATAATTCCCAGCATTGAAATAAAACAAGAGTTGTTTGGAATTAAGCATGTGCTTAATCACAGTCTCAGAAAGCCTTGGTCAGAACATAATTCCTGGGTGCAGGACATATTTTTGTACCAGAAGAAAAAAATGTCTTAAGTCCACCTGCATTTCTTTCTCCTTGTATGAAAAATGTCCTTCACTCAGGAGTTGCCTCACTCAAGTCACTACCTGGAATGATCATGACACCTCAAGGAATCCTGTACAGAATCCATGAAGCGGCAGCTGTTAGAATCCTCAGTTTTGCTAACTGTCCTGACTGCCAGTGCCAGCCACAGGCATAGGAACTGGCCTTAGGATTGTAAATTAAAGTCTGGGGACTGGAGAGATAAATGGGTATAGTTTTGGGCATCTGGTTTTTCTTAAATTTGATTTTTTTAAAAATTCCTTTCATTCTTTTCTTTCTGTATTGGTTTTTACTCGTGTCTTTATCCCTGTTGTTGTTAGCAGCCCAGAAATTGTGCGCACTACAAAATGGGTGGCTCTAGCCATCTTTTACATAAATAAAGATATATCCTTTCCTCTTTTTTTTTAATAGATCTTTTTGACAACTACATGCAGCAGGATGCTCACGAATTTTTGAATTACTTGCTAAACACCGTTGCTGACATTCTACAAGAGGAGAAAAAGCAGGAAAAACAAAATGGCAAATTGAAAAATGGAAACATGAACGAAGCAGAAGAGAACCATAAGCAGGAGCTCACGTGGGTGCACGAGATTTTTCAAGGAACCTTGACCAATGAAACGAGATGTTTGAACTGTGAAACTGTAAGCATTGGCAGGGTTAAAACAAGAATTACCTGTAAACAGCTGGATAATCCTTGCATGGTCAAAGAAATTGTACATTTATTAAAGTCACTGAAATGAGAATGGTCCTAGTAGTTGGCAAAGAGATTTATTTATTATGTCTGTGTTTGGGGCCATTTATCTGTCCCCATTTATTGTGAATGTGTTAGAGTTTGCAGCAGAAATTCAAATCCAGAAAGCACACGCAGATGACTGATTCAGCAGGATTCATCAACTTCTTTATATACATAATAAAATTTTAAGTAAATGTACAATACCAATGTAAGTTCTTCCAACGTGGTAGTAGAAAGTTACAGGCAAAACACAGGCAGAGGAGAGAACAGCAGAGAACAGTTGGTGATGGGATTCAAAAATCCCAGCAACCGGTTCACTGCCCGGTTGCTAGGTGGGCGTGGCCATGGTGGGTGTGGCCTACCGGAACTTCCTATTTCTGGCTTCCGGTAGGCCTCCAGAGCCCAGGGGAAGCTGTTTTTGTGCTCCCAAGGGTCTGGAGGCCTCCCCCCCGGCCTCTGGAAGGGCAAAAACAGCCTCTCCCTGGGCTCTGGAGGCCCACCGGAAACAGGCCTGTTTCCGAACTTCCGGAAGGTCCGTTTTTTCCCCCTTCCAGAGCCTCCACGCAAACCCTGCACTTACCTCCATTGAAAATGGGTGACTTGAAAAATGGCCGAAAAGGAGACTCCGGGGAGGGGAGGGGAGGGGCCAGCCAGTCGGTTGAAGTAGCGGTTCGGCGAACCAGATGTAACTTTAACATCCGGTTCGCCCAAACCAGTCCGAACCGGTAGAATCCGAGCCCTGGAGCAGTTTCAGTTTTCATTCATAGTTGAAAATCAGACTTTCAGCTTCATAGCTCAGAGCTTAATATAGAGCCATGCCTAGGCTCCTTTCAGTTTCCAAACAGCCCTCGTTGGCTGACTTAGTTGCTGTGCCTATTCATTGGCTGACCTTGTTAGCATGCCTCTGCCAGTTGATGAATATTCAGACAGAACATTATTTTTTAAAAGGACTGCTGATCTCTCAGTCCAGTTTCTTTATATATGCAAAGAGCACGGGGGCATAATTTTAATAGCAATCGCCCTTAGACCTCTATACCACTTCACGGTGCTTCACAGCCCACTCTAAGCGGTTTACAGAGTCAGTATATTGCCCACAACAATCTGGATCCTCATTTTACTCACCTTGGAAGGATGGAAGGCTGAGTCAATCTTGAGCCTGGTGAGATTTGGGTTAACAGTGCTGGGAGATAGATTGGGCTGAGAGAGAACGATTGACCCAAAAGTTACCCAGACAGTTTTCACAACTAACGATAAACATATAAAATAAAATCCTGCCTTGGGGTTATGTCGAATACACAATCATAGTTACAAAAACTGAACCATGATTAGATGTTACCCCTGCATTGGACCACAAATGCCTGAGCGGGGGGGGGAGGGGTTGGGGGGTTGGACTTGAAGACCTCCAAGGTCCCTTAACAGCTCTGTTCTTCTATTCTAAATGCAAATCTGTGGTTGTAGAAATTCATTTGGTAATAATTTGGATTGGGGAAGTTGGCTGCCTCAGTGTTTCTCTAAGATCCAGTGAGGCCTTTCTGGTGTATTGACAGGATAAGAATCACTCTTTTCTGCTAAATTAATATGTTGCAAGGCTTTAAAATGCTATTAAATCTTGTTTTTGTGGCAGGTTAGCAGCAAAGATGAAGATTTTCTTGATCTCTCTGTTGATGTAGAACAGAACACATCCATAACTCACTGTTTAAGGTAAATGCGTTTTCACAATGGCCGGCATTGTTTTTGCTTTATGGTTGTTAAAGATTAGTGGGTAGTGGAAAGAAAAAAAAGTTATATAGGTGTTTCAGAACGATGGAGCAAAAACCAAATAAAGAAGTGTCATTGAAACTTTTCTTGGCAGGCAGGAAGTCAGAATACCTGGTTTAGCAGAATATTTGACAAAAGATGGATGTTTTTGAATGCCTCTGTTATTTGCTTCAGAGAAGTCCCATTGGTTGTAATAGGATTAGTCAGAATCAAATTGAGATTGAGAATAAGACACACAAGAAAGAAACCCAACCGTGAAAGTCATCTATTATTTGTCAGGCCACAAGCCTTTTATTTAATAATACAAAGCATTGCTCTTTGTCCTGCCCTGTTGGTGGTTAGCCGGCAGCAGGTGCGGACAGCCGAGGAGAGCGAGGACTCAGATGAGGGGACAAGACCATCAGGGAGAGGACTGCTGCCTTCAGAGATTATGGGGCCTGGCAGCAGCGATGAGGAGGTTCCCGAGGAGCCTGTGCCAAGTGCGCATGTGCTCGCAGGAAAGAGCAGTTGCAGCAGCACGGGCGACTCGGGAGTAAGGCAGCAAGGTAATGGCCCCTCCTTCAAGAAGATAAAAGCCAGCTGTGAATCGGACCTTTTTTGCAGGAAGCAAAGACATTTTGAAACTCAGCCTTGTGAACATTACAGTATCTTAAGTTGGTATTTGAAGACTCTTGTGTTGTGAAATATTTCTTATCTGTTATTCTTGGCAGTCTCGCACAGTTTTGGTGAAGCTTGTGCTTATCAAAGTTAAATAGTTTGCAGCAGCCTTTTAACCGGGGATTCGTAAGAATCATTAAAAGCTTTCTGTTCCATTTGATTCGTGTTTGTTTTATTGGAAAAGGGTTTGGGTCAGAACATGCTCAAACCTTACCGTTTACCAGTTAACATTGCCTTTTTGGAAAATGTGATAAGCCTAGCTCTTATAAAGACTGTTGGGAAACTAGGGGTGATAGTAACAGACGGTGTCTTCATGTCGCACCGATATACCAGGAAGATGCAGTGGAGATTATTTAACTTTCTTTCTAACCTTTTCCCCCGCTTCCCTGGACTCCATTCATGCTTTTGTAATGTTGCCCCATCGTTTTTTCCGTGTCGTTTCTAGTGTTTTTACAGTTTTGACAGTCTTGGGGAAATGCTAATGATTCTTAGCTGGGATATTTTATTGCTTTTTACTGTTTTTATGTCCATATTTTTGTTTGATGCCTTGCTGACCGTGCTGATTTGGGTGGCCATATTTGTTTATCAAATAAGTGAGCATGTATAGTAATTGCAGGGAAGAAGAAGTGCACCGACATTTGTGTAACAGCATCCTAGGTTTGCTGTTTATGCATGCATCGATATGAGTGCCTCAAGATAATTTCCCTACTCAACAGCAGGCATGAAGCCAGGCATAATAAACAATTCACCGCCATGTCTGGGCTATTCAAAGACATCTAAACATCGGTACCCCTATTACTTTTCAGAGACTTCAGCAACACTGAAACGTTGTGTAGCGAACAGAAATACTACTGTGAGACCTGTTGCAGCAAACAGGAGGCTCAGAAACGGTATGTAAAAAGGGTTGTCTCATCACTGGGCAGCTTAAGTTGCCTTCTTGGATAGATTTTTTTCAAGCAGCCATTAAAGCAAACTGATCTTCAACCTGTGTTGGAATAACATTTCAGATAATCGCAATAGCACTTAGATTTATATACAGCTTCACAGTGCTTTACAGCAGGGGTCCTCAAGCACCGGGCCACGGACCGGTACCGGTCCGTGGAGCACTCTGTACCGGGCTGCAAAGAATTTTTTTAAAAAATGGCGGCTTTCTTCGCCTTCGGTGAATGCTGCTGGGATCGGGGATCAAGGACACAAATGAGAGAAGGGGAGGGAGGAAGCAACCGAAGCCTGTCCTGCTCTCTGGCTCAGCAGCTTCGGTTTCCTCCCGCCTCGTTCTCTCTCAGTCGCTCTCTCGCTGCTCCACCAGCCCAGGAAGAAACTGCTTCAAAGAAGCCGGGGGTGTGGCTTTTCTGTCTCCATAGCGCCTCCAAGCGCCCTTACCCCACCCGCCCGCCCGCGCGCAGTTCAATTCAGTGCCCGTTCTGCCTGCCTGCCTGTTTGGTTGTTTGGGAGCAGCTTCGGCTGAGAATAATAACTATTCGCTCTTTTTATCAGCGAAGCTGCTCCAAACGAAGAAGGCAGGCAGGCAGGCAGAACGGAGCACTGTGGATTGAACGCGGCGGCGGGTGGGGGTGGGGGTAACGGGCGCTCGGAGGAGGTGCGGCAAACAGGAAAGCCACACACCGCCCGCTTCTTTGAATCAGTTTCTTCCTGGGCTGGTGGAGCAGCAAGAGAGCGACTGAGAGAGGAACAAGGCAGACACCTGAGGGAGGGAGGGAGACACCTGAGGGATGGGGCTGAGGGAGGCAGGGCCGAGGCGCTCCTGAACTTGGTGGTTTGCTGGCAGACGTTTTATTACCCGACTAGGTAACAACATCAGATGTTACCTAGTCAGGCAATGAAACGTCTGCAAGCAAACCACCAAACTCGATTCTTCCCCGGTCCTTGAAAAAGTGTTTGTGCTTGAAACTGGTCCCTGATACAAAAAGGTTGGGGACCACTGCTTTACAGCACTCTTTAAGCCGTTTATATAGTCAGTGTCAGGGCTCTGGTAGTTATCCCCATTTAAATCATGAGTCTCTAGCCGGATTTTCAAAACTTAAAAGAAGATTTATTAGGAGTAAACATGCCGGCACTGCCTGGGTGTAGCCGACTCTGGGGCCCATCATTCACTGTCACCCTTGACCCTGGTTTTCCCTCCACCCCCTGGGTGTATCGTAATTCCTATTCTCCAATGGGACACATCCATAGCCCAGAGTCATCAATCACGCTCTCCAGTTAGAATTTTGCACGGCAGAAACCTCGGTCACCTAGAAACTATCTTTGAAAACATTTATGGAATGCAAGTTGCCCATTTGTTCGCAATGCAAACGCAATGCAACTCTAAAAAGGCCATAGACGCGTATTTTATGAGTTGACAGTCAGCATATTTCCCCCAACACTCTGGGTCCTTTGGCTTTGCAGGATGAGAGTGAAGAAGCTTCCAATGATCCTTGCCTTGCATCTGAAGCGGTTCAAGTATATGGAGCAGCTGCACCGGTACACCAAGCTCTCTTACCGAGTGGTCTTCCCCCTGGAGCTGCGACTCTTCAACACATCGGGAGAGGCCATCAACTTGGATCGCATGTATGACTTGGTGGCTGTTGTCGTTCACTGTGGCAGGTAAGTTGCACTCGGGGCTCTGCCAGGAAGTTAAACCCGACGTGAGGTAACCTGCTCTCTGTGGCTCACTCAGCTGATCGAGTGCCTATCAGTCCGGAAGCCGAAATAAGGTTCCCTTCTATTGCTCCGAAGAGTTTTTATATACCCAAATAGACCTTGAGGCATTCATAAGTAGGCAAGCTTGTCAGTTTAAAATAATAATCTCTTTCGATGGTCCTCGGGAGGTTCTAAAATTCATACATTCAGATAACAGATAACAGATAATCAGAGTTGGAAGGGACCTTGTAGGTCATCTAGTCCAACCCCCCACCCACCCAAGCGGGAGACCCTACACAATTTCTGACAAATGGCAGTCCAATCGCTTCTTGAAAGTCTCAAGTGATGGCGCTCCCACAACTTCTGAGGGCAACTTCTGTTCCATTGGTTGATTGTTCTCACTGTTCTCAGAAAATTTCCCCTTATTTCCAGGTTAAATCTCTCCTTGGTCACCTTCTATCCATTAGGCTTGTCTGGCCTTTGGGTGCTTTGGAAAACAGCTTGACCCCTTCCTCTCTGTGGCAGCACCTCAAATATTGGAAGACTACTATCATGTCTCCCCTGGTCCTTCTCTTCACTAGACTAGCCATGCACAGTTCCTGTAACTGTTCTTCATATGTTTTAGTCATCCTGGTTGTTCTCTGTACTTTTTCTAGAGTCTTAACATCTTTTTTATAGTGTGGGGACCAAAACTGGTCACCACATTATAAAACTGATCACCACATTATTTTTATATGAATGAATGAATGAATGAATGAATGAATGAATGAATTCATTCATTCATTCATTCATTCATTCATTCATTCATTCTTTCATTGCAAGAGATAAGATTGGTTGTGTAGAAAGAAAGAAAGAAAGAAAGAAAAGGGAATCTGCCTGCTCAGATTTTGGGAAGGAAGAGATAAGGCTGCTATATTGATCTTTTTTTAAAAAAATCTCATCTGCATTCTAGTCAGAATGAAAAGAATAAAAAGGTCTCTTCTCTTTTCCATCTTGTGACTATATACAGACTGTGTCACTGTTCTGTTCCTTGATTTTTGCATATAAGGGGCACCAATTTTGTGCATACTCTAGCACAGGGGTCGCCAAACTTTTGGACCTCAGGGACCACCAAACTCATAATTTTAAATCCCACGGACCAGAGACTCTGAAAATCCCCCAAAAAAGTCTGCAGGAAAATTCCCCACCCCGTTTTCCTACCAATTGATCGTTCTTTATTTGGGATCGCAGGATACCGTCTCCAGCTCCGTTCTCAGGGAGGGAGGGAGAGAGAGACTTTTGGCTTCATGCAAGGAAAGCAGCAGAAGCAACAGAAGTCTTTCTTTCTCTCCCCCAAACTCCGCCAGAAATGAGTCTTTGTGTGACTTGTCACGTCGGCGCAGCCTCTTGGAGCAGGAGGCCTTGCAGGGTCCCAAAGACTCATTTCTGGTGGAGTTTGGGGGAGAGAAAGGAAGACTTTTGCTGCTTTCCTTGCGTGCAGCCAAAAGCAGAAGAAGAAAGAAGCGGAAAGAAGCAGCCCAGTGGCCAGGCGATGTGCGTGGGGCGAGTGGGGCAAGTCCCCCCCCTCCGCCCTTTCCCCCTCCCCTCACTACCTCGCTTTGTTCGCAGTGCAAACGACGCAAGCCTTGTGTTCCCGCGGGCCATGTGAGTGGCATACCCTTGTGTTCCCGTGCAGCCTGGATTAATTGCTTTGGGGGTGACATTTCTCTGCGGACCACCAAAATTTTCTCACGGATCACTAGTGGTCCCCGGCCCACTGGTTGGCGACCACTGCTCTAGCAGCTGCGCACCGTGTTTTGTGTAGGAGGAGAATCTGTCTGGCGGCTTTTGCTTCTTTGCATAAACACAAGGTCACATTAAATGCATCTCGTGTAACCTGAGCACAACTCCCACACAGACATAAAAATATTCAGGTGTGGAAATGACCTGTCTGAGAAAACTAGCTGACTCCTTTTGCACATTTCCCCAAAGTTGGGCAATTTGTCCCATCAGGAAAGCATCGAATGGAGCCTTCTGCCTATTGCAGGAGCAGAGCTTAGCTAATAACAGCTGTCTGGGGGATGTTTTCTCCATCAATGCTATCTTATCTTTTAAAGGACCACAGATTGACTTAGTGAAGGAGGAAGGAAAGGGTTTTTGTTTTTTTTCCTGTGCTGGAGACATGTATTCTAGGAAAGATACACTGATTTTGTGCTTTGTTTTTAAGTTTCTTCAGACAAATGATGATTGATTGCTTACGTGCAAAACATTGGGCTAGATACTCTGGTCTCATCCTGACAAACAAAGGAAGGCAGCTATTTCCAAGCAGTTTGTTAATATAGGCACAGTTCTGATTCAGGTCCCAAAACACCTGATTTTTCTACAGATCACACATTTTTCTTCATTTCCTGCTGTGGGGTTCATGGGCTTATGAAGTTCTGCCAATTTGCCTCTCATCCTTCGGATAGTCACTCATATTGTCGGTGTCTTTAATGGCTGGGATTAAGATGGTGGACATTCAAATTCATGAAGAGCCCTTGTTAGAAAATATGGTCCTGTGTAAAAGCTGGGGGCTAAAAGATTAATGAGCAATGAAGTTGCAGAACTTCCCATTAAAATTAAAAACAAAATGCTTACAATAATAACCGATCTGGATACAGGTAGCTTACTTACCATTCAATCGTGTCAGATGTCCATTGTATTCAGAGTCCAAGCTAGGTTTATGAAGAGATGCCTGAAGACAGCGAAAACTCACTGCTGTCTAAACTATGGGAGGGAAGCCAAACAAGGACATTTCCTGTGTTGTTAAATCCAGAGGTTCCTTTCACCAACAATAAGCCAGGTGAGAAATAGTCACATGAAGCTCCTGCCCTTGAGCTGTCTCTCATCATTAACCCTGTCAGTCCAAATAAATGCAAAGACATGATTCAGTCCCCAACAAAAATAAAGATTAAAATGTCATTTTTTTTAGCGAAGAGGGATTTTTTGTTGTTGTTCATTTTAAATCGTCTTTTTAAAAGGTCAGAAAGTCTTTTTTTTTTAAAAAAAGAATTTTTATTTTTTAAGACAAACATACACATACAAAACACAAAACCATCTTCCATTTTGTATACATACAGTGTGTCAGTTGGTTACAATTTTCTTGTGCTATCCTTTTGTAGTCATTACAGTTTATATCAATTTTCACATTGTCAAACTAACGTATGTTTATATATTTATCAGTTATTAATCATCCATGACTAAACTATTTATTCCATCATTTTATACGAGATATTCCAAATTTTATCTTAAAATTTATGTTATACTTTCAACCAAGGGTTATATATGTCTATATTATGTTTTATATCAATCTATTAAATTTCTGTCACAAAATTATCTAATCTATTACATTACCATGTCTTTTTGTCCAACCATTGATAAAACAAATCCCATATCGTATAAAATTGTTTATCTTCTTGTTCTCTAATTTCAAATGTCAATTTACTCATTTCAGCACAGTCCATACTTTTCTTAATAATTTCCTCCAGCATAGGTATTTTATCGTTTTCCCAATTCTTAGCAAATACAATCCTAAAGGTCAGAAAGTCTTATGACCTGCCATCATCATCATCATCATCTTCTTCTTCTTCTTTTAATGACTCCATCCCTTGTGGGGTGGAGTCTGAGCAACTGAATGGAGCTGGATGTTTACTGACCTGATGCCCTTCCTATCACCAATGTGGAGTTTTGTTCAGCAGATACATTCTCATTGTGCCCAGAGAAAGAAATACTCTCTAAAATGGCTCAGTGGCTAAGACACTGAGCTTGTTAATCAGAAAGGCCGGCAGTTCGGCGGCTGTGTCACGGAAGGAGCACCCGTTATTTGTCCCTAGCAGTTCGACAGCATGTAAAAAATGCAAGTAGAAAAATAGGGACCACTTTGGTGGGAAGGGAACAGCATTCCATGCTGCACCTTCGGCATTTAGTCATGCCGGCCACATGACCACAGAGACGTCTTCAGACAGCACTGGCTCTTTGGCTTTGTAATGGAGATGAGCACCGCCCCCTAGAGCCAGGAACGACTAGCATGTATGTACGAGGGGAACCTTTACCTCTGCCCAGGATCGAACTCACAGCCTCCTGATGGTGAGGTGAGAGCTCCAGGCCACTGCACCACTCTATGGCCAGCCAGCATGACATGGCGAATCAGCAGTGGGAGGGAACCTTGAAATTTTTTTGATCCCTCTCCCTGCAAGCAGTCCTGGTGGTAAGCAAAGAGTGGATAGAAATAATGAGAATGCGGGGAAATACATTTGTTTTATGTATTGTGCAATTTTCTATGCCACTTGCTTAAAAGTGGCATCAACTGATGATGAGGAACAGCTACAGCTACAGGGGCAAGAAAAGGCTTGTTCAGTGCCAACTTCCAGCTCTGGACAGAAAACAAGAATAACAAACAGCTGAATCTGTTTGCAAATGGTTGCTTCACCCAGTAGGGTAGATGAGAGGCAGCTGGCCTC
Organism: Notechis scutatus; assembly: GCF_049901735.1. Lineage (NCBI taxonomy): Eukaryota > Metazoa > Chordata > Lepidosauria > Squamata > Elapidae > Notechis > Notechis scutatus. The sequence goes on from NC_142012.1 coordinate 60,799,899, forward strand.
ACAGCTTTGGCTATGTGCATTGTTTAAAAAAGGGTGGCTGAATGTGCTATATAAAAACATTCCTTCACACTGGAGACTAGATGTTAGATATAATATTTAAAGAGCCTTTTGTTTTTGTTTTATTTTTCTGTAGCATACTGAGTCTGGACTGCCCAGCATAGCCCTCCCCACCGGTCAATCCCCTCTCTTTACTCAGCTCAGCCTAGCCAAGCAGTCCTGAAGCTGTGTTTTGATGATTTTCCCCCCCCAGACCCTTGAAAAACATTTCTTCTTGCAGATGAGCCCTACTTTAGTCTGTTTGCATCTGTTTAATACATTCAGGGGACCGTTTGATAGGATTTAGTCCTATGAAAACCCAAAGAAAAAAGGAATCCCTGTCTGTTTCCAACACCACCATCCCGTCCCTGTTGTCTAAACATCTCCTTCAAAGTATTTGAAAGAGCTATATGTTTACTCCGTGGAGCTCATTATTGGAGAGGGAGGAAGAGAGAGGTGTGAATACGAGCTCTCTTGAGCTCATACTGGCAAGATGGCAGCAAGAGAAGAAATCAGTAACTCTAAATGGTCTGGAGCAGTGGTGGAATTCAAAACAGAGGTGGGTATTCAGCAGGTTCTGACCAGTTCTAGAGAACCAGTAGCGGACATTTTGAGTAGTTCGGAGGACCGGCAAATCCCACCTCTGACTGGCCCCACGCCATCTATTCTCTGCCTTCCGAGTCCCAGCTGATTGGCTGGGTCTTCTTTTGTTGCCCTGCACAAGAGAGCGGAGCTGGAAAGCAGGTTAGTGGGGTGGGGAGGGAATGGGGATATCCTTCCCCTGGAGTAGGGTGGAATTTGAGATTTTGCAGTATCCTTCCCCTGCCACGCTCGCCAAACCACGCCCACCAAGTTACTCCCACAGAACCAGTAGTAAAAATATTTGAATCCTATCAATGATTCAAAATATTTTACCACCAGTTCTGTGGGTATGGCTTGGTGGGCATGGTGTAGCTTGGTGGGTGTGGCTTGGTGGGCCTGCAGGGAAAGGATAGACGACCTAGCCAATCAGCTGGGACTCGGGAGGCAGAGAATAGATGGGGGCGGGGCCAGTCAGAGGTGGTATTTGCCAGTTCTCCGAACTACTCAAAATTTCCGCTACCGGTTCTCCGGAACCGGTCAGAACTAGCTGTATACCACCACCTCTGCTTCACCTAGGTCAGCTTCAGAGTTGACCGTGAGTTAATTGGGTTACTTTGGACCAGTCACTCTCTCTCAGCCCCAGAAGAAGATCATGGCAAGCCACTTTCAAAAATGTTGCCAAGAAAACTTCAGGGATTTGCCCAGGTAGATGCCAGGGGCCAAGGTTAACTTGAAGGCACATGTGCGCACACATTCATACATACACAAACACCCTCTCGTGTCTTCCCTTTTTGGCCCACTTGCCATTGGAACATTGGTGGTACCAAATGAACACGGAGGCTGGTATGGAGAACGTTCACCTGCAGAAGTCCTCACTTATGCATGAAAGAAACAGCGAGAAAAGGATTCAGTGTCACCCTTGGCTTCTAGGAAGACGAAGAAGTCAACACAGATGTTACTTTCATTACTTTTGTGTTTAGAAAATTCTCTGGGATTCTGGATTTTTTATTTTAATTTGTGAGTTTTTTTCCTTCCTTCCTTCCTTCCTTCCTTCCTTCCTTCCTTCCTTCCTTCCTTCCTTCCTTCCTTCCTTCCTTCCTTCCTTCCTTCCTTCCTTCCTTCCTTCCTTCCCTCCTTCCTTCTCAGTGGGCCTAACCGTGGACACTATATCACCATCGTGAAAAGTCATGGCTTCTGGCTACTGTTCGATGATGATATTGTAGAGGTGAGTAAATCGACAAATTGTAAGCAAACCTACCAAGCCTTAATTGAGCCTGTTTTTGTGTTACCGCATTTCATTTGCTGAAAGTAGAATCCTTATTATTCTAAGGCAAAGTTTCTCCACCTGGTCAACTTTCAAGGTGTGTGGATTTCAACTCCCAAAATTCCTCAGCCAGCTTAATAGACATAATAATATCATTCTCCCCCTTGTGATTTGGAGGAATTCATGTCTTCCATGGTTTTTTTTTCAACAGTGCCTTCAAGGATTGATTTTTTTAAAAAGTCAAAATGGCAGCTAGAATACAGGCAGTCCTCAATTTACGAACCATTGCTTAGCAACCATTCAGAGTTCGAACAGCCACTCCCCTTCCCCATTATGTAATCACATTTTGGGCACTTGGCAACTGGCTCATGTTTCTGGCCCTTTGTACTTGATCACGATTTACATTTTTGCTGGAAATGAACATTTAATTTGTTTTCCAGCAAAAACAGCCCTTGGCGGACATGGATTCGCTTGTATTTACCGTATTCCCTTAAGCACCCATGGCATTTGTTTAATGACAGCAGTGATTCACTTACTGACCACTGTAAAATAAAAACATTGCAAAATAGGGTGTGGTCGTTTGTTGACCCTCTTAATAACCAGCCTAACCTGTGACCATAATTTCAGCCTCATTTACAGTCATAAGTCAAGGACTATTGGTTGTGCAGTCAAACCCAGATGGAACTTTGATCAGTTGTTGCACTCCTACTGTCACAGCAATTTTTTGTTACACCGCTTTTTTTTTTGACCATACCATGTGAAGGACCTTTAGTCCTTCACAGCAGTTTGTAACTCAACCTTATAACTTGCTAGTGTTCTGACCCAGCCTTATCAGGCCCTTGCAATAATTGCAAAGCCGTGAGCTCCCAGCCGAAACACTATGAGCAAAATCTTCAGAAAGATGAACTGTTTTCTCCTACGACAACCTCTCCCCTTTCCTTCTATTTATTCCCCATCCAGGGAGGGGCCATTCAGTGTGCAAGTGTGCTTTGTTTCCCAAGTTGACTCCTTGTCCTCCATTGTTCCCCTCTCCTGACATATGTGTGCATATGTGCGCCTGGAACAGGCTCCAGCTGTTCTTCCTCCTCACTCATATCAGCCTCTAAAGCAGGGGTGTCCAACCTTGGCTACTTTAAGACTTGTGGACTTCAACTCCCAGAATTCCTCAGCCAGCTTTGCTGGCTGAGGAATTCTGGGAGTTGAAGTCCACAAGTCTTAAAGTGGCCAAGGTTGGACACCCCTGCTCTAAAGGCAGCTGCCTCTCCGGTAGCTGGGAAATGTTGGATGGCTCTGGCTCTATCTCTGCATCTGACACAGACCCTTCCCCAGACTCCAGCACTGGCCCAAATTCCTTCCCAACCGCCTCATCAATTCGAATCTGCCACCAGCTCCACTGGCAGCTGGCGGGCCACAACAGCTAATCGTTTGCTAATCGAAGTTCCATCTTGGAAGTTTTGACGATGATTTTGTGTGCTTTATATTTATCTGATCACAGACTGAACATCGCATGCAGAAGAGCTGCAAAATTTCCTACAGCTGCCATTGTTTTAAAGTAATATTTTAATTTGAGGACTATTGTTTTAAAAAAATGATTTTTGTGTTGTTTTTAATGCCTTGTAGCATGTCACGGGCCACAATGATGTTATTGAATCAGGAATCATTATGCAGGTAGTCCTCAACTTATGACTCCAATTGAGTCCAAAATTTATGTTGTTAAGTGACCTTTCTCCGTTTTTATGACCTTTTCTTTCCCCGTTTGTTAAGTGGATCACGCAGTTGTTAAATTACTGTGTTTCTCAGAAAATAAGGCTGGGCCTTATTTTTTATTTTTTGAACCCACCAAAAACGGCTAGGCCATCTTTTTGAAGGGTGACTTAATTTCCCCCCCGCGTGCAGCCTCAGCTAGAGTGCCCCGCAGGCAGCCATACCTCACCATCGGGCCACTTCTATCAGCTGATAAAAGCTGATAAAAGGTGGCGAGGCGTGGCTGCCTGCGGGGCACTCCTAATAGAAGCAGCCCGGTGGCAAAGCGTGGGACGCTCCTAACGGCTGATAGAAGTGGCCCGGTGGCGAGGCGTGGCTTCCTGTGGGGCATTCCTAATGGCCGATAGAAGCAGCCCAGTGGCGAGGCGTGGCTGCGCATGGGATGAGTTCGACAAGTTTTTCCCCCCTCTGCCCTCCCCCCCCCCATGTCTCTTCACCTCGTATTGTTCAAGCGATGTGAGAAATGGCGGGAAATACATGCGCTTAAATAGGCCCAAATTTTGGGAGCAGGGCTTAATTCCATTGCATGCGTACAAAGCAGTGCTGGGCCTTCCTATTCGGGGGGGGGGCATATTGTTGGAGAAACACGGTAGTAACACAGTTGTGAAGTGAATCTAGCTTCCCCATTGACTTTGCTTGTCAGAAGGTCACAAAAGGGAATCACAGGACCTCAGGACAACTGCAACTGTCATAAATATGAGTCAGTTACCAAGCATCCGAAATAGTATAGTAAATCACCTGACCCTCAGGATGCTCCAGCAGTCGTAAGTGTGAAAAATGCTCATACGTCTCTTTTTTCCAGGGACATTATAACTTCAAATGGTCACTAAATGAACTGTTGTAAGTCAAGGACTACTTATACCGAGATGGCACTGTTAGGAAGGGGGGGGAAGGCAAAAGATATTTTTTCCCTGAGAATCAGTTGAATTCACACAAAAGAATCTTGGATTAAACAAAGCTTGTGATGACCCAAAGGGGCATGGCACAAAAGCAACAAAGTCACAGAAGTAGGTAAAGCCCCTTTAATTCCTCCAACTTGGCCCCCAATATCCAGTTATCCTTGGCTGGAGAAAAAACTCTCCCAAGAACAGTTTTTAAAGGGAAGAAATTCAGTCTGAACCCAAAGTACATAAAAATTATAAATAAAAACCCAACGCAAGCCAGGCTGCAGCAATTAACGAGACAGGGCAGGATAAGGAATTGCAGATTTCAAAAGACAACGAAACACACACAGTTGGGAGGACGCAGGAACCTAGATAAGACTTGACAAACAAAGATAAATTCACGCTTTGCTTCCAGCAAGGTGCTGTACGCGAAATCCTGTTTTCCCAACTGCAGCTAATGAAGGGAATCAGGGCCCTTTTCTCCCCTGTAGCCCCCGTAACTCACGTTGCTCCCTTCTCCATTCTTCCCTATGTACCCTAGGATGAAGAGGGAATGGCTCTGGGTCTTCCTCTGAATGTCCAGCCGGACTGTGCCCTTCCCCCGTTTCTTCCACAGCCACCGGAGCCACACTCCCACTCCCTGTCAGCTGCTCAATCTCCCTCTCAGAATCAGATTGCAACAGGGGCATGACAGCTTAATAAAGTTTGAATTGTAAGACTTTCAGGCCAGAAATAGTCCAAAGATCTCAGCTGTTGTCTATCAATGGAACATCTCAGTTATGCAAGTCATGGTTGTCCCAAAAGTGTTTTTTTCAAGAGGCAACTGGACTTTCTGGTTTTTCTTTGAAGGCGTTTCACTTCTCATCCAAGAAGCTTCTTCAGCTCTGATGTTCACAATCTCTCAGCTGCTCGTAATCTTTCCAACAATGAGGGAGAAATAGATGCATGCATATTGCAAGTACAAAGTATAAGGAAAGATATTATAAGAAAGTATAAGGCTCAAAATAGCCTGGTTGTCTAGCTTGCTGAAACCTGAGGCCAAATCCCATTGCTTATAAACATGATGTCCATTTCAGCATTCCTGTTTTGATAGCTTCTCTCTTTTCTTTTCTCCCCTTAGAAAATCGATGCACAAGCTATTGAAGAATTCTATGGCCTGACGTCCGATATATCAAAAAATTCAGAATCTGGGTATATTTTATTTTACCAGTCAAGGGAATGATTGGGAAGACTTGTGACTTTCTCCATACTAGAGTGGATCCTGACCAATGCTGTTAACCTGACTACACTGTAGACCTGACCAATACAGCCCACGCAGGATCATTGCTTAATCGTTGACTAAAACTCCTAACTTATGTCTAGAAGATTCTCCCATCTTAAGTCATCAAGAAGAAGAGCAAATGTAGAGAGGCTCACATTCATCAGGTGAATCCACCAAATGGAGGTATAATGTTGGATAGATGCTTGCATCACCGTTAAGGACCACTTCTTCTTCGCCCATTCCTTTTCAGCAGTGATTTTCAGACTGTGGAGTTGTGGAGTTTCTCGACAGATTCACGAGGATTCCTCAATAATAAGACCACTCAAAATGAGAGCAATCTACAAGATACCTACTAGAGGTCTACGACAGCTTGCCGCAGCCAGCTCGCCATGGGACAAGAGTTACACTAATATCAAAGGAATAGAAATAGAATCATTAAAGGAGGCTAAAGGAAGGACAACATGAAATGTGAATGACAAAAAAATAATTTTTAAATTATTTTAAATAATGAAATTGAATTGTTGAGTTGTTGCATGGTGAGTTGGCCATGTCGGATTCTCCTGCGGTGAGTTGACCATACCAAATTGGTCATCATGAGTTGGCCATCGTGAGTTGGCTGCAGTAAGCAGTTCCATTCCATTACTATCAGACCAGGTGATTCATTGCTGATCCCTACAGGGACAGAGACAAGAAGGAAGAATTTGTTTGAAGAAGCAAGAATATATTCTCACAAGGAATAGCATCAGCTGAAGACAACTTCACTCAAGCCACTTCTCCAAAACCAGGAACCAGAGTTGATAACCAATTCCTTAAAGCAGCTTTTCCGAGCCTGTGTATTTTTAGATGTTTTTTTAGGCTGCAATTTGCATCTTGAGCTTTTCACATGCTGTTCAGGGATAGTGTAAGTTGTTGTCTACAACATCTCGGGGCCTCTTGCTGATTTTTTTTATCTGTTCGTCCCGTAACTACAGTATAGGTAGTCCTCGGCTTATGACCGTAATTGAGCCACGCCCAATTTTATCACCTTTTTGGGCAATGGTCATTAAGTGAAAGTGTTGGTTGTTAAGCAAACCTATTTTAGCCAATGGGCTAAATCCCCAAACTTGGCAATTTTAAGACTTGTGGACTTAAAGCTATGCTGGCTGGAGAATCCTGGGAGTTGAAGTCCACAAGTCTTAAAGTTGCCAAGTTTGAAGGCCCCTGGGCTAAATGATAAGTTTCCTGCAAAAAAAAAATAATAAATTGTAGAAAATCACAGTCACCTGACCACAGGATGCCACAAATGGCCGGAAATGGGGACTGGTTTCCAAGCACCCAATCGCATGACTGGGATGGCTCTCAGGATTTTGAAACCGGATGGTTAATAATTCTGGGGAGATCCATCATAACTTTGAATGGTTGTTGGTCATAACCAAGGACTCTCTGCACTGATGTTAGACTGAAGGTATGCTGTATTTTAAAGTGTGCACAATGCATTTTTTTTAAATTGATGAATTCCAGGAAGCCTTAGCAGCCCATGCTATATAAAGTGAGTTTTTCAGGAGCCTTGTGATAAGTGCTTCTGAAAAGATTGTGAAAAGGGTTTTCGTGTTGTAGGAAATCCGAAACCATTGCTTTCAAGGTAATTGCCATTCACAGGAAGGCAAGATAAATATTTTTTGGAACTGGGCTTGGGCTATGGATTATTTTAGATGGGTGTTCTCCCTTAGAGAGTTGAGCCTTCTAAGCTTTGGCTTATTGAAAAAGAAATCAAGTTGGCGACGCCAAGCCGTACATTCCCTTAAAAGGATTTTAGTCTCACTTAAATCATGCTGCAGATCCACATTCCCTGTTTGTTGTAGGGCAGCCATTCACTGTCGTACATGGCCCAGAGTCACGTTTTTGTGTGATGGGCGATCTGGCTCTTTGGATTCTAACAAACAATTAGGAGATATGGCACTGAAAAAATGAGAGTCTATTTTTCTGGGTTAGTTTCATTGCAAAAGTTACAGTTTTGTTCTTCACCCAATGAGATGCCAGAAATTTGGTTCTTGCTTATTCAGATCTTTGTATCAATGTCACATGCATTGTCCAAGAATTAAACACATCCAGTTAAGCAAATAGTAACCACAATCCAAAGTTCCATAAGATTTAAACACACAAGCAGAATCCCATGTGGGATTTGTAGTTCTTTTCCCTCTTGGAAGATTGAACAAGCGTGCTTATGAGATCCTGCATGCTGCTGGCTTGAACAATGGTGCTGAGGCCTACAGATTGCTACGTTTCAGTAAATTTCATGGACTGCAGAGAGAGCAAAACGGGATGGCATCTTCTGGAGCTTCCCAAGCTGTGCAATATATTTCACATTTGCAGTAAGAACCAGTTCTTTGGGTTCTGTCCCTTTGCAATTGGGGCCGGGGTAGGCGTCGCCAAGGTGGGTGTGGCCAGCTTGATGTCACTCAGGTCAGGGGCGCCTGTGGTGGCCCGAGCGATCTCCCAGCAAAAACAGGCTCCCAAGCTCCATTTTTGGCCACGACGGCCTCTTGCAGCCCTCTGCCAGTGAATAAGCAGCTTGGCCGAAAATGGAGCTCAGGATGGCTGCGTGCATTTTCAGTGGCAGAGGGCTGCAGGAGGCTGTCGTGGCCAAAAATAGAGCCAAGCTCCGTTTTTTCTGGCAGAGGCACCATGGGCCGGATCTGGTCTGCGGGCCTTGAGTTTGACACCCCTGAAGTAGAGCATAATTGGCAAGATCCAGGGGTGGGATTCTACCAGTTTGCACCTATTCGCTAGAACCGGTTGTTAACATTCTAAGCAGTTTGGAGAACCGGTTGTTAGAAGAAATTACTGGCCTAATCTTGTAAGGAAGGCAGGAAGGAAACATTCTGGTGTTGCTTACAGAAACTGCCTCTCCGTTAACCCTTTTTACATTCTTGGCAGGACTAGACTTCCTGTCTCTGGAACTTCTCTGGAGTTTATTTTCCCTCCTTTGCTGGTACTTTGCTTGTGTGGAGTGACCATTCAAAGTTACAATGGCACTGAAAAAAGTGACTTATGACCATTATTCACACTTATGACTGTTGCAGTATCCCCACAGTCATGAGAGGCCAGGCAAGGAGATGCATGCCTCAATGTGAGTGATATTGAGCTGGCCATGCCCAGCCAATAACATGACCACCAAGCCATGTCCACCCAGTCACATGACCACCAAGCCACGCCCACCAACTAAGCCATGCCCACAGAACCAGTTGTTAAAAAATTTGAATCCCATCCCTAAGTGTCAGCTGGTGCTCCATTCAAAATCCAAGAAAGAAATACTTAGACTCCTTTAATCAGAGAAAAGATATCTTTTACCGGAAATCAAGTGGTAGCAACAAAAGAATTCTGAATCTGAGAAAATGGGCGCGTAAATCACATATACAAAGTAATGGCAACGTTCCCACCCCCAAGAGTTCAATTGGCTCATCCAATTAAAAGTTGTGTATATCATCATGTGGGCATCTCCAGGTGGTGATGAGGCTTCTGTCCGTTGACCTTGACATAGTTTGATAAAGGGCTGCAGCTGCGCATAGCATAGGATAGAAACCTAAGCAAGAATGTACCTCCCCCCCCCCAGTTGATACAGTTCTGGTTTGTAACACCTCCAGCTCACTTCCCATAACCATTCCCCCCTCCCCCCCGTTACTTATGACAGCCGAAAGATGCAAAGCAAAGGGAGAAAATCTTGAAGGCTGACATTCAGCCCTCCTAGAAAAGAGACGTTAGTCCTAAAAAAGATAAAAATAGAAGGTAATAGAAAATATACGTGTAACAGCAACATACTAATTTTTTAGGGTTTATTCGGATATTTAGTACGAAATGCCTTTATTAAGTGTAGGAGCTCTTAACATCCTTCTCATTCACCCACTCAGCCTGTGAAGGAGGAAAATGTTTCCAAGCAACCAAATACTGGAGTCGACCCCTTCATTTTCGAGAATCCAAAATTTCTTTAACTTCAAAATGTTGTTCACCTTCAATTAACAATAGTACAGGGGGATCAACCTGAGTTGGTCTCAAGTCGGAGATATGTTCAGGTTTTAATAAACTAACGTGGGAAACAGGGTGGATCCGTCGAAGAGTTTTTGGTAATTTCAGTTGGACTGCCACAGGGTTCACAATTCGTTCAATTGAGAAAGGTCCAACATACTTAGGTCCAAGCTTTTTTGACTTTTGTGTGGTCTGCAAATATCTGGTGGATAAAAAGACCTTGTCACCCACTTGATATGGTTTTTGTGGAGTTCTCTTTTTATCTGCAATTTTTTAATGAGCTTGATGAGCATCATCTAATGCTTTACGGGTGACCAGCCAGGTAAGCTGGAGCTGTGTTATCCATTCATCTAATGAATGAATGTTAGGTTTCTCCCGTGGAAGCTCGGGTATGGGTACAAAGTCTTGTCCTGAAGCCACTTTAAACGGAGTAAACACAGTACTACTGTGTACCGAATTATTATATGCCACCTCAGCGAATGGCAATAGGTCAGCCCAATTATCTTGCTGATAATTTATATAACATCGAAGATATTGTTCCAATACCAAGTTAGTTCTCTCACAAGCCCCATTGGTTTGTGGGTGGTGGGCGGAGCTTAAGCCCTGGGCGGAGCCCAATAACTTCAGGAACTCCTTCCAAAAGTTTGAGGTAAAGTGGACACCCCGTCTGAGATTATGCGTTCAGGAACCCCATGTAACCTGTAGATATGTAAAATAAACAGTTTAGCCAACGTTTTTGCAGATGGGATTTTCGGACAAGGTATGAAATGTACCTGTTTGGAAAACAAATCAGTTACTACCCAAATAACTGTATTCCCCCCCACTTTCAGGTAATTCCACTATAAAATCCATAGAGATTTCCTTCCATGGAGCCATTGGTCTAGCCACATTTTGAAGTAAGCCTGCTGGTTTACCAGGAGGCCGTTTGGCTGAGGCACAGATAGGACAACTAGCTACATAAGTCTCAATGTCCTTTTTCAAGGTAGGCCACCAAAATTGCCTTTTAACCAAGTGTAAGGTTTTCACGAATCCAAAATGACCAGCGGCTTTAGAGTCATGAGCTTGCTGTAATATTTGGTTTCTCAGCTTCACTGGCACATATAATTTGGCCCCACCCATGCCAAACCATCTCTAATTGTACAGTTATTTGAGTGAGCAAGAAACCAATCATCAAGTTTTAGAGCATCTCTTAATTGTGCAGTCAAATTTGATAAATCAACCTCCTTCTTTTTCTGAGCTCTGGTAACCACTGGAGCTGCCAACCGTTTGGTTGGGACAATCGGCCATATCACTTCTTGGCGAGCACTATTATATTGAGGTAATCTAGATAAAGCATCTGCCAAGAAGTTCTTCCCCCCTGGAATGTACTTCAATAAAAAATTAAAGTGCTTAAAGTACTGCGCCCAGCGAACTTGCTTGGGAGACAGCTTCCGAGGCGTTTTCAAAGCCTCCAAATTTTTATGATCTGTCCACATCTCAAATGGGTGTTTTTCCCCTTCCAAGAAATGCCTCCAGGTTAACAGAGCCCAGCGAACTGCAAAAGCTTCTTTTTCCCAGATGGCCCATCTTCTTTCGGTTTCAGTTAGTTTACGGGAAGTATATGCACACGGTTGCAGAGTCCCCATCTCGTTTGCTTGTAGTAACACCGCCCCAACTGCTACGTCACTCACATTGGCTTGGATTACAAAAGGAGCATCCATGTCCGGGTGCTTGAGTACTGGTTCAGCAGCAAACAGTCATTTCAGCTTTTCAAAAGTGGCTTGACATTCCATGGACCACTCCAGTGGTTTACTAGGCTTTGGTTTCACCTCCCCTTTGGTTTTTAGGAGATTTGTGATAGGCATTGCAATCTTCGCAAAAGCAGGGATAAATTGACGGTAAAAATTAGCGAATCCCAAGAAACTTTGAAGTTGTTTCCTGGTGCGGGGAGGGGCCCATTCCAAAACGGCACGAACCTTCCCCGGATCCATTTCTATGCCATCATGTGAGATGCGACAACCTAAATAGTCAATTTTTTCCTGGTGGAATTCACACTTGGACAACTTTGCATACAGCTCAGCAGCTCCAAGTTTTTCCCGAACTGACTGCACTAGTTTCACATGTTCATCACAAGTCTCTGTGTAGATAAGAATATCATCTAGATAAACCAACACCCCTTTGTATAGATGTTCATGCAACACCTGATTGATCATTTGCATGAATACTGCAGGGGCCCCCTGTAGGCCAAATGGAAGAAGGTTGAATTGGAAACAACCCATTGGGCAGTTAAAAGCAGTTTTCCATTCATCTCCTTCCTTAATTCGAACCCGGTAATATGCTTTTCTCAAGTCGAGTTTTGTAAAAAAATTTCCCTTTGGCCAAGTGGGCCAACATGTCCTTCATTAAGGGGAGGGGGTACACGTTCTCCACTGAAATAGCGTTCAGGTTTCTGTAGTCAACACAAACGAAGGGAGCCATTTTTCACGGAACAATACTGGGGCTGCTACCCGGGGTCTAGCAGGTTGGATGAAACCACGTTCCAAATTCTTATCGATAAATGACCGCAGCTCTTCTAGCTCCCATGGTGTCATCGAGTACAGTTTCGGTTTTGGGAGTTTCACCCCGGGTAAAATTTCAATACTGCAATCTGTTGAACGATGGGAGGGAAGCTCATCTGAGGCCTTTTCACTGAATACTTCCTTTAAGTCCCAATATTCCTCTGGAATTTTCTCCTCCCCCTTCAGGTTCTCGGTGCCAGTGGAGGCCAGTTCAGTGGGATTCTTGAGTTTCGGTTGAGATTGCCCCTCCCCTTCTGGGCACTGGTCAGTACGTATCCGCAATGACCCTCTCCTCCAATCAATGTGGGGGCTCCATTTCCGTAGCCAGGGCAACCCCAGTATTGGGCGCTCCATCCCATGAGCCACAATAAAACACAAAGTCTCTCTATGCTTCCCCATCGTCATTTCTACTGGTTCCGTTATGAAATGTGCAGGGCCGCCCCCAGCTACCAATCCATCCAATTGGCAAAAGGCTATGGGTGTTTTTAAAGTCTTTAGCCTTAAGCCCATTTTCTCCACTACCTTTGAGCTGATTATGCACCTTGTGCACCCAGAGTCTAACAAGGCCAGCATTTCCCCTTTGGCTCCCGACGTGGGTACCCTTAATCTCACTGGAATGGTCATAGGGCCCTTGTTTGGACTTACCAGTGAGTCGTCTTCCGATTCGGATTCACTCTCTTCAGAAGAGGTTGGAGTTCCCAGCTCCTCTCCTTTCAGAGGAGCGATCTCTACAACCTCCTCTGCTTTAAGCGCTGCTTCACGAGGCTTTGCTGGGTTTTTTTCAGGTTTTCTTCCTCCTCCTGGCGCCCCCTTTGGTTCTAGCTTGGCACGGCAATCTGCAGCCCGCTGACCTTCCTTCCCACATCGGAAGCAGGCAGTGGTCTTGGGTTTTGTCGCCATTCCTCCCTTTTGAGGTTTTAAGGCTTCTCGAGGGCTGGTAGGGGAGGACTTGCTCCAACCAAAACCCCCCGGCATCTGTTTCGGGTCAGATCAATTTCCACCTCTGCTGCCAGCACGTACCACAGCTGCAGCTCACTGGGGTCTCTTCTGGCAATACAGCTTTGGTATACATCTTCATTCAACCCATCTTTAAAAGCTTCTATCAGGGCTCCCTGGGACCAGCCTGGAATATGACACGCCAGCTCTCTAAATTCCTGGGTGTAGTCGGCCATTGATCTCCACCCCTGATTTATGGTCTTCATCCTAATTCTGGCCTTACGTTCAGCAAGTGGGTCTTCAAACCTGGCCCGCAGCGCAGTCATAATTCATCAGCTGAGGGGCATTATCATTATGCAAAGTCACCATCCACTCTGCAGCTGTTCCCTCCAGAGCCCTGGTAACACATCTAACTTTGGCTGCTTCTGACGAAAATTCCCCTCCATATTCCTCCATATGGCTCCAGACTTGGGCCAGGAAGAATCCTAACTCCTTGGGATCCCAGCCCCCCATATTTTACTTCCAACGGAGGCACCTTTGGAGTTCTACGTCTTCTGGCAATTACCCCTCCCACTGGGGCCCCCTGGGCTGCTGCTGCCTGTTGCGCTAGCCCAGGTTGATTTATGGGGGTGGCTCCTCTGATTCTTCTGGCTGGGGCTGCTTCCCCCTCCTCTCCCTCATACCTTTGATCAGTTTGAGGTTCTCCGATAGCTTCATTTAGAAGATGCATGGCTTGAGTTAGTAAAAAATTCTTTCCTTCTCCTGCCATGGCTCCTCTCTTCCACGCCGACGGGTAGTGGTCACTCCTGGAGGAGGCTTTTCCTCAGGATTCTTCCAACCGACTCCCAGGGACCATTTGGGTTTTACAGCTGGTTTTTCCCCAAGATTTAGTTCTGCTAACCAGTCGGCTTCCCCCGCTTCCTCTAGCAGCAGAGAATCTTGTCCTCTAGTTGCTCCCAGGTCTTCTTGGTCACTGGCTGGATTTGACATGGTGTTCAGACCCCCTCGGAAGAAAATTTACTAATTCTCCGTGTGGGCTGGTAATGTGGAGATTCAGAATAATGTCAGCTGGTGCTCCATTCAAGATCCAAGAAAGAAATACTTAGACTCCTTTAATCAGAGAAAAGATATCTTTTACTGGAAATCAAGTGGTAGCAACAAAAGAATTCTGAATCTGAGAAAATGGGCGCGTAAATCACATATACAAAGTAATGGCAACGTTCCCACCCCCAAGAGTTCAATTGTCTCATCCAATTAAAAGTTGTGTATATCATCATGTGGGCATCTCCAGGTGGTGATGAGGCTTCTGTCCGTTGACCTTGACATAGTTTGATAAAGGGTTGCAGCTGCACATAGCATAGGATAGAAACCTAAGCAAGAATGTACCCGCCCCCCCCCCCAGTTTATACAGTTCTGGTTTGTAACACCTCCAGCTCATTTCCCATAACCATTCCCCCCTCCTCCTCCCCCATTAGTTATGACAGCCGAAAGATGCGAAGCAAAGGGAGAAAATCTTGAAGGCTGACACAGTCACTGAGAGTTGAGGGTTTTTCAATGCTAAGAGGTAAGCCTAACGTCTATTTTTGGTGTCTGTCCTTACAATCCTGCCTCAACTTTCTAGCTTAAGAAATACAGGCAGTCCTCGACTTACAACAGCTCTCTTAGTGACTGTTCAAAGTTACTGAAAAAAAGTGACTTATGTCAATTTTTCACAGTTAATAGTTCCAGCCTCCCCATGGTCACATGTGTCAGCAATCCAACTAACCAACTTCAAACCAATAAAGTCTGAGAGAAGCATTTCCTCAAAGGTCCATTTTATTAGAGTTGCCATATTGGCACATCTGGGAAAACCCGAATCTGAGAGTTCCAGGTTTTCCCTTCCCGATTGAAATTCACAAATCCATCCCCTGCACCCACCAGTCCACCACCTGTTCCAATCACCCTTCGTCCCAGCTGGAGACACTCCTTCAACCACTCCTTTCTAGGTGCAGGGTAACTTGTCCTTGACTCTCTGAGAAGAATGTTGTTGTGTCTAAACTTCTACCTCTCTATGAAATCCCCCCCTCCCAAATTCCCAGGCACTTAAGATGTGGAAGCTTCTAAGTAAAATATGGCTTCCAAAGCTGACAACATGATCAAAATTCAGAGGCTTAGGAACTGACTCACATTTATGACCGTCGCTGTGTCCCAAGGTCACGCGATCCCTTTTTGCAACCTCCTGACTTTTTGCAAAGTCAATGGGGAAGCCAGGTTACTAACGTATCAAACTACAGTGTTTCACGTAACGACCTAGGCGAGAAAGGGGGTGAAATGGGGCAAAATTCTCACTTGGCAAATCCCTCACTTAACAACAGGAATTTGGGTCTTAGTTGTGGACGCAAGTCGATGACTACCTGTAAAAGGTCGGTTTTCAGTGGTCCCCACCAAGTTTTATGTCGTAGAATCAATGGGCTACAATTGACTACACTTCTCTACCAGTCATCTTACAACCAGAGGTGGGTATTCAGCAGGTTCTGACCAGTTCTGGAGAACCGGTAGCAGAAATTTTGAGCAGTTTGGAGAACCGGCAAATCCCGCCTCTGACTGGAGATTTTACAGTATCCTTCCCCTGCCATGCCCACCAAGCCACGCCCACACAACCGGTAGTAAAAAAAAATTGAATCCCACCACTGCTTACAACAGTTTACAGAGTTACCTTGAATAATGGGTGCTTTACAACTCACAAAGCACTTCTGGTTGTCCTAAAGTGTCATTTCCTCCCCCCACACCCAAGGTCCCATGATACCTCCACCTTTATTGACTGGTTGCAGCGTCCCATGGTCGCATAACTGCAATTTTACAATTTTTTTGCTAGTTTCTGGCAACAACAAAAAAACACCATTCAGAAAAATGGATTCCCTTAACAAGACTCACTTAATGACTGTGGTGATTTGCTTAATGACTGCTGTGAAAAACAGTTGCGGTCACATAAATGCCTCAACCCAACAACCAGATTTCTAGTCTCATTTGTTATAGGTCGAGGACAAGCTGAAGTGCAGGGGTCTCCAACCTTGGCCACTTTAAGACTTGGGGACTTCAACTCCCAGAATTCCTCAGCCAGTTTTGGCTTTGGCTTGGCTCTGCTCTGCTCTGCTCTGCTCTGCTCTGCTCTGCTTTGCTTTGCTTTGCTTTGCTTTGCTTTGCTTTGCTGGCTGAGGAATTCTGGGAGTTGAAGTCCACAAATCTGAAAGTTGCCAAGGTTGGAGACCCCTGCAGGGGAGCTATACAATTAAAAAAAACTATCTTTCCTTCAAATATTATGGGTCCCTACGTGTGCAGGACAGTTCTTTACCCCAAATATGTTCCTAGTGAACCTTTTCATTTTCCTCTCACAGAAGTGAGGAACTAGCAATTGGGTCCGAAGAAAAAATTAAAAATAAAATGCTGTACTTTTAATGTGATGGCTAAATTTTGGTGATACCTATATCCATTCCCAGCCGAATCCATCATTTTTCTGACGTGATCATTTAAGGTCCGTCCTCTTTGCAGGAATGAAGGATGAAGAAGAAAGGATAGTGCTTCTAGTTTGTTTTGGCTCTAAGAGTGGCTCGAAATTTAGGTGTCGAACAGTCTTTTACTCCTAAGATTTAAATCTTAGGAGGCGGTGTACGGCATGCTAGGAACCAATGTTGATTCAAGCTGGTAGAAGTGTCCATAAGAGATCAAAAAACTAAAAACCTTGGTTTATTTATCCCTGGATGTCTCTGCCAACAAAATAAAGGATACAAGTGCAAAAGGTTGTTGAATTTATGGATCTTGGTAGGAATCTATGTATCAATTCAAGAGGAAATCCTGAAAGGGATTTCTGCCTGCATTTCTTTCCCCAAGGAAAGAAAAGTGCATGCAGCTATTATCCCTTTTAATGATTTCTGACTAGAGATCTAACACAACACTGCTGTGCTGCTTATTCCCTTTCTTAACTACTGTTGGAGCTTTCATTTTGGCTTCTCTTCTGAGAGTGAAACAATCTTCCTTTGGCATATGCAGTAAGTTACCTTTTTCACATATTGATCCTCCTTTTTTTTTTCCCCCCCCCCCCCCCCCCCCCCCCCCCCCCCCCCCCCCCCCCCCCCCCCCCCCCCCCCCCCCCCCCCCCCCCCCCCCCCCCCCCCCCCCCGTTGGATTTTTATAGTGTTAAGTCTTTTCTATATCTTGCATTTTGGACAGCGGAAGAATTCTGTGAAGCACTTTTACTTGGGTGAAGAACAAAATCAGATCACTTTTTATATTTAAGATACCACCAAATGTTTTTTTAAATCTTGTGATCCAACAGAAAGTCTAGCTTTTCCTGTTCCATCCTGCTCCGTGTAGAGACACACCAATATACTGACTCTCAGCTCAATTCCAGGTCAAGCATAGTAAGATTTTAACAAGTATGGCACATAGAGTATTTCCCAAAATGTCCACATTCAGAAAAAAAAAAAGAACTATGTTTTTTTCCTGTCCCCCCCCCTTCAAAAAAACCCACCAATTTATACACCAATATACTGACTCTCAATTCAATTTCAGATCAAGCATAGTAAGATTTTAACGGCACATAGAGTATTTCCCAAAATGTCCACATTCAGAAAAAACTAGAACTATGTTTTTCTCTCCCCCCAAAACAAATTTATACTTGGATAATTTTGCCAAAGATACCACATGCCAAGCGCAGAAAGTCCTTAGTGTAAAGCAGAAATAAAAGGATGTATTCATATCGAAAAGTTCTCAGTTTTGATCTGTAGCTCATAAGACCCAAATAATCATCCCTATATACAGATGTGTCACTTGATTATTCGGTGTTCAATTCCTGGCAGCTAAGAATGGGAACTGACTCTGGCCTGCTTTAGGTAAAAAGAGAGCGAGAGAGAGAGACAAACTGGGACATAACCAAGTTTGTAGCCTTACAAGGTTTGCAGCCTTATCAGGGTCAAAAAGAAGAGAAAAAAGGATCCCCAATCCAGTTTAAACAAAACATTTTCCCTGGATATAAAACTAAGAGTTCTAGTTTTGTTGTTTTTTAATTACAGTTTGGTACCAGATAAGATGGTTTGATTCTGGGTTGAATTAAAATAGTTTAAAAAAAAAATCATTTTCTGAATTTGAATATATAGGGCTGTGATGGCGAACCTATGGCACGCATGCCCCAGGTGTCACGCAGAGCCATTTGTGCCGGCATGTGAGCAACAGGCAAACTTATCTCACTGCGCATGCACGTGCCTCACAGCTGATTTTTGGCCGGTTTGAGGCCTTTTTTGCCCTCCCAAAGGCGTGAGGGAGGCTTCTGCAGGCTTCTGCAAGCTTTGTAGGCCGAAAACTAGCCCCGTTTCATCACTTCCGATATTTTCAGAAAAACAGGAAGTGACAAAACGGGGCTAGTTTTCGGTAAGCAAAGCTTGCAGAAGCCTGCAGAAGCCTTCCTCAAGCCTTTGGGAGGCCGAAAAAGGCCTCAAACCGGCCAAAAATCAGCTGTGAGGCACAGGGCAGGTAAGGGGGTGGTGGGGGATGAGCGGGTGGGTAGGGGATTGCGCATGCATGTGTAGGAGGGCGTGCATTGCCTTCTGGGTTCTTGAGCACGAGTGTGCAAGCGCAGGCACAATTTTTGACACAGGAGCCAAAAGTTAGCCACCACTGATATAAGCGGAACTATGCTTTGTTCTACTGAAAGCTGAACATGGAGGCCTTCACTCTCCAGTAAGAAGTATGTGTAAGAAAGAAACAGGGTGATCCCTCAGATTGATCCTGGCTTACTTACTTGGCAGGAAACCATGATTTCCTATGTCACCCACAGGCCTCGATAAGTATGTTGTATTTGGTTCAATAATGTGAAAACGGCCTCTGGCATCCATTCACACGTGCAAAGGAATTTTGATGCAGCAGTCATTGGGCGACCAGTAAACATGTAGTTCACAGCTAGCCTATTCCGGACGATGTCTTGCATCAAAGGACAGGGTGATGGGATGCTACTTCTTAGGAAGGTGCTGAAATGATAAATGGCAATGACCTTGTTTTTAACCAGGGACTGGAATCAAGGAGGGTCTGGACACTTAAAAGGCATCGAAGCAAACAGGCAGCCTAGCAGTGACTTGGGTGGGGGGGTGTGTGTGAGAGAGTTGTCCTTTGGTGACTAAGGCCTTTCACTTGTGTTGCTATGTTGCACAACATTTTTCTGAGAGAAAAGGGGCCATAGTTTTTCTCACCGGTCAGATCTCTGATGGTGATGAGTAAATGCACTTTCTAGTATGGTGTTGATCGGTGTAACAGAGACGTTTTGTATGTTGCAAAGGTTGCTGCCAACCATTTTTAGAATATCTGTTCAACGATTTTTTTTAAATAATTTATTATTATTATTTTTTTAAAGCTACCCTCAATGTATGACTTGAAATTTTGGGAAGCGGGTGTTTTAGGAAGAGAAGTTTTGCATTACTGGAGATTTTAAAAAGAAAAAAGAAACGGTGGAGGTAGTGAATATATTATTTTTGTGCTGTAAAAAAAAGAACAACAAAATAACACGTAAATATACCAATTCCATGTTTGTCTTTTTTTTAATTTCACTTTCTCACAATTTGGGGATGATAAATTATGGCATTATTGTTGTTATATACACAAAAATACGAAGTCACAACTGAAAGTTCTTTAGCTGGTCTTGCATTTGTATGCACTGTTTTCTTTCTTTCTAAGAACCTATGATGTCATAATATAGCAGCATAGTACAGGTTGGGGTGTCAAGCTTGTGTCATCACGGCATCTTCATGTGACGTATCACAACTTTTTTCCCCTTTGCTAAACCAGGTGTGGGCATGGCCAGTGCATTATGTATCCAGCCCATGGGCCGCGAGTTTGACAGCCCTGGTGTCATGCCCCGGTCAGAGTCTGAATCCGAGGAGGAAGCGGGACAGCTGGCAGGGAGTGGGAGTGTGGCTCCATTGGCTGTGGAGGAGGCTGGGGAAGGGCAAAGTCCGGCTGGGCAGAGCAGGGGAAGGTAGAACAAGCAAGGGAGAGGGAATTCAGAGGAAGACCCAGGCCCACCCTCTCTTCATCCTAGGGCACGCAGGGAGGAATGGAGAAGAGAGCAACGTGGGTTGTGTGGCTTACGGGGTAGGAAAGGGCCCTGATTCCCTTCATTAGCCACAGCTGGGAAGACAGTTAAGAAAGGCAGGCTGCGTGCGGCAGGCTGCTGGGAGCAAATGTGACTTTATCCTGTGTTGTCGTGTTTTATCTGTGTTCCTCGTGTCTTCCCAACTGTGTGAGTTTTGTCGTGCCTTCAAGTCTGAAATGCCTTCTCCTGCCCTGCCAAACTAATTACTTTAGTTTGGCTTGTTTGGACTTTAAGCTACAGCTTGTGTTGCTCATGTTTTGGACATAATTTTCTGCAGTCAAAGGCTGTTCCTGAGAGAGTTTTTCTCCAGCCAGAAGGTAACTTGGACATTGGGGGGCAAAGTTGGAGATAATAAAGGAACTCTTATTGCTTATCTGACTGTGTTGCCTTTGTGCCACGCCCCGGGTCATCACACCTGGTATAGGTGCAGATCAACACAATCTAGCCTTTTGCAATTGGCAGATGGAAATTCTGTCAATGCATATATTTTTTAAGTGCCATCCAGATATTTTAGGTATGGCATGCAGTGTGCCGATAACTACTGGGGCCACCATGGTCATTTTATATCATCTTTCAATTTTGTTTTCAGAACCCAAATATTTTGTGATTGTCTCCAGTGCTTCATCTTCTATTCCACTATTTCCTGGTTTTGTGACATCAATTATCCACACCTCCTTTTCAACCAGAGTTAAATCTGGTATGTTATGAGCTCAAGCAATATATTAACCTGTTCGTTTTCAACTACTTCAAATCTATGTTCCCACCAATTTTTTGTTACAATTATTATTAACTGGTTTTGTCATGCTCCTGTCGGAGTCTGACTCGGAGGAGGAAGACGAACAGCTGACAGGGAGTGGGAGTGTGGCTTCATTGGCTGTGGAGGAAACTGGGGAAGGGCAAAGTCCGGCTGGGCAGAGCAGGGAAGAGGTAGAACAAGGGAGAGGTAGAACAAGGGAGAGGGAGTTCAGAGGAAGACCCAGGCCTACCTCCTCTTCATCCTAAGGCACGCAGGGAGGAACGGAGAAGAGAGCAACGTGGCTTGCGTGGCTTACAGGGGAGGAAAGGGCCCTGATTCCCTTCATTAGGGATATCTGGGAAGAGAGTTTAAGAGAGATGCAAGCTGAGAGCAGCATTTGCTGGGAACAAACATGAGTTTATCTTGTGTTGACTTTGGTTATCTGCATTCCTGGAATCCTCCCAACCAGGTTGATTTACTGCCATTCCTTCACGTCTGGAATTCCTTCTCTTGCCCGGCCAGATTAATTGCCTCATCTTTCCTTGATTGGACTTATAGTTAAAGTTTTTGTTGACAACGTTTTTGGACTTGAATCTCTGCAGCCAAAGGCTGTTCCTGGGAGAGTTTTTCTCCAGCCAGAAGGTAACCAGGACATTGGGGGCAAAGTTGCAGCTATTAAAGGAACTCCTACTTATTATTTGACTGTATTGCCTTTGTGCCACGCCTTGGGTCATCACAGGTTTTGCAGAGTCAATGTGAACCGCTTGGTTTTTCTTTTTAAAATTTCTCACAAAATCAGGATATAATCTTTCTAAACATTGGACAGCCTGACTGGATCAATGAGCATGTGCATATTTAAGCACATGCTCATAGATCCAGTCAGAATATAAGATTGTTTGGGTACATCAGAGTTATAAATGAATCTGAAAAATGGATCAAATGGGAATATCCAGTCCCTTTCCATCTCAGATACAATGCATGAGACCTGCTTCTCCATGATTAATATGGTCTTTATCAGGAACATGGTGCATCTCCTTACCTTCCCCAGCTTGCCTGCTATATATCACTTCTCTCTGGTGAACTCACCCATCATTTTTGATCACATGGGAAAGTGCAACACACATCTCTTGCTCCTTGCACAATGTTCTGCACGCCTACTTAGTTCAATTCTACAAACCCCAGTTTTAAAAAGATGATGATATACCAGAGCAATTCCAGAGAAAGGTTACTAAGATGATGAAAGGATGGTAACACAGAGTCCTACACAGAATGATTAAAACAGCGTGGAAATGCTTACAGAAGAGAAGGTTGAGAGCACATGATGGTTGTCTTCAGATATCAAGAGGAAAGTCAGATTGTAGAAAGTTAGGACATATTCTTGCTTGTTCCAGAGAATAAAATAAGAAGTAATGGGATGAAACCAACAAGGATGGAAATACAGATTAAGTGGAACATTTTGACAATAACTACCCTCAAATCAGTGGAACAGGTTACTGCAGGGAGGTTTTCACGAAGTCTTCAAACAGACTGGATAATCTTCTATCGGGGATAGTGAATGAATCCTAGAGTGTCCAGAAGTTTATGACTTCTTAAGCTCCTTCCAACTATGATTCTATGCATGACATATTGAAAAACAAATTTACGGAGGAATTGACTAGCAATGAATTCTGAATATAACAGCTGTTCTTGCAGTTTTCCTATGATGATATGTCTCTCTGCGTGTTTCATTCCATGATCAGCCCTTTTATTCGTAATTCTGCAGCTTCATCTAAACTAGGCCTGTTTGGCAAGGCTGTGTGGAGACCGGCTGAGCAGGCTGAGGGACCAGTTTGGGTGTTCCGAGAATAATTCTCTCCTGGGTTTGTCTGAAGGGGATCTGTTTTGATGCATGATCGCTGGGATGATTCAACAAGGGGTGGTGGTGATCGTACTCTGAGGTGAAAACAGGCCTCAATTGCACTATTATCTAATTTTTGAACATCTGTGGTCAAGCATTCTGGTCTTCACTTTGAGATACAACGTTCAGTGAATGCACATTATTAACAACCAGACTCTTAGCCAACATCTACAGTGATGGAGGAGATATAAGGAAACATTTAACAAGAAAACGAAATTGCACAGATAGATATTTCATTCACAGGGGCTAGGAACTTTGAGATGTTGATGGTTTAGTAAATTCTGCCACATCTGCCCATTTTATCAGTTGACATTTGGCTGCCCTCACTCCTTGAAGGTGACCTGTACAACACAAAAAGAAAACAAATTTATTGTAGGTATAGAGTAGGATTCAGGCTTGGTTGGGTTTTCTGCATGGAACCTCGTCACAAGGCGATCGTCTTGGACGTTCCTACTCTTTACCCAAGATGTCTCTGATAAGGGGTAGCCCTTCCACTTGATTAAATATTGGAGTTGTCTCCTGTGCCACCTCGAATCGATTTGCTGTACGTCATAATGGGTTTGGCCTCCTATGACCACAGGGTCTGGGGTCTCACGGAGAAGGGGGCCTCAGGATCGATCCATGGGTTTGAAGAGGCTACTACGCTGGCTAGAAGTGATTAGAACCAGAATCCAAAAGCCTCTAACAGGTGTCTCCCCACCTGCTTGCACAGGTGACCCTTGAGTTATGACTACTTATTCAGTGATCATTCGAAGTTAAGAACTAGGAGACTTAACAAGCAGTTTGCAAAATTGCAGCTTGTTGCAGCATCCCCCCCAAAAAGTCATGTGATTGTAATTCAGGTACGCACCAACCAACCTGTAACTACCACAGTGGCAGGATCCCGTGGTCATGTGATTGCTTTTTGCTACCTTCCTTACCAGCTTCTCACAGGCAAAATCAATGGGGAAACTCACAGGAGGTCACAGGTCATTCCCACTCCTACCATGTTTTTCACATGCCTGTAACACCCACCCACTCACTCACCTGTGCTCAGTAATATCTATCCTTGGCACCCATGCACTCACCCATAGCACCCATGTGTTCCCACCAAATGTTTGCACTTTGCAGTAAAAGACATGTATAAGCAGAGGTAGAAGCTGTTAAATGCTAGAAAAATGGCTAAA
The DNA here is from genome assembly GCF_049901735.1 of Notechis scutatus. Lineage (NCBI taxonomy): Eukaryota > Metazoa > Chordata > Lepidosauria > Squamata > Elapidae > Notechis > Notechis scutatus. The sequence goes on from NC_142012.1 coordinate 60,824,081, forward strand.
ATAATAATTTAAACAAGAAATTATTTTTAGGGCATCTTTCTATAGATGTGACAGAGACCAGGTTCAACTCCCTGGTTTGTATAATCCCATCGAAAACCATGCACACGCACACAGGCACACTTACATCCTTTCCTTGTTGAAAAGAAAGAATCATGAGATAAAATGGATTACAGGAGAACAGCCCTGTCAAACTCCAGGCCTACAGGCTGGACACATCACACACTGGCCACGCCCATGCCCACGCCCACGCCTGGCTTAATGAAGGGGGGGAAGTCCCGATACATCACATGATGCCGCCGTGACGACGTGAGTTTGACATCCCTGGCCTAAGGCAGATGTCTCCAAACTTGGCAACTTCAAGACTTGTGGACCAGTGGTGGGATTCAAAAAAAATTATTACCGGTTCTGTGGGCGTGGCTTTATGGTCCTGGCTTTGTGGGCGTGGCTTTGTGACCGTGGCAGGGGAAGGATACTACAAAATCTCCATTCCCTCCCCACTCCTGGGGGAAGGTTACTATAAAATCCCCATTCCCTCCCCACCCCACTAACCTGCTTTCCAGCTCCGTTCTCCTGAGCAGGGCAACAAAAGTAGACCCAGCGATCAACTGGGACTTGGGAGGCAGAAAATAGATGGGGGCAGGGCTGGTCAGAGGTAGGATTTGCCGGTTCTCTGAACTATTCAAAATTTCCGCTACCGGTTCTCCAGAATTGGTCAGAACCTGCTGAACACCACCTCTGTTTTGGACTTCAACTCCCCAAATTCCCTAGCCAGCATGGCCTCGCCATTCTATTGTCCTCTGTTCCTCTTCTGTTGCCCAACAATCCCTGAGTAAGGAATAATTTTGTAAACAATTCAATCCCTACTCTTACTTTGTTACCTCCCATAGATTTCAGATGCTTGAATGGGATTTCCAAAGAGCTGTCATTGTTTGTAAAACACAGCTTAAAAACAATCTGAACCATGTGGTGTCCCCATGATTTTTTTAAAAAAGAGCAAATGGTGGAATTTAAACTCCGTCTGTTGTTTTTTTTTAGGTGCATCGTATAAAAATGTGGCCACCATTTTGACTTATTTTAATACACTCTGTGGACACGCCTGATCTCTACTAAAAACATCTCCATGCCAATCAACCGCCTTTCTCTCACAGTGGCCTTTACAATGTAGATTCAGATATGAGGGTTCAGACCACTTACTCATGTATAACACGATGACCCATTATGGAAGACAGGAGTGGACTGCTGGGGGTGCGCAGGAGTTCGGGAGAGACCCCTAGCTAAGATTCTGTGCAGTTGGAGGACCCCCAAATCCCACTCCTGCCTGGCCCCACCCACCCCACCCCACCCCTCCCAGGAGTCCTGATGTAACCCGTTTTGAATACAGGTAAGTGCAGGGTGCGCACGGAGGCTCAGGGAGGGTGAAAAATGGGCCTCCTGGAAGTTTGGGAAGGCCGGAAACGGGCCTGTTTCCAGCTTCCAGAGAGCCTCCGGAGCCCGGGGAGGCCATTTTCACCCTCCCGGAGGATCGAGGAAAGCCTCTGGAGCTCAAGGAGGGCACCCACCCAGCAACCAGGCAGAGAACCCGCTGCTAAAATTTTTGAAGCTCCCCTCAATGGAAGATCTTTCAGGGTACTTGATGGTAGGTAGGACAGCCCCCCTTCTCATAAGCCAATAGCGAAGATGGCGGTTGGCAGGCAAATGGAGAGGACAGACTACTTCATGCAATCAGCAATTTTCCCTTTCTTACATTTTTTGCATTTCTTGGATGGATTCATCTGAACTTGTACCGTAAATGTAGTAGATGGATGACAATCCAAAGGAACGAGATCTAGGATTTGTTCACTAAAAATCCGATGATTATTTTACTAAGATTTCTTTTACCAGGGCACAGCTGCATAATTTCAGTACAGATTCTCTTAACTGTTTCTTTTTTATTCCTTCAAACTTGCTCAATGTTTCCTGGTGTCTCCGTAGGTAAATTGAAACAGGGCAGGAAATATTTTGCCTTTGAAAAATTATGTTAAGAATTGTCCCAGTGCTTGCTACGTGGCATTTTATAAGGATTTTAAAAAGGGACTAAACTTTCAAGTATAACCACAAGCCACGGAATGCTTTTATCTTTAAGTGCACACAGTTAATTCAATATTTGTACCATTTACAATAAACTTTGGGCATTTGAGACCTGATTCTAGCATATGTTTACTTTTTATCAGCTCTAATCCATTCCTTAATGTTAGTGTTTGCTTGCGGTTTTGAGAGCAAAGAGTTTCAAACAGCATTTAAAGCTGAAGTTAATTTTGTGTTAGATGTATATTATTTATCTATACTTGTTTGGCTTTCAATTTTCTATAAAATATGTTTTAGCAATATTTTGTTGGTTCTAGGATTATTAAATTGAATTATTACATTGAATATGAAAATAATTATATCTTCGTAATTATTTTTATGACCCCTAACTTTAGCTTTCTGAATTCATAGGAAAAAAAACATAATATTCAGATGACATTTTATCAGAGGCTAATATGACTAGCTATTTGCTGAAGTTCTTACTTTAGTTAGATCCTGTTAAAGCTATGAAAGCCTGTTTATTGCTCCTGTTAAAATAGAAATAATTTTCTATTCTATTCCATCAATTCAAACAGAAAAGCATAAGTCTTAATCTAGGATAATGTTCCTCAACCTTAGAAACTTTAAAATGTGAGAACTTCAAATGCCAGAATTCCCCAGCTGGCATGCTACCTATGGGTTGAAATCTACACATCTTAAAGTTGCTAAGATTGAAAAAGATTGATCAAGAAAAAAGAGATATTTGTGTCAAATAATCACCCCATATTTTTTTTAAAAAAAATCACTTTCTATGAGTTTCAAATATAGGAAGGGAAAGGAGGAAAGGAGGAAAGGAAAGGAGGAAAGAAAGCGAAAGGAAAGGAAAGGAAAGGAGGAAAGGAGGAAAAGAAAGGAGGAAGGGAAGGGAAAGGAGGAAAGGAGGAAAGGAAAGGAGGAAAGAAAGCGAAAGGAAAGGAAGGAAAGGAAAGGAAAGGAAAGGAAGGGAAAGGAAAGGAAAGGAAGGGAAAGGAGGAAAGGAGGAAAAGGAAAGGAGGAAAGAAAGCGAAAGGAAAGGAAAGGAAAGGAAAGGAAAGGAAAGGAAAGGAAAGGAAAGGAAAGGAAAGGAAAGGAAAGGAAAGGAAAGGAAAGGAAAGGAAAGGAGGAAAAGAAAGGAGGAAGGGAAGGGAAAGGAGGAAAGGAGAAAAGGAAAGAAGGAAAGGAAAGGAAAAGAAAGGAAAGGAAGGGAAAGGAAAGGAAAGGAAAGGAAGGGAAAGGAGGAAAGGAGAAAAGGAAAGGAGGAAAGAAAGCGAAAGGAAAGGAAAGGAAAGGAAAGGAGGAAAGGAGGAAAAGAAAGGAGGAAGGGAAGGGAAAGGAGGAAAGGAGGAAAGGAAAGGAGGAAAGAAAGCGAAAGGAAAGGAAGGAAAGGAAAGGAAAGGAAAGGAAAGGAGGAAAGGAAAGGAGGAAAGAAAGCAAAAGGAAAGGAGAGGAGAGGAGAGGAAAGGAAAGGGAAGGGAAGGGAAGGAGGAAAAGAAAGGAGGAAGGGGAGGGAAAGGAGGAAAGGAGGAAAGGAAAGGAGGATAGAAAGCGAAAGGAAAGGAAGGAAAGGAAAGGAAAGGAAAGGAAAGGAAAGGAAAGGAAAGGAAGGGAAAGGAGGAAAGGAGGAAAGGAAAGAAGGAAAGAAAGCAAAAGGAAAGGAGAGGAGAGGAGAGGGAAGGGAAGGGAAGGGGAGGGGAGGGGAGGAGGAAAAGAAAGGAGGAAGGGAAGGGAAAGGAGGAAAGGAGGAAAGGAAAGGAGGAAAGAAAGCGAAAGGAAAGGAGGAGAGGAGAGGAGAGGAAAGGAAAGGAGAGGAAAGGAAAGGAAAGGAAAGGAAAGGAAAGGAAGGTAAGGGAAAGGAGGAAAGGAGAAAAGGAAAGGAGGAAAGGAAAGGAAAGGAAAGGAAAAAGGAAAGGAAAGGAAAGGAAGTTAATGGATGAAGAAGGGAAGGGAAGGGAAGGGAAGGAAAGGAAAGGAGGAAAGGAAAAGAAAAGAAAGGAAACCCTTATGTGTTTCAGTCACCGACCACTACTGAGTCAACGGATTGTGAACCGAATTTCTCCTGCATCGCCCGATCACATAGTTTCGTCGTGAAGCATGGGTATCCAGCTAGTACTGTATATCCCAGCTCCATTTCTTCATGCACAGAAAACATACAAAGCGTTTCATTAAAATACCTTTTCTCATCTTTTCCCCAGCACTGTTTTTTACTAAAGGGATCATAATTGTTATGTTGAGACTTATTTCAGATTTAGAATTAGTGTAAATTTAGGATATTAAGTGGTTCCTCCTAAATTTGTTGATGGAGCCCAGCCTGTGAGTCTCCAAAACAAGAATATATCTGATAATCTCCCAGTGACAGTTGCTATAGCATTTCTCAGAACACCATTTCCAGTTATTTTTCAAAAGCCAGTGTTGTAGCTCAGTGTGGGAGGCATGATGTTCCATTAATGTCACATTTGAGTGATTTACTTGCTTTATCTTCTAAGGTTACACATTGTTAGTACTACCCGTCCACCTGGAGTTTCCAGGAAAGCAATAGCAGTCCCTTCTTTCAAGAATACGCCGTTACATTTCTTGCACTACCCTCTTTCTAATTCCCAGCCCATTTTATTTATTTTTTATTCCCAAGCATTTACACCATTCTAATTTCTTCCACCACCTTCTTTTGAATGGAAACCTGGCACACAACTGTGGGATTCGTTGTCTAGTTTTGAAATAAACAATCACCAGCCAAAACTTCCAAGAGAAAACAATGGTAATTTTATTTACTGCTTTGCCAAAAGGGTGTACCACCACGCACACAGGTACAGTGGACACACCCTAAATCATCCATATAGCCTTATATTCTCTATTGCCGTTACAAATTTACCTCCCACTTTTTCCTCATTGGCTTAGTATTCATGCTGTCACAACCTATCCAAAGCATCTAAAGTGAATGTATTATCTCTGCCTCAATTACGTCTCCCACTACCAGGGGTGGGATTCTACCGGTTTGGGCTGGTTCAGGCGAACCGGACGTTAAATTTGCACCTGGTTTACCAAACCGGTATTTGAACCGACTGGCTGGCCCTGTCCACCCCACCCCACCCTTCCCAGGAGTCTCCATGTGGCCTATTTTCAGTGCAGGTAAGTCCACGCGGAGGCTCTGGACCCTTGGGAAGGCGAAAAACAGCCAAATTAGAAGAACCGGAAGTCACAAAATAGGCCTGTTTTCTGGCTTCCAGAGGGCCTCCAGAGCCCAGGGAAGGTCATTTTCACCCTCCTAGAGGGAAGCCTCTGGACCAGGGGTGGTATTCAGCTGGTTCGCACCGGATCGGGCGAACTGGTAGCAAGGATTTGGCATGGGTTGCCGAACCGGTAGTAAGTTCTGGCTGGCCACACCCACGACCCGGACGCCCGGTCGCCGCTGGCTCACTTGCCCCACCTTCCCGATGCTTGCTCACCCCGCCCACTTGCTGCTCGCCCCTTAAGGTATTTCTTTCTTTTTTTTTCCCCTTTCCAACAATCAACTCTTCATACTATCAGCTGTGCTGGGATTCACCTTGCTGAGGCCCAGGAAGGCAAAAAATGGAGGAAGGGGCTCAGTCCCCCTCCATTTTTTGACTTCCTGAGCCTTTTGGGAACAAAACGCCCCCTCTAGAGGTTCCTCTGAGGTTCAGAAGGCCCCCAAAATGGGTGGGGGGGTGGCTGCAAAAAAGCCACGCCCACCCAGTCACATGGCCACACCCACCTAACCATGCCCACCAAGCCATGCCCACAGAACTGGTAGTAAAAAAAAATTGAATCCCACCCCTGCCCACTACTCTAAATCTATCGTCCCCTGCCCTTATTTACGAATTTCTTTTTATGGTTCTAGTTCCTAGGGGTTGTCTCTAAAGTAACTATCATATCAGTATTTTCCGGTTAAGGCCGGTTTCTAGCATAGCAGAGACCTTCCTACATACAATTCTCAAGCTTCAGCCTAGCTCATGGGATTAGAAATATATGCAAAGTATTTTCTTCACTTCTTTGTGTCTTCTTACAAATCTGTAAAAACAATATCCTCTGTTTGCCATACAACCATAAAAAGCACTCCAGAAACAATATATGGTAGTAAACATAGATGAGCCATTGAGGTCAACTGGAAATTCATCCAATTCCAGCTCATTTACAAAAGCTTTTGTATAAATCATATGTTGGAAAAACTTGTTTTGCCACAGTCGTGTTTAAATTTAGAAGATAACTAAAGCATCTTCAGTTTATTGAAGAGAACCAGTGAAAACAAAAATCTCATCCAAGATGCTTGAATATATTGTAACTCATTAAAAGGAAAATGGCCCCATGCTTCTTTCCTTGTGGCTTCATTTATTTAGTTAGTTTGTTTTTCAGGATCTTTATTTATTTCTGGCTCAACATGAAATGGATTCCTTCTTACATAAATATGACAGGATGTCCTTTTAAAACTTTGGATCTGCTTTAGAACAAAGTTTTGTTGGGATTTTGCAAGGTTTTTTTTTTTTTAAATTTGAGCACTAACAACTAGGATAATATTTTTCAAATTTGGCAACTTTAAGATATGTGGACTTCAACTCCCAAAATTCTCCAATCAACAATTCTAGGAGTTAAGAATTACAGAATTAACTATGTAAAGACTTATATGTATATTTATATCTATCTATATTTATTTATATATTAACTTGAAATTTTATAATGAAAGAAATTTCATTCACTGTGCAAAGAATCTAGGGCCCAGCATATAGAAAGATGATAAGGAAATGGAAAAGATGTCTTGACGTTGATATAATGATGTATAAAGTTTTATTTTACATTTTTAAATTTTGAAAACTAAATAAAATTTAATTTAAAAAAAGAAAGAACAAGCGAAATAATCTTATGCTCATTAAGATGACATCTAAATTTGTAATTAATATTGATATGATATATTTCCCCCTTTTTATCCTCATCACAGTCTATACTTGAAATAAATGTGATAGCGTGTGTGACGACCCAGAGTGTAATACAAATATAACAATATCCAAAACGTAAATAAATAATCAGGGACCCACCTTTTTCTTCCCCCCTCCTCCTCCTCCCCCCCCCCCCCCTTAACAATCAAAAAGCTTTCGGGAATCTTTCTCCCAGCGCCTCTTTTTTTAATACGGCCAAAACGTAAATAAATGTCCTTTAATGCCTCCAACTTGGTCCCACTGTTCAATAATTCTCATTGGAGATAAAACATACTCAAAAATAGTCTTCCAAAGAAAGCAATGCAGTCAGAACTTAATGAGCAGATAGAGGTGAAATAAAAAACCAAATTACAATGATGAAATTTCCACAACGGACCAGGAGAAGTAATTACCAAATTCAAGGAGATAACGAGGCACAGTTTGTTGGAAGGATGCCAACCAAGATAACTTCAGACCAAAATAAAACACGCTTTACTTCTGACAACGCTGTGTTTTAACCATCTCTCTTATATACTAGTCTCCCCAGCTGCAACCAATGAAGAGGATCATGGCCGCTTCCTCTCTCGCAAGCCAAGTTGTTGCCTTCTCCGTTCCTCCCTGCATGTCCTAGGATGCAGAGGGGATGGGCCTGGGTCTTCCTCTGATTGCCCAGCCGGCCTCTGCCCTTCCCCAGCCTCCTCCACAATCTCTGGAGCCGCACCTCCACTCCCGGTCAACTGTTCCTCTTCTCCCTCAGAGTCCGACTTTACCAAGGGCATGATAGCATGCTAATGCAGTTCAATATGCCTGTTGGGAAACATCAGGTGAAGTTCTCTCATTTGTGCATTACTGTATTATGATGGCATTATTTTTCAATGGAATGATTGGGAGAGGGTTGAGGAAACACTGCAGCTTCCTGCTACTCCTTATTTTTCATAGTTGTTAAATGTTGTAAATAGTTACTTAAACCTGGAGCTGAAGTCTTCACTCAGGTCCGCTGTTTAAGCAGGAGAGTTGCTTTAAACTGATTGGTTGCCTGGCTGACAACTCCCTATCAAAGGAGCGCTGTCAGCCAGACTGAGTTCACTGAGTTAATAAAGAGCTTTGGCTGAAGATCACTCTGTGTCTCTTACATTCAAGCCTACAACTCAACAATAGTGAAGATATTTCTAATTTTATTGTGCAAATTATGGTGAAATTCTGACAATAAGTGGAGCAACAGAGCATGAGGATATGTAGGTTACCACAACAAAGAAAAAGAATATTTTAACCATTTGTTTAGCTTAGTTTAGCTTTTCCAGGAATGCCTTCTTTTCTTACTTCTGGCATCCCTGTTGGATGACAAATTCCCATCACTCACTAGAAAATGGTAAACTTTGCAAAGAATCTAGGGCCCAGCATTATAAACAAAAAGTATAATAGATTTATTTTAAGTCTAATTATACACGTGCCCTAGAAATGCCCATTAAAATGATGCAAATACTTGAGGCAGGCATTACGTGGCCATGAAATTAATAGGCATACAGAAAGGACTGGAAACAAAATGGTGGATGAAGATGCCATAATGGCTGTTTCATGGATTATTGCACAATGATCTTTGATCCAGTTCTGTGACATCTTTCGAACAGAATAGAATAGAATAGAATAGAATAGAATAGAATAGAATAGAATAGAATAGAATAGAATAGAATAGAATAGAATAGAATAGAATAGGTTTATTGGCCAAGTGTGATTGGACACACAAGGAATTTGTCTTAGTGCATATGCTCTCAGTGTACATAAAAGCAAAGATACATTTGTCTATATTATTATTGTTATTGTTATTATTGTCATTGTCATTGTTGTTGTTGCAATGTATAGTCTTCTAAGAGCCCTACTAAATATTATGAGGAGTTTAAATGAAAAGTAACCCTAGAGACAGCATGCTAGAAGGTTCTTATGGAAGTACATGTTGACAAAAAAAGAAGTCACAAAAACATCTTAAATTATAAGACTCTCACAGAGCTTTTCTTTCAATGGCCAACCCAGATCTATTTTTAAGGGACACATTGCATGAAAAATTACATTGGTTTCATTCAGGGCTGGCTGTAGATGAAGGGTCAAGGCAGCACAAACTTTTTTTTTTTAATTCCCCACTAGTAGATGTCCCTAGCATATAGAAAGGATTGGAATGAAGTACTGTTTAGAAAACTGGGAAGAATAATTATTTCCTTGTTGTTAACATTAATTAATTCTTTCTTTCTTCTAGAAACCCGAGAAAATACACAGTGAATTATTTTGCCCTAATTATTTTTCTCACAAATGTAACTCTGCGGGGTAGATTGGGCTGAGAAGTAGAAACAAGTCAAAGTTCAGTGAGGTCTGATCAAACTCCTTAACTGTTACCCCAACCTTAATCCAATTTGACACCATGCAGTTATCTGGACTACAACTGTCATCATTTTGCAAGTCGGTGTTGGCTTTTTGTCTGGGAGCACAAGACATCGTTGTCCAATATAATATAACTACAAAGTGCTGGAATAGGACAGAATGGTTTGTGAGAACTATGATTGAGTCCTCTGGTTTTGTAAATGAATGTTTAAAATATAGCTATGACGCTTGCTTCTGTTAGTACTGAGGGATGTGGTTGCCTAGCAACAGAGTAGTCACTAAACTGCATGAAGATTGAATTTCCTGAATCAAAAGTAGATCTTTTAGAATATGTCAGGACAGCTTGACCAGAATGGTATAAAGAAAGACACACTTTTTCCTCCATTTTATTTAGTGGTTGAAAATTGTGACTCATTTTTCAAGATTATTAGCTCCACTAACTTTAATATGTTTTCTCCATCACTTTTCTCACAGATGTACATATCTCCAAGTTGAGTAATATCCAGTATTTGGTCTCTCTTTACTTTCCTGATTTCCAGATCTGTATCCATTATAAAACTATGGGGAACATGTTCAGAGTATCACAATGTAAATTCAGCGCCAGAAAAGTAAACACAGCTGACTGAGGGTTCATTTAACTTCTTTATAAACATATAAAGTAAATTTTACAATATCAGTTGTAGATTTCTCCAACATGGAGCAAACTCTTTTTTTTTTAATAGAAAGTTTTTTTTATTTTTAATAACAAACATAAACACAAAACATAATACATAAAACAAAAATAAAACCTTCTTTCAATTGTACAGTGTGTGGGTTGGTACATATGTCTTGTGCAAAATATCTATAGTCTTTTCCTCTTAAATTTATATTCACATTGCATTAATTAACTTTCCATATCATATTATATTATATTATTACGATACAATCATTAGACTTTAATTTCATTTCCATATTATCCTTTAGAGCACATCTCAATTCTTACTAAATTTTTATTCATATTATATTTTATTTAAAGATAATCAGTTATAGTATATCATTACTACTATAATATACTTCAATTTCTTATTTTTCTATTTAACCATTGATAGAATAAATCCCATATTTTATTATACTCTTTTTCTTCTTGCTCTCTAATTGCTAATGTTAATCTGCTCATTTATGCACATTCCATTATTTTCTTTTTTCTTTTTTTTTAAGCAAGTTTTATTAATTTCAAAAAACAAACAAATCATCATCAACCATTACATATCTAAACCTTTTTCCATTATAGATTTAACAAGTCAGATAAAACCTTATCTTATACAATACATTTCTATATTATTTCATCTATTTCTTTCTGACTTGATTATCGTCACTCTCTTTCTATGTTTCTACAAGGTTTCACCAATACTCTCAAAGACATAAACAAACACAAACATACATATAAAAAATCTTTTAGTAAAGTAACTTGGCCCCAGGTACCTCTCTTTATATGGGCTTTAATTATATTCATGCTCATCTTACAGATCATTACTTATTTTATTTACCATTCTGTATCTTCTATATAAACTTCTCCACACATTTCACTCTTCATAATTCTATCTTATTCAATCCATCTTAATTTAAATCATTATATTTGTATCTTTTGCCCATCCTTTATTATCCCTCTATCTCATTCCTTATAATGAAAAAAAAAAAAGAATTTCTCCTGAAATCACTAATCAGAGTATGATGCCTTTCTATCCTCTCCCTAAATTAATTAGATTAACATTCAAAATAACACCTAATACCCAATTTGATTCTGCTTGGTACATTCTATCTACTAATTTTTACTTTTAATAACAATAAAAACAGAATAAAAAATAAAAAATGTTTAAATACATAATATCCTCCTAAATACGTACTTAAATAATAAATCTAAATAATAAATCTTATAGCATTCTCATTGCCTTTCCCTTCAATATTTTATTACATTTTAAAAATCAATCATTATTAAACATTTCAACATTTTAATTTCTTATTAACTCTTAAGCCTTTCTAATTTTCTATTTCTAATACAAATGTTACAGTACCATCTTGTGTACCTTGCAGAATCTTTTTTAAAAAAGATTTATGCTTTACCCATTATCCCTAAAAAGGATTCCTCTTTTCCCATCTAGTTTTAAAACTTTGTGGCTTTTCTCCGCCTTTCCCCTTTCTTTCTTCCCCCACCAAATCTTCCTACCCCCCCTTCTTCTAACCTCTATCTTGCCGGCATCCCTTCTCTGTTGTATTCCCTTTTTCTCTTGTTTGCTATCATTGTATTTATTTTGCATCATATTTTTCTCTTTCTTAAATGTTTTTTTAGATCTTAAATCCTTCATTTTCCTCGCTTTCTTCCTTCCTTCTTTTTTAGATGAATTTTGGGATTCATTGAAGATGGCGTCTTCATCTTCTTCTTGTTGTTCTTCAGCTTCCATCTGTATTGTCTGTTCATAGTTAACCAACGCCATTTTTAAAAAAAGAAAAGCTTTTTCCATACCATCTTTACAGGCTGCTTTTGTTTGTTCATATTCATCCCTCAGTTCCTCAAAAGAAAAAGCCATTATAGATCTTTTCTTTTCTTTTTCCCTCTTTCTTCTCACACCAACCAAAATATTCCAAAAGAAAAATAAGACAATCCCAAAGTCCACAATCCTCAATCAAGCCAAGCCAAGCCAAAATTCCCCCTTTCTCTTCCAGGGGTAGTATCAGACAAAGGAAAAAAAATGTTCAAATCTGTGTTTTGAAGCCTTATTAAGATTTTATTTCTGTTTTCAAATCCTTAAGGCATCTCCTCCAACAAAATCCAACCAGATAAATATATTTTTTGTCCTCTCCCTTCCGACTTATCCCAAAAAGCTAGTTTTACCTGAAAAAAAGACAGGTTTCTCAATATCCATTTATTAATTCCGTCGGGGGGGAGAGTAAACTTTCCTTTCAGCACCTCAGAATTGCCGCTTATTTTCTCTTGTGGAAAAAATCATCCAAAAAGCCATCATTTTCAGGAATTAAATTAAATATATCTTAGAGTCCTGGGTCGACCAAGAAGACTTTCACTTTTAAAAACTTTCTCCTCTTCCTCCAGCGCATACTTGCCCAGCTGCCGGCTTCTTTGTGGCGGCCATTACAGACCGCCGCTGCACCGTCTTGGTAAAAGGAGGTTCTGCCGGCTAGGGAGGGGTCTGCAGCACCCCAAACCCTTTCCCGGATCCCCCTACCTTCAGCTGCCCCTACAGGGCAGCCTTGCTCCGCACCCTTTCGGATCGGAGCCCCAAAAATGGCTAGCGCGGCAGGGATCGCGCAGCTTCGCGAATCCCTACCGCTCGCAAAGCCGACAAACCGGAAATTCCCCATTATTTTCTTAATTACTTCCTCTTCCATCGGAATTTTCTCATTTTTCCAATTTTGGGCAAATACAATTCGAACTGCAGCTAATACATTAATAATCAAATATGCCAATTCTCTGTTGTAACCTTCAGGTAAAATTCCCAATAAAAATACTTCTGGTTTTAAATCTATATGCTGTTTTGTCATTTTTTTTCCAACCACAACATGGAGCAAACTCAAACAGAAGCAGACATGTTACAGGTTCGGAGCAGAACGATGACTCAGGAGCTCAGAAACAGACATCAGTTTCATTTTAGTTCAGCAGGCAAGCAAGACACACAGCAGAGGAGTTTCATTTTCAATAGACAGACTCAGAGCTCAACATAGCTTCAAAGCTGCAGATATAGAGCTACGCTTAGGCTACTTCAAGTTTCAGTTTCCAAACAGTCCTCATTGGCTGACTTAGTTACTATGCCTATTCATAGTAGTTCACCTTCTTACCATGCTCCATTCCAGTTCATGAATATATTCTGACAGAACACAGCTTCCAAATCCAAAGTGCATTGTAGAATCTGCACAAGTTTCAAGTGCTCAAGTTAGAGAACAGGATTTGCCTATAGTCCAGGTTTTATCAGAGGTGGTATTCAGCAGGTTCTGACCAGTTCTGGAGAACCGGTAGCGGAAATTTTGAGTAGTTGGGAGAATCAGCAAATACCACCTCTGACTGGCCCCGCCCCCAATCTATTCTCCGCCTCCCGAGTCCCAGCTGATTGGCTGGGTCTTCTTTGGTTGCCCTGCATAGGAGAACGGGGCTAGAAAACAGGTCAGTTGGGTGGAGAGGGAATGGGGATTTTGCAGTATCCTTCCCCTGCCACGCCCACCAAGCCACGCCTACAAAACTGGTAATAAAAATTTTTGAATCCCACCACTGGGTTTTATCTTTGATTTCTATATAGACAGAGTTGGGGCACAAGCTTCTCCAGAATCTTGGAGATGAAGGACTTGCCAGTGTGAGTGTAGATCGGGGTTTTTCAAACTTGGCAAACTTTTAAGATGGTTGAACTTCAACTCCAAGAATTTCCTAGCCAGAAATCAGAATAATTTGAAATAATTTGAAAATTAAACAAAAAAACATTTGAAAAAAAACAAGTGAAGATAGAATCATTCAGTCATGAAAAATGTGTTTTGTAGAAGCCTGCTTTGAAAAATTCTTCAAAGTGCCCTCAGGTTTTGGGTTTTGTTTTAAACATGAAATAACTTCGTTAAAAATCATTTTATCTGCTTCTTCTTTTCACTATTGCTGAAGGCTGGGCTTCTGCCTTATTGGGCAGATTTTCCAAAATAGAAATAGGCTTCTTTTTAAAGAGATCCACACACAAAGCCCTTCTCTGTTGCACTCATATTTCTGTCTTTAGCTAGGAGAATTGACCAGCATGCTAAGCAATCACTTCTGAATGTTGACAGAATACTTGGGCTAACCACAATTCTTTAGGCCAGTGGTTCTCAACCTGTGGTTTGCGTATCCCTGGTGGGGTGTGTGTACGTGTGATGCATTGGAAGAAATGTCCATCTGGGTTCAGTTCCAAGTGGGAAGAAAGGCACTGGAAACATGGGGGCTGCTTGGAAGGATGGTTTAATGGTGAAGGAGAACCACCAAGTATGTGCAGAGGTGGTATCCAGCAGGTTCTGACCAGTTCTGGAGAACTGGTAGCAGAAATTTTGAGTAGTTCGGAGAACCGGTAGCGAAAATTTTGAGTAGTTCGGAGAACCGGTAGCGAAAATTTTGAGTAGTTCGGAGAACCGGTAGCGAAAATTTTGAGTAGAATGGAGAACTAGTAGCAGAAATTTTGAGTAGTTCGGAGAACCGGTAGCGAAAATTTTGAGTAGTTTGGAGAACCGGTAGCGAAAATTTTGAGTAGTTTGGAGAACTGGTAGCGAAAATTTTGAGTAGTTCGGAGAACCGGCAAATGCCACCTCTGACTGGAGATTTTACAGTATCCTTCCCCTGCCACACCCACCAAGCCACACCCACACAACCGGTAGTAAAAAAAATTTGAATCCCACCACTGATATGGGCTGCCACAGATGTTTCAAACCCTTGAATTTCTAAGCTAAGCAAAAGCAGAAACATCCCTGCAGCTCTCCTTTAATGTGTGTTTTTTTTAAAAAAAATATTAGCGAGGATAACAAAATGGCGTAGAGCAGTGGTGGGATTCAATTTTTTTTACTACCGGTTCTGCTGGCTGAGGAATTCTGGAAGTTGAAGTCCAAAAGTCTTAAAGTTGCCAAGGTTGGAGACCCCTGGGGTAGATGACCACATGGAGGGAGGGAGGGAGAGGGAGAGAGAGAGAGATTAATACCCTCCCTTGGACTTTGTAAGAAATATATCCTATCGGTTGTCAGACTCGCAGGTGTCAACTCATAAAACATTCCTATGCCTGTTTTAGTAGTTGCCATTAAAAAAGGAGGAGAGAGGAAGGAAATCTGGAAGAGCAGTGCAGCTGTTTGAAATCAAAAGTACATTCCAACTCTTATCTTTAAAAGATTGTAACTAAAATACCAGAGTTTTTGCCCGCGAATATATTTAATTGGAGGATGTGAATGATGACAGCCAGCCTGTGAACGTGCTCAATTGGAGAATCTGGTTTATGAGATACCCAGGGGGGAAACAGGCTCACGGGTGACTGTAAATGACGTATCACCCTGGCCATGCCCCCCTCCAGCCCCCGGAGATTAAACACAACCCTGATGGGGCCCTCAATGAAATTGAGTTTGACACCCCGACCTAGGTATTTCTTCTCGTTCCTCTTGATGGAAGACTTACCATATATTACAATTGATGAGTAGGATTCCTGTTTATATTTCTGCAATACTGAACCTTATCACGCTTCTGAAAAGTTTGATTACAAATCCATCTTTGTAACAGGAAGCATTCTGACCACCACAATTATCCATTCTTAACTGTAAGCTGAATTTTATCAATTCTTTGCAGTTTAGATGTTTTAAGATTTCTGACTTTGTTATGACAAAAAAAACCTTTTTTTTAAAAAAAAAAAGCAAAGCCAAGTGCTCAAAATAACCTTAAAATCCTGCCAGCCTCCAAGAGATCTAAGTGAAATTCCAAAAGTCAAAATATCTACAAAAAAATAAGGCCAAGAACTGATAGCATTGAAAATTGTGGAGTTTTTCAAGGCTTTGTCAACATGTTGAATCTTCTTTGTGTTCATTCTCCATTTGAAGGTTTTTAAAAAAAAGTTAAACCATGTTCATCAAAGAATCATTCATCTTCCAAATTGTTAAAGGAGCTGGAGTTTGTTAAAAGAAAGATTTAATATAGTGTGGCACATTAAGGTGATAGGTTATTCTTTACTTCCTCTTGAAAATCTTGGTACTTGTCAAATCACTGTTCACACTACACATCATATTAAAGTCTAGGTACGAGATCAAAAGCTTCCCATGTGCCTTAGGTCTGCAGCTCTTGATGTCAGCAGTTGAACTCACATAATGTTCTCACAACGTTTGAAATGGATTTTTGTAACAGTTCATACAAACACAGAAATTTGTCTAGCACATCTCATCCCCTTCACTTGCTGAGTAAAACATCAAATCTTTTTTTTCTGTCATTCCACTAAAAATGGCAACGATTAAACTCAAAGCAGACCCAGAACAATATTATTGTTGTTGTTTCTACTTTGGCTACCTTTCTAGGCACGTTCTTTTCACTTAAAAAAAAGAATATGCTAGTTCCATATTGGCGAACCTGTGCCACGTGTGCCGGAAGTGGCAGGCAGAGCTATTTCCCCCGGCACGCGAGAGTTTTCCCGGAAGAGCCCCACTGTGCATGTGTGTGTGCACCGCTCGACAACTGATTATCGGGTATCTGGTGCGCATGCTCAGGGGACGGAGGGGGTGCGCGGGAGGTGAGTGCGCATGCGTAGGGATGTACTGCATGTGAGGAGATCTTGCGCGCATGCACAGATGCGGCGTGCAAGGCAGAATCGCCCACATATGTGCAGATGCATAGTGCACAAGGAGCGCAATTATCGGCACGGGAGCTGAAAAAGATTAGCTACCATTGCCCTAGTTTATCAATTTTTTAAAAAAATACAAGGAACTAAAATATAACTATTAAAAATTTCCAGCCACTGAAATTAATCAACGGCAAACACTTCGATGGGTGAGGAAATCCACCATGCTCAACAATTTTGAACTGTTTGCAGAGGTCCACTGTGCTTCACAATCTGAACCACAACAGATGATGGTTACAATCTTTCAGTCTCCAAAAACCAAGTAAGTTACTTTGTGATTCTTCCAAGCAGATTTTCAAAAAAATTTCCTTACCAATCAATAGAATCTTGCCAAACTGAAGTATATATAACATAAGGCATGTACTGTAGAAACCATTAAGAAGGAGCCATCCTCACCCTCTTTCTCTCACCCAAACTATCTAAACTGAGTTATATCTTGCTCCTCTGAATGCATTCCCTTCCTCCTGGGAATCTGGACTACATTCTGTCCCACAACCCCAAGAGAAGAACTCCAAGATGCATATATTGTAGCCATGAAGAACCTTGTAAAGTCAGCTCAAAAGAGAATCAATGTAATTATGTCCCCAATTTTGCAGACTCTTCAGTAGCCATCTTATGGTCTTCTACCCAAGATGAATCTTCTGATCCAGGGGTTGTCAACCTTTTGGACCTCAGGGACCACCAAATTCATAATTTTAAATCCTGTGGAACAGAGACCCTGAGAAAAATCCCCCAAAAAAGTCTGCATGAAAATTCCCCACCCCCTTTTCCTACCAATCGATCATTCTTTATTTGGGATCTTAGGATACTGTCTCCAGCTCTGTTCTCGGGGAGAGGGGAGAGAGAGACTTTTGGCTTCATGCAAGGAAAGCAGCAGAAGCAGCAGAAGTCTTTCTTTCTCTCCCCCAAACTCCACCAAAAATGAGTCTTTGTGTAACTTATCGTGCTGGCGCAGCTTCTTGGCGCAGAATATCTTGCAGGGTCCAAAAGATTCATTTCTGGCAGAGCTTGTGGGGAGAGAAAGAAAGACTTTTGCTGCTTTCCTTGCATGCAGCCAAAAGCAGAAGAAGAAAGAAGCGGAAAGAAGCAGCCAGGTGGCCAGGCGAGGTGCATGGTGCGAGTGGGGCAAGTTTCCCCTTCTGCCCTTTCCCCCCATCCCTTCACTACCTCGTGTTGTTCACAATGCAAGTGATGCAAGCCTTGTGTTCCCATGGGCCATGTGGGCAGCCCAGCCTTGTGTTCCCATGCAGTCTGGATTAATTGCTTTGGGGGATGATTTTGGGGGGTGACATTTCTCTGCGGACCACCAAAATTTTCTCGCAGACCACCAGTGGTCCCCGGCCCACTGGTTCGCAACTACTGTTCTGATCTACCCTTTATAATGTATGGACAGAAACCTCTATAGGATGGTTCAAATAGGCAAGGAGCAACTGAATGGAGATTTGTGGGCAATCTCAAGTCTATTCCTTGTCTGTGCAGGAATTGTAAAGAGATGGCTCACTCGTTATTTCTTTCATAGTTGTTGACTCCACTTTTCATGGATATATTTTTAGACATATACTTTCTGTTTGCTGCCTAGAGTCCATTAGAATTGGGGTTGGTTGCAAATATAGATGAATGAATATGAATGAATGAATGAATGAATGAATGAATGAATGAATGAATGAATGAATGCTTCCTCCAATGGAAAGAGAAAGAGAACAGATGGGGCACTCTCAGCCTAATAAACATTGGTTATTAAACAATTAACATTATTACAAACATAGAACTGAGAGGGGCATTTAGGACGTTGTGTCCAATCCATGCTCTGTGCATAAATCTAAATTAAATCATTCCAACAAATAGCTGATTAGCCTCCATTAATCCAGTGAAAGGGAGCTCACCATATCTCTGGAAAAGGGTTGCGTCATCGAGAGGGTTTTTTTTTCCTGATATTTAATTGGAATCTGCCTACTTGTAACTTAACTCCCTTCTTCCACATCCTGCATTTTAGACTGAGAACTTGACCATTTTTCAGGTATTGAAAGTGGCAGCATATTCATAGCTGTGAACAAGTCCATCTCCTTTCATCTTTCTCCATTAACCAGAGGTCTGCTCTCATTATAGCTGAATAACCCTGATGGATTTTTTTTCACGGCTATATATGCCAAGTATCGCATCACAGATAACCTTGCTATTAATACAGTGTATTTTGTGCAAGCTAAGAGATGGGCATTTTGAAGTATGATTAATGCGACTCTGACGTACATCTACTGTTTTCCAAAATGTTTGTTTTAAAGGCAGAAAATGTTCAAGCTATTTTCACACTGAAAAAAAGAGATCTATTTTAGTTTTAATTGCACAGCTGTTTTCTAATTTGAATTCACTTGGCTGATTTTCTTACATTTTTACAGAGCAGGGCACAAAAGATTTCCAAATTATTGCCCATCTCTTTCCTGTTGCTTCAGTTGAATGTGGTTAGCTTAAAGGGCCACCTTTTCTGAAAACAAAGGATGACATGTGGTCTCACTAAACAAAAAAAAAAAAAAAGTTTTAGGTAATTGTTTTAGGAAGGGTTCACTTTTATGCCCTCTTGGCCACATTCCAAACATGTCTTGATAAACATTTGCCTATGTCATATCTTCTTGATGTTGTCTTGGCCTCATCTCTTAGTTTGATTGCTCAAGGTTTAAGCAATCTTTTTCCTTCTTCCCTGACACCATTTTTGCTGTGAACATACTCTAGGACGGGGTCGCCAACCTTTTGGACCTCAGGGACCACCAAACTCATAATTTTAAATCCCGCAGAGCAGAGACCCTGGGAAAATCCCCCAAAAAAGTCTGCAGGAAAATTCCCCACCCCACTTACCTACCAATCGATCATTCTTTATTTGGGATTGCAGGATACCATCTCCAGCTCCGTTCTCAGGGGGAGAGAGAGACTTTTGGCTTCATGCAAGGAAAGCAGCAGAAGCAGCAGAAGTCTTTCTTTCTCTCCCCCAAAAATTTCTGCCAGAAATGAGTCTTTGTGAGACTTGTCACACCGGCACAGCCTCTTGGAGCAGGAGGCCTTGCAGGGCCCAAAGACTCATTTCTGGTGGAGTTTGGGGGAGAGAAAGGAAGACTTTTGCTGCTTTCCTTGCGTGCAGCCAAAAGCAGAAGAAGAAAGAAGCGGAAAGAAGCAGCCCGGTGGCCAGGCGAGGCATGTGGGGCAAATGGGGCAAGTTCCCCCTCCACCCTTTCCCCCTCCCCTCACTACCTCGTTTTGTTCACAATGCAAGCGACGCAAGCCTTGTATTCCCATGCAGCCTAGATTAATTGCTTTGGGGGGTGCTTTGGGGCTGACATTTCTCTGTGGACCACCGACATTTTCTCATGGACCACCAGTGGTCCCCAGCCTACTGGTGGGAGACCGCTGCTCTAGGAAACTCCATTGACCATGTGATAGATGCATGGTGAGTTCCTTGGATCTTCTCAGATCATACTGGCCATTGCTCTGAGGGCACACCTCCTTTGTCCTGAATTTTTGGTTTTTGCTACAGCAAATCGCACTCCCCAAGCTTCCGCAAAGCCAGCTGACAACATACTAGCTGGCACTTTTTTGTAGAATTTATCTAGTAATACTCTTGCAAATGCTTATACATATGGATTTAGTGTTCTTATTCTTAACTAGCTCAACACCGTGCTTCGCTACGAAACTATGTGGTCAGGCTTAGTTTTTAGGGAGGAAAATAAGGGGGGGAAATTTTGCCTCTGCCTTCCAGCATCCATTGGTA
The DNA here is from genome assembly GCF_049901735.1 of Notechis scutatus. Classification (NCBI taxonomy): domain Eukaryota; kingdom Metazoa; phylum Chordata; class Lepidosauria; order Squamata; family Elapidae; genus Notechis; species Notechis scutatus. Next base: position 60,844,564 of record NC_142012.1, read on the forward strand.
TTCATCTGGCTAGCATCCTGTCAGTGTGTGTGAGAGTTGAGAGCTATTTGGAAACTGAAAGAGTATTTGCGGTGTGAGCAAGAAGGAGACAGCAAGGAGCCTGGGAGTGGCTTAGCTCAAGTGTTCTATATTAAAGCTGGTTGCTGCTGTGAAACTGAAACTGAAACTCCTCCCCTCTGCTTGTGTTTTGCATTTGGAAGATATTTCTTTTCAGATGGGGAGGGGGAGTAGAACTTCTTAGCATCAGAGCGTGTTAATAATAATAATGTAGGAAACACTAATGCTCTGATGGTCATTTCAAAAAAAATATTTCTTAGCAAGCACCTAGAAGCCAAGAGGAACTTACATGCCAAATTTCAAGTTTGTAGGCTTTATGGTTCTGAAGATTTTGTGATGAGTGGTATTTTGCATTTATGTAGAGAGATAGGAATTGGGCACAGCTAATCTACAGCAGGAGCTCCCAACCTGTGGGCTGCATCCCACATAGATCGTGGCCTATTTACAACTGGGCTGAATGGAGAGGTGGGCCAGTGCGTGCATGCACATAGCTCAAGTCACACTATTGGCAGGCGCCAGCACTTGCAGCTCTGTGGACAGGCTCCGGTGTTTGCAGTCACACTTCAGCCAAGCTCAAACATGCTCTTGATTAGCGCCACATGAGCTTGAACTGGAAGGTTAGACCAACAGCGGGGGAGGGAAATCCGCCCCAGGGTGGCTTGCTGATGTTGGTGGGAAAGTCGGTCCCATATTCCAGAGCTGCAGTAATCACAGGACTGGCCCTTTGGTCATCCTGGAGCAGCTCCTCCAGTCCATGGTAGGCCAGTGCACCTGGGTAGAAGAGCAGCTGCTCTGGGATGACCAAAGGGCCAGTCCTGTGACTACTGCAGCTCTGGAATATGGGACCGACTTTCCCACCAATGTCAGCAAGCCACCGTCAGTCAAAATTCATATTAGTGGTCCGTGGGATTTAAAATTATGAGTTTGGTGGTCCCTGAGGTCCAAAAGGTTGGCAACCCCTGCTCTAAAGCATCCTTCCCCCTGCCATGCCCACCAAGCCAAGCCATGCCCACCAAGCCAAGCCAAGCCCACCAAGCAAGCCACGCCCACCAAGCCACGCCCACAGAACCAGTAAAAAAAAATAATGGAATTCCACCACTGGTCTTAAGTCTATCTTCTTTATTTGTAAAATTACTTTGAGCTCTTTGGGGGTATCAATTCCCACTATTAAAGCCATTTGAACATGGGCTGGCAGTCTGCGTTGATAATGTGATTTTTATTCTGAAATGATCATTATTCCTGCAACGAACTATATACATTGGAGTAGAGATCTCCAATGTGAATTTTTGAGCTGAGCCCCCAGGGCATCTGCAGCAAGGATTTTTTTTAAAAAAAATCAAAATGGCAACTGTGAATATACTAAACCAGTCCTGTCTCATTTTAGTACGTCTTACAGAAAGGTTAATCTTGTTTTCTCTGGATTTATAAGCTGAGGGAGGTTTGATGTGGTGAGTACTTCGATGGGAGACTCCCAGGCACTGGAAGTACAATAAATACCATGGAAGAATTCAGCAGCAAACTAATTTTGTAGCACTGCCAAGAAAATTCCCATTAGGAATCAATCTCTACTCAAAGAAAACTTTATTTTTTCCCATTTGGAAAAATCACATAGCCTATAGACAGTAGAGAAAGATATCAATAAAATTAAGCCCCCTGTTTTGCAATCTTCCTTAGATACAAATGAACATTTTTATTTAATAGGTTGAAAAGCAGATTTTTTTAGGAGAGGCAATCACTGTGGTTCTTGCTCCAAACTTGTTCTACAGCTCAGCTGAGAAACAGAGTTAGAGTTTGATTTGAGGTCCACGTCTGGTCCAAAAGTTATGATTTGGAAAATGTGTGGAAGTTCCAATTCAAATCAATCAAATTAATCTTTATTACAGTCATAGACTCCCATATAGGTCCAACCTAAATTTGAAATATTTTTACAAATAAATACAAATATTCCCATTAACAAGTATTAAGCTACCATGGGGACCTAATCCCAAACAAGGCGAACATCCTTCAAACTTTATTTTCACTTTTCATTTCTACCTAACAGGGAAAGCTTTCAATTTCTGTAACCAGAAATGAGGCTGTGCAATTGTTCACTAAAATGATTGGCTGTTAAATCAAAAGGTTTTGATTGAATCCTTTCCTCCATACCAATGTATCTGGGGAGATTAAAATAATATTTTTTTAAAAAATAAAACCTAAGTGAGTGGTTTTAAAAAAAAACTTAGCATGTGTAAAACTCCCACTGTTGTAATCCAAATCTTCATTAAAAGTTTTTTTTTTAAAAAAATAAACTTCTTCAGGGACATATTTCATCATATCCCAAGACCTTGCATGAATTGTATGCTTGCTTTATGCTTGCAAATTCCTTAAAAAGGCAAACAGATTTGCTTTTTTCATTTACTCCTTTTATTTCCTTCCCGTTTTTAGAGGATAAAAAAGTTGGCCTGAATGTGATATTTGTTTTAGAAAAAAAGAAGAAGAAAAACTCACATTCAAGATTGTTAAAGAAGACCAGAACACACCATGGATTCCAAAAAGAAACAAAACTTCTTATCCAGATGAGCTTGTTATCCTGTAGATATAAACAGCCTAGGATCATAGTTTGAAAAACTGAGACCGACATAGCAATCTCCTGTGATGGAACCTACAAGGAATTTTTCTAACCCAAACATGAGTATTAAACAATTTTCAATACTGCTTAACAGATGCAAGTGTTTTCTATTTGTTTTGTTGCTTGGATCTTGATTTCATTCTAGCCCCCTCATTGTGAACTAAAATTGAATAACTGTCCTGATTTTACTTCCTTCTAGTCGCATTAAACCAAGGCAACAATCCCTTACACAGTAGACACAAATACTTTGGTGAAAAATGTGAAGAAAAATGGCAAAATGATGAAAAGTTAAATAAGGAAAGATGTTGAATTTTGGTTTTTTAAAAAATTAAAGGTATCCATTTCAGAGTTGGAAGCAATGAAACAATCCATCAACATAAGCAAGCAAGCAATATAATCAAGACAGTTTGGTCTAGTGGTTAAGGTACCAGGCTAGAAAGCAGGAGGACACGAGTTCAAGTCCCACCTTAGCCGTAAAAGATGGACTAGTCACACACTCTCTCAACTTAACTCATCTCAAAGGTGGTTGTCCTGGGAAAATAAGGAGGAAAGTGGGTAGGATATGCTCGCCATTTTGAGTTATAAGAAAGGGGTGATACATAATAAATAAAAACTGTCACACTTTATAGGTATTTTAAGCCCTCATCACTTAGTGAAACAAGTTTCTGTTGTATTTTCCACCAGCCATTGGATGAGTATATGATTGAATGGTAAGATAAAGGTAAAGGTTCCCCTCACACATACATTTCCAGCTCTAGGGGGCGGTGCTCTCCGTTACAAAGCCATCTCCATGATCATGTGGCCGGCATGACTAAATGCCGAAGGCACACGGAACGCTGTTACCTTCCCAACCAAGGTGGTCCCTATTTTTCTACTTGCATTTTTACATGCTGTCGAACTGCTAGGTTGGCAGAAGCTGGGACAAATCACTGGAGCTCACTCCGTTATGCGGCGCTAGGGATTTGAACCACCGAACTGCTGACTTTTCTGATCGACAAGCTCAGCGTCTTAGCCACTGAGTCACCACATCCCTTAGATTGAATGGTGGACCAGTCCAAATCTGATTTAATAAAAGAAATGTAAAGAGGGGATCTTGAAATGTCCCATCCATATTTACTAAGCAGATTTCAGACTGGATGAATCCCTCCTGTTTCTACTCAGCTTTCCTTATTATAACTGAAAGGAGCTATGTTTCTGTTCACATTACAGTCAATTATACCTAACTTTCCACATTTAGACTAGATAAAAATTAGCAAATGTCATGCAAATTTATGTTTTTTTTCCCTATCTTTTCCCCTTTGTGGTATTAGTTCTTTTTTCATCCTTGTGGGTACATTAACAGTCACCATTCTGTTACCTGCATTGTAGAATTCGCAAAGCCTACAAAATATGATGATAATTTGAAAATGATTATTTTGACATTGGGTCAAAAAAAAAGTTAGCTACTCTCTCATAAACCAGTGGTTTACCTGCTTTATTTCTCTAAGATATTGTTTTCAATTTTTGTAAACTCTTAGCTCAAAGAGTAAACGGAGAATATAATATTAAGCAATTAAATTCCAAATTTGGAATCCTGTTGAAATAGCATTCTTACTGTCAAATATGAATATGATATTTTACAAACCCATAATGCAACGTATTTTCCAGCTTAATGTTGAAATTAAGGACTCTGTTATACATTGCTTTCTTCAGAATGAATTTAATGATTTTAGGAAACCTCTGAAATAGATTTAGGTTATCTGTCCCAAACAATAATTCATCTTTATAGGACATAACCTTTTCCTTGGTCTTTCATAATTTATTTAATGTGGCATTCCATTAGCCATCCACTAAATCTTTTTTGAGAGAGATGCCCCAGTCTTATTGATCCTTGCATGTCCTGAGTATGCTTCAAAGCAACCCCATAATCCAAAATGCTTCAGGAGAAGCATTGCCTGGAGCTCCTACTTCCCATATTTCTTGTGAAATTTTCTTCTCTTCTTACATTTGAGAGACCTTCTTAATTGAAACAGTTTTTTCAAGCAACCCATTGTTCTAATTCCTTCTAACGTGTTGATTTTCAAAGATATAAACATTAACTTTCAAATAAGTATACTCAGAATCTCACAATATTATACAACTCTCTGACAGAAGAGATAAACTCAATCATTGAGGGTGTCAGTCTACCTGACCCTTTTGTCACAGGTTTGGTTTTGTGATTTTTCACACCTTATTCAATTTTATTCTTTTTTTTTTTTTTTGTAATTATTGGATATTGTTGCCACTGTTTGGTATTACAATGTTCATTACAGCTGATATCCAATGAAATGACTATTGTAGACACAACCTTTGCTGTTATAGGCAGGGATGTTTCTTCTCATCAAACATGATATGGTTTTCTCTTTAGGCAACTTATTTACATAACGTTTCAATCAATCAGTCAATCAGAATACAGCTGGAAAAGATCTTGGATCAAACAGTGGTAGGATTCAAACTTTTTTACTACCGGTTCTGTGGGCGTGACTTGGTGGGCGTGGCAGGGGAAGGTTACTGCAAAATCCCCATTCCCTCCCCACCCCACTAACCTGCTTTCCAGCTCTGTCCTCCTGTGCAGGGCAACAAAAGAAGACCCAGCCAATCAGCTGGGACTCGGGAGGCAGAGAAGAGATGTGGGCAGGGCCAGTCAGAGGTGGTATTTGCCGGTCCTTCGAACTACTCAAAATGTCCGCTACTGGTTCTCCAGAACTGGTCAGAACCAGAGGTGGGTATTCAGCAGGTTCTGCCCAGTTCTGGAAATCTGGTAGTGGACATTTTGAGTAGTTCAGAGAACTGGCAAATACCCCTTCTGATTGGAGATTTTACCATATCCTTCCCCTGCCGCGCCCACTAAGCCATGCCCACAGAACCGGTAGTAAAAAAAATTGACTCGCACCACTGGTCAGAACCTGCTGAATACCACCTCTGAGTCCAAGCAGGAGACTCTGTTATGAACTAACAAAAACCATTTAATAAAACTTATTAACCTCATGTTAAGCAGGCTTGAAATCCTGCACTTTGGATTGGCCCTTGGATAGCGAACTGGGATTGGTCCTCACGGAGCAACCTGATTGGCTATTAGTTTAACATCTTTCATCGGGCAAAAGTTAAGCATGTGGACACAGGTCATTGGTTAACAGGTCAGTAGCTAGCTCTATAAAAGGGCTACTGCTGCCCAAGGGTTTTGCTCTCTGTTTTCTGATCCTTAATAAAGAGTTGAAGTTCACTAAGTCACTGACTCGTCTCAGTTACTTGCACCCATGCCCAGAATATAACAGACTCTATATTATTTCATACAGGTTTTTAAACCTTTTCCAGTGTTGAAGCACCTACAACTTCTGAGGACAACCTCTGTTCCACTGGTTAATTGTTCTCACTGTTGGGAAGTTTCTCCTGAATTCCTGGTTGCTTCTCCCCTTGGTTAGTTTCCATCCATTGTTCCTTGTCTTTCCTTGTGGTGCTTTGGAAAATAAGTTGACCCCCCCCTTCTGTGTGGCAGCCCCTCAAATACTAGAATACTATTATCATGTCGCCCCCTAATCCTTCTTTTCTCTAGAATAGCCACGACCAATTCCTACAACCATTCTTTGTATGTTTTTCTTTTCCCCTTCAGGCCTGTGACCATTTTCGTTGCTCTTCATTGCAAATCTCCCTCTTCTTTCCCCAAATCTCAACATCTGTTTCGTAATAGGGTGACCAAAAACTGGATCCGGTATTTCAGGTGTGGGTCTTACAAAGGCTTTTATAAAGTGGTACTAACATTTCATATAATTTTGATTCAGGCAAATTTTCATCAGCGTATTGGGACTGCTACTTATGGAGTTGTCAACCTACCTAGCTCCACTGATTGGGAATTCCAGTTGAGGCATCAGGTTGAGAAAGTCTGCTTAAGACAGATACTGAAGTCAGAGAAAAAACGGGGTGTGTGTGGGGAGGTTGCTGCCAAAAAGCCACGCCCATCCCGTCACATGGCTACGCCCACCTAGCCATGCCCACAGAACCGGTTGTTAAAAAAAATTGAATCCCACCCCTGAATAGGATAATTAAAAATCAGTTTGTATCAGGAATCTGCTTGAGCATAACTCAGTACAGCAGTATTGCTTTGGCCATAAGATAACAAAGGAATCAAGGAAAAAGCAAATGGAGTAGGAAGCCTGTGGCATATTAATTTTTTTTTTTTTACAACTGCAAAAGAATAAGGTTTACAAGCTAAAATGACAATGGAATGTTTTCTGTCTTAGTGCAGAAAAATATGCAAATCCTTACTGAAAGGCTTAAAGCAAATAATAAAAATGCACTTTAAAATATTGCAATCCTATATGATTTGAATTTCTCCTAAAAAAAAATAAACACGGAAAAGGCAATTTCTTAAGCACACTGATAAAAGTGAGCATTTTAGGTATCTTTTCTTATTGTGTTTGTAATGTGCCTTCCTGCCATGTATTAAAAGTTCTTTACTTATATTTAAGAGATCATGCTGAAAGTTGATTTCTACAAGGTTAGACATCAGCAGTTCCTTGTTCTGATTGATGACAAGACATCCTTTCCAATGATTTCCATGCTACCCAGGTTAAGGATAAACTATGGGGGAAGTCACTAACTTAATCTATCAATTATTTGTAGGAGCAGATTTTCATCCAATCTCAAGACAAGATTTATTCATTTATTAATTCCCCCATTCAAAATTTACTCACAAGTATCCATGCCGGAGTTCCAACTATATTGGCTAATTGAATCACACCTGGCATTTTTTAGGAATGTGCCAACATCCATAGTCCTAATGCAATCCTAAACTGCATTGACAGAGGGATATAATTGAGATCAAGTGAAGTACTAATACCACTCTATAAAGCCTTTGTAAGACCACACCCAGAGTACTGCATCCAGTTTGGGTCACCACATTATAAAAAAGATGTTGAGACTCTAGAAAAAGGGCAGAGAAGAGGAACCAGGATGATGAGGGGATTGGAGACTAAAACATACAATGAACGGTTGCAGGAACTGGGCATGGCTAGTCTAGTGAAGAGAAGGACTAAGGGAGACATGAGATCAGTCTTCCAATATTTGAGGGGCTGCCACAGAGAGGAAGGGGTCAAGCTATTTTCTAAAACACCCAAAGACCAGACAAGGAATAATGGATGGAAACTGAATAAGAGATTTAACCTGGAGATAAGGAGAAACTTTCTGACAGTGAGAACAATCAACCAATGGAACAGAAGTTGCACTCGGAAGTTGTGGGAGCGCCATCACTTGAGACTTTCAAGAAGAGATTGGACTGCCATCTGTCAGAAATGGTGTAGTAGGGTCTCCCACTTGGGTGGGGGGGTTGGACTAGATCAGTGGTCCCCAACCTTTTTTGTACCAGTTTCACGCAGGAACACTTTTTCAAGGACCGGTTAGGGTATTTATTTATTTATTTATTTATTTATTTATTTATTTATTTATTTTTATTTTTTATTTTATTTACTATTACACTATCAACTCACCAAAATTAACCAATGTTGGACGATTACTAAAAATGTGTATAAATGCAAGACTAGACTCCAATAAAGTCATCATGATTCAGTTGATCATGATCAAACAAAAATATATGTTTGACAAAAATATATGTTTTCTCCAAAAGCGTTTTGTATGGTAATAATCCGCAATTCAGATTTTACATTTAGGATGGGTTTGATCTCCCATATGGTCTTCAGCTTTCCACAATCTCAACAATTGTAAGGTGTGTGGGGAATTCAGAGAGTCCAAGTCCACACATTTTAAAGTTGTTGAGGTTCAGAAATCCAGGCATATAAGGAATTCCAGGGATTCATTCCAAATACCTGGAGAGCCCACTTTTTTCCGGATCTCTCTCGCCCCATTTCTCTGCAACCCCTTGGCGAGCAGAGCATTGTCTAGAATTCTTCCAGCTGAAATAAGACTTTCAATTACCTGGGAATAAATCCATATTAAACCAGTCAAACTTTTAGTAGATATTCACTGTGTAGCTTGGCTAAAGCAACATTCTGCCCTATGTGTTTTAGAATTCTCGTCTATTTCGCTCTCTTCTCTTCTCCTCTCCCGGTTGTTTCGGGCGGCAACTGCCTTCGCCTCTGCCCGGTGCCTTTCGTCACGCACCCTCGTCCTCCCCCGGCTGACAGCTCCGCCGCCACCGCCACCGCCAAGCCATGGCCCCGGAGCCCCTCCGGCACCCCGGACAAGCACAGGGCTGCTTTCGGAGGCTCCCGCGAGGCGTCTGGATCGGGATCTGAGCCCCTTCATTCCACCCCACTCCAGCTTTTGGCTCACATGCCTCTCTCTCGCTTTTGCTCTCGCTCCCTTTCCCCAGGCGGAAAGAGGCGCTTTGTGTTGGAGCCGCTGAGGCGAGCTTTCTCCCCACCCCGCGTTCCTTTCTCCCTCAGGCCGCCGACTGGTGCTGCTGAGGGCAGACTTCAAAACAATATGGCGCCCAAGCAAAGTAGGCGGCCCGGTCCAAAATGATCCACGGACCGGTACCGGTCCGGGGACCCCTGGACTAGATGACATACAAGGTCCCTTCCAACTCTGATTATCTGTTATCTGTTAAAAGTCTCAGCCCACCCAGATCCTTAGCCTACAAAAGTTTAGGTGGGTAGGAGAAAAGAAAGGATAAGACAAAGCCAAATATCACTAACTATAATCAAAACCACTGTTGGAGCTTACAACTTTTGGGGCAAGCAAAAGGGCTACCAGCCAACTGCCAGGAGCACAACCTACAATAAGTGGCCCATTGTGGTATGAGTCCTACCTGGCACTTAGAATAGAGTTTGGCAACAGCCAGAAAATGAGCAACCACACTGAGGCAGCACCTCATTCCAACAAATGCAAAATTTTGGGAGATAGGCGAATGTTGTATGCTTCTTTATATAATTTAAGTTCATTGTTTATCCTAAGGACTGACCATCAGATTACATCAACTTCAGAGGTGGTATTCAGCAGGTTCTGATCAGTTCTGAAGAACCAGTAGCGGAAATTTTGAGTAGTTCGGGGAACCAACAAATACCTTCGCTGACTAGCCCCGCTCCCATCTATTATCTGCCTCCCGATCAGCTGGGTCTTCTTTTGTTGCCCTGCACAGGAGAACAGAGCTGGAAAGCAGGTTAGTGGGGTGGGGACAGAATGGGGATTTTGCAGTAACTTTCCCCAGGAGTGTGGAGGGAATGGAGATTTTGCAGTATCCTTCCCTTGCTATGCCACACTATGCATGCCACGCCCACCAAGCCACATGCACAGAACTGGTAGTAAAAAAAATTGAATCCCACCACTGTAGGTAGCATGGCCAATAGTTTTTGTGTTGCTCCGATTGACCTGGTGTTTGGTGTCAGTGTGAGTAGAGATTAAAGATTTGGGATCGTGGAGTTTGACTGCCAGCTGGTGTTCGTGGATCCTGGTTTTTAATTTATTGGGCAGGCACAACCGGACTCCCACACACAGCTAATTTTCTTGTGCTTTCACTTCTGAAAGAGAATTGTTTGGCTCAGACAGCCCACCTATGTAGAGATGAAATCATAAAATCACGTGGCTTCCCTTTCATTTATTTTTACATTCTTCTTCCTACACAAAACTCAGTTGTGCATGTATGTCTTATGTACCATCAGTGACTGATTATTGAGCTTACAATTAAAAGCTTATTCGCTTTGTCCAAGACTGACCTCTGTATGTCCATGTGAAATAGTCCTGAATCGATGAAGCATCCAAAGACAAGGTTGCCACAACTGTGTGATGGAAGCCCAACCTAATGTTTAATAGTGCTGCTACAGAAGGCTCAGGGGTGGGATTCTACCAGTTCGAACCGGTTCTATAGAACCGGTTGTTATAATTCTGCACAGTTTGGAGAACCAGCAAATCATGCCCCTGGCTGGACCCACCCCTCTCTGCTCACCCCTCCCTTCCCCACCCGGTCAGTCCTTATCACGCATGCATAACATCGCGTGCATGCCTGACATCGCTGACTGCATTCTTCCCTGCCCAGTCGCTCTTTAAAGTATTTCTTTTTTTTTCCTCCCGACAATCAGCTGTTCCTATGATCAGCTATGCCAGCAGTCTTACTGCTTCACCCAGGAGGCTTCCCTGAGGCCCAGGAAGGCAAAAAATGGAGGGAGGCATAGCTCCCCTCCGCACTCCATTTTTTGCCTTCCTGGGAGCAAAATCCACCCCCCCCCCCCAACGTGGCTCCTCTGAGGCCCAGGAGCCTCAAAAACAGAGCATGGCGGGTGCAGAAGAAGAAGAAGAAGGAGGAGGAGGAGGAGGAGGAGGAGGAGGAGGAGGAGGAGGAGGAGGAGAGGAGAAGGAGAAGGAGAAGGAGAAGGAGGAGGAGGAGGAGAAGAAGAAGAAGAAGAAGAAGAAGAAGAAGAAGAAGAAGAAGAAGAAGAAGAAGAAGAAGAAGAAGAAGAAGAAGAAGAAGAAGAAGAAGAAGAAGAAGAAGAAGAAGAAGAAGAAGAAGAAGAAGAAGAAGAAGAAGAAGAAGAAACAACAACCACGCCCACCCAGTCACATGGCCACACCCACAGAACCGGTTGTTAAAATTTTTGAATCCCACCCCTGAGAAGGCTTCATTTTCTAGAAGCAGCCAAATTGAAATTTTGAGGACAGACCAAACCTCCCTCAGTAATACCAAATATACACATTTTCATTTCATTAACATATGTTTAGCTTCCTCTTCAATTGAAACATGCAGCTTTCCTGACATCTATTGGTAGTAGTCCTTAAATGTGCCAGTGAAATTATCGCGTCTATGAATTTCCTTTTACCACAAGAGATGAGATCTTGGGTTCTCTTTCCAAGCTCCAGATACTTTCCCCACAAGTGAGTAAATATTTTCAGTTTAAATAAAGAAGAGTACCTTGCTTATTTAAAAAAAAAAAAAAAAACCCAATGAGCTACAAGTATTTGCTCTGTGCAAACCCAATTGATCTTTTGTAAATATTAGTCGCTGAAATCCACATTGTAATCAACTGCATTTTTCTTCAATCTAATTATCAGCCCAAATATCATTAGAGGAACATGTCTCTCTTCCTTGAAACCTGTTCTGGTGCCTTGGACTACCAATAACATTTATGCTGGCCCAAAATACTCGAATACAGATTACCTGTATTCAAGTATCTGTAAAAACGGGCCTTCTGGAAATACCAGAAGTGCTGAAACGGGCCCGTTTTCAGCCTCCCGAGGCTGCAGAGGCTTCCCTCGAGCCTCTGGAAGGGCAAAAACAGCCTCAAATGGGCCAAAAATCAGCTGGGACGCACGCGCATGCACAGTGCAGGTAAGTGGGCGGGGAAGGGGTGTTGCGCACACATGTGCAGGGGGCCGGGACACATGGCATTGTGGGTGCCGGTGCGCACTTTCGGCACACCACAACAAAAAGGTTCACCATCACTGTGCTAGGGCATACTTCAATAGTCTTTGGCTATTTATTTATCATATGGCATGTTCACATACAGGGGTGGGATTTTGCAGGTTTGCACCTATTCGCTAGAACCGGTTGTTAACATTCTAAGCAGTTGGGAGAACCAGTTGTTAGAAGAAATTACTGGCCTAATCCTGTAAGGAAGGCAGGAAGGAAACATTCTGGTGTTGCTTACAGAAACTGCCTCTCCGTTAACCCTTATTACATTCTTGGCAGGACTAGACTTCCTGTCTCAGGAACTTCTCTGGAGTTATTTTTCCCTCCTTTGCTGGTGTGGAGTAACCATTCAAAATTACAATGGCACTGAAAAATTTGTCTTATGACCATTTTTCACACTTACGACTGTTGCTACATCCCCACAGTCATGAAAGGCCAAGTGAGGAGATGCATGCCTCAATGTGAATGATAATGAGTTGGCCACGACCAGCCAATAACATGACCATCAAGCCACGTCCACCCAGTCACATGACCACCAAGCCATGCCCACCACCTAAGCCACACCCACAGAAACGGTTGTTAAAAAATTTGAATCCCACCCCTGTTCACATCCTATTTCATTAAAAAGTCTTAGGGCTTTGGCTTAAGCAGAGGGTTTTTTACCAGAAGTCCCTCTGGAAGAGGGACCATGTTCTGTTTTCCCTTGAATTATATCCTCCATCTATCAACCTGCAAGCAATTTTCTTTTCCTTTTTCCCTCTGAAAGGGAAATACAAGAAATTGTTCTGGATAATCTATATTACCTCACGCTATTGAAACCTTGTACAGTCAGTTCCTCGGAGGAATCGCTCATGAATTCTGCAAGTTATTTACCCTACCTACACATGTGTTCATTTAGGGCTGTCCAGTTCTCAGAGTCTGAACTGCCTTGACATAGTAGCACTTCCTTCTGACTTGACAACCCCTTGCCGAGCTTCTTCACAAAACCTGGGGCTTCTTCCTTCTGTTCAATTGCCTACAATTGTTAGTAAACTTCAAATTTATTCCACCATTGTAGGCTCCAGCGGACAAATTCTCTTAATCCAAAGAGGAAACGTGATCAGGCAGGGAGACAGCAGACCAACAAAACCACAAATGGGGCTCCTGAAAAGCAGGAAAGCCCATTAACAATTAAAATCCTGATTTTTAAATTCAAAGAAAAAGTTTGCTTTTTTTTTGGAATGTAAAAACTAGAGGAAAGATCAAGAAGCTACACAACGGTATTATGAGAGGGAGGATACATTGAGCTATACTGTGCTGGAATGAAATGATCCTTACAAAAACTTTTGCATTTTATCCAACCTTTTTATGTATATACCTATTCAGAATCAGAAATTAGCTCCATGGAGTTCAGCTATAATCGATCCCCTTACAACTTGTAAAATGTACGGCTTTGGTCCCATTGAATTTGACATATCTTTGTGCTTTTTATTGTTTCCTACAAAAACTCCCCTTCAAGCTTGAACCGCGAACCATGCCATGGGCTGATAAATCTTGTGATCTGGGGAAATACTGCCATCATGCGGCACAGAAGAGACCGTACTGCAGTTTCCTTTGCTTAAATTAAACGTTGTGCCTTCAAGTTTGTCTTGACTTCTGGAGTAATTCCTGCAGTTTTCTCAGCAAGATTTCAGAAGTAGGGTTGGAAGAAATATCCTTCTGGGTTCAGTTCCAAGTGGGGAAAAAGACACTGGAAACCTGGAGGCTGTTTGGAAAGATGGTTTAATGGTGGACAGGACCACATGGCTTGGAGCTCCAAAGTGAAAAGGGCCGATCACATGTTTCAAGATGTTGGGTGAAGGAAAAGAAGGGAAGAGATGCGGAGAGACCCGGGTTTTATACCTTCTGTTAGGCTCCACCTTAGTGTTTCCTGTTCCTGTGCAAGAAATGTATCCCATTGGCTGTCAGACTCCCGGGGGCGGGGTCTTAGCTAACTTTGTAGGTTTTGTCTGGACCACATGGCTTCACCTGAGTACTGGCTAATGCAATCTTCCCAGGCCAGGTGGTGAGGTGGGCAGAGGCCTTTGTTATGTAGAATACTCTGGTCCAGGCCTTAATGGCCCGCTCATTAACAAAGGTGCGGGGTGAGCTTCTGCTTCTGAGGTGAGTTTCTGCTTCTCTTTTTAGGGGAAATATTCTGCCTTTTTAATATTTCCTAATGTTAGAAATAAGAAAATTCAAAAATAAAATGTAGATGAAGAGAATAGTATATTATAGTATTACATTTACTAAATATATTTTCTAATACATTTACTCATTGTTAAACATGTACCTGCAATCAATTACATCCTCCCATATCAAGTAATGCCACCCCTATTTCCTCCAGGAATTGGTACGTATCTCAAACTGTCAAGGACATTCACATACGTAACAAAAGATCAATTAGGAGGATAACAGGAGAAGAAATAAACTATTGCCCTAACTTTCTTTAAAGTTAGATTTTGTTTTTCAACACATCAGCTTACTTTTACTTTGCATAGATGTCAGAAATGCATATAAGAAGTGCTGAATGTAACATTAATTATGTAACTAGTGTGGTGTTAGGAATAGATATTTCTTTGTTCTCAGACCATTAGAACAGAGGCCCTGCTGAAGGGACATTCTTTAATGCCAAGAAAGATAAGATGTGATGGGAGGTCATTGGGAGGTATCAAAGGAGATGATGTGACCTCCTTAAGGCATCTCAGATTAGCTGTACTCGGTCACTGGGTCGATGTAGGAGGGGCATGGAGGGGTAGAAGAACTATAAAATGTAATGTATTGAAATCTTAAGGTGTGGTTCTTGGCTCAAACTTCATGTTGAAGTCAGCTGAGGTCCCCTGCTCTTTGCAAACAGCTTAACAAAATAAAATCTCTGTGTTTTCACCGATCCAAGTTTTTGTCATTTGGATTCATTTCCAACACTAAGATATTTCATTTTTCCAGGAGAGGGGTGGGTGCTAACTTCCTACAATATCTTGCCTTTGCCTACTCCCTAGGGCAAAGAGAGAGCGACTGGCCTAGAGTGACCAAATGGCTTTGTCTGTTGACTGGAAATCACGGCTTCCGAGTTCCTAGCCTGGCGCCTCTAACTTCTAAATTTCAAATCCTTTAGGAAAAGGCCACACTCTGGCATGACTGCCATTGGATCTGAACAAGGGCACGAAAGAATAAACCAAACCACCATCGGTGCAACTGTTCCGCGAAAAGAAGAAATCCGTCACCATCTACCAGATTTATTTTGAAACAAAACAGTTGCCTCTAGAAACTGGACCAACGTAGGCACAAGGCATGCAATAGCAAAAATGAGGTGGTGGGGAAGGTTTTAACCCTGGAAATCTTGTGCCCAGACTTATGGCTTGTGGTTTTTGCTGAAAATTTAACCCCTTGTACACCTTTTAACTGGGCGCAATCAAAGAAGAATGAAGAATGAAGCTTTAAAGAATGAAGAAGGATTGCAGGAATTGGCTATGTCTAGTATAATGGGAGGAGGAAGGAATAGAAATGACATGATAGCAGTGTTCCAATATTTGAGGGGCTGCCACAAAGAAGAAAGAGTTCAAGCTATTCTCCAAAGCACCAGAAGACAGAATAAGAAGCAATGGATGAAAATGAATCAAGGAGAGAAGCAACCTAGAACTAAGGAGAAATTTCCTGATAGTTATAAATCACTGTTTTCGGCACCAGTGTAATCTCAAACGCTCATTAAATGATCGTAATTTGAAAACTCCTTGTAATTAAAATCTCAATAATCCTCTTTAGAATTAAGTCTGGATTAAACATATTTAAGAAGACGTAGATTTCTCCATGTCTTATAAAGCATTCACAGCACCATCTATCCGTCACTGAAGAGATATAAATCTTATTTTCATTACATTGTTTTGGCACAGTGGTGCATGGATTATTCTAGAAGATTCTGTAAACCACTAGTGGGAAGAATATAGGTATATAATATCAATCACAATTAAACTGTGATTAGAGCTGGCAAGTTGGTGGGACATAACTCATGTTGACTAGATTATCTTTTACTTCAAGTTCTGTTTGAAGTCAGGCCAAAGTTAATCCCACTTAAAGGACAATTCATTTCAAAGATATCTGAGGCAATTTTCTGTCCTCATAAAAAAAACAAAAGATGCCTTAAAGGGGAAATCAGTTCTGTAATCTTTTGAGAGCAGAATATTGACATCATAATCTGGAGAGTCCGGATAACCAAATCAAATACAATAACTTTATTACAGCCCTCAGGCCAGAAAAACGGCAATATAAAATTAAAAAAAGGTGAACACAAATATCCATATATGTCAAATGTCCAAGTAGTAAGTGTAAATACAAGATACATATCAAGGAATAACAATGAAATATGGATAATTAAGAGAGCTTCTATTGTCTAGCTATATGAGATAATAAAAAGGTTTTCCAATTTTAGTTTGCGATGGATTAGTTCAAAGGAAATGAGAAGAAGAAAAGCAAGAAAATACAGTTATTTAACTTGTTAATGCATTAACAAGTTAAATAACTGTTTTTCTTGCTTTAAAAGCTAACAACTCTCCTTCATCCTGGCTATCAATTGTTTGTTAACACTCAGATAAAGATGAGTCCTCAAGGGAGGGTAAGAAAACAAAAAGAAGATGGCCCCAGTTCCTTTCGGTTAAAAGTCAGGATCGCTAAATTGAAGAGATCTCACTCCGTCATGTGCTCGTAAGATGGGATTTTGGGGTCCATGACTGGATTCAAGAAGCTTCTAGGATGAGAAGTGAAACATCTTCAAAGAAAAAATGAGAAAGTCCAGGTATCCCTGGAAAAAAGCACCTTTGGGACAACCATGGCCTGGATGGCTAAGAATCTCCACAGACACTGGATTTTAGAGCTAATTTTTGTGCGTGCCCAAGAGAAATGGAATCTCTGTCAAATCAAATCTTTCTTACAGTCAAAGGAAGTTGGGGGTACAAGTCATGAAAAAAGCCCAGGGTAAATGGTCTGACCCAGCTCCCCAAACATAACAAACCCTCTGAAGCTAACTCAAAGTTTCCTTCATTCCGAGTGCCAGCAGCCCCGGCAAAAAATTTCTCTCTCACCACAGGCTAACCAGTCCGTCCAGCACGTAGATGAATAGTTGTCTGCCATATCTATTCATCTCTGCCCCCTGCCTTTTATCCCCAGAGCTAGGGTGGGGGCTTCACTAGCAGCAGTGGCTCTTCTGTCCTGACGACTGGCCCATAGATATCCACTGCTCTCCTCTCCTCTGCCTTGTGCATGTCCATGCATCAGGCACTGGACCCAGCTGTTCCTCCTCTTCTTCATCAGCCACCTCCAGACCTGAAGGCTATTGACTCGCCATCTAAGGGCTGACGGCCAGCCCAGGTTCCGTCTCTCTCTCTCTCTTTCAGTTCTATTCCCCCTTGGAGCTCCCGTCCCGAGGGCCGGCCCCTAGATTTCCACTGCTCTCCTCTCCTCTGCCTTCTGTGTCAGGCACTGGACCCAGCTGTTCCTCCTCTTCTTCATCAGCCATCTCCAGACCTGGGACCTGTTGACTCTCAATCTGAGGGCTGATGGATGGCTCAGGCCTCACCTCTCTCTCTCTCTCTCTCTCCCTCTCTCTCTCTCTGCCAGCTCCATTCCTTCTCCCCCCCTCTCAGGTTGTCTTGATGCTGACTCCCACGCCTCCTCTTCCTCCTCTGATTCGGCTGCTGGAGGGGCCACAACAGTTAAAATTAAAACTTTAAAAAGATATTTCCATCTTTGGCTGAGATCAACTGAGGAATTAGAAAGTGACGCTGACCTGTCACGATGAGTTTTTGTTCATCAAAGCTTATAACTGTGCCTTCTTGTTTCTGTTGGCAAACAGAAAGAAGTAGCATCTCATACTTTGTTTTGGGGTCAACTTGCATTTATCTGATATGGAAAGCTCGCTGATCAGCTCTGCCTCCGACTCCTGGGAGTTGATGTCCACACACCTTAACTGTTATATGTAGAAATAACATATATATATATTGCCAGTTACATCTGCAAAGTATAGAGCAAAAGGGACTCCATTTTTGTTCAAGATATGACCTTTTTACAATGTTTACTGGTTATATAACTGTATCTAACAAGTATGTACTGTTTGTAACGTGTTATGTTCTAAAGTAAATGTCAGGTTTTTGGCTGGAACACGGGAGTTTGTATTTTGGCTTGAGAATTAATATAAGAGATGCTAGAGTCATTTTGACCTGAACAGAACTGGTTAATGATCCATTGAGTTCAGAAGAACATAACAGGAAGATGCCATGGGAACAAGGGTAGTGTCCAAAGAATGGGAAACAGGTGGTCGCTATGGGTGTGGCATAGGGAAGTACGTAGTTGGATAGATTGTGAACCCAGGAAAGGGGCAGAGACTGTATATTTGAACCTGTATATATCCCCCAGCCTTCCTGGGGAGGGTGTCTTCTGCTATTAGCAGAATTCCCTTTTGCAAAAGCTTAATAATAAAGCTCTTTCATATTGTTCACCGTCTCTAGATGTGTTTTGTGATTTTACTCACATTAGATTGAGGTTGAAAAACACCGGTCTGTCCGGTCAGATTAGCAGTAGCTACCACAGTGCCTAATTGGAAACATGCCTCCCTCGCTCAATATGACTGAAGTCCTACACAGCTTTCCATGCTTGAAAAAACAGGAATTTCTCCCTGTTCTCTAGCAGCCAAAATAATGAAATCTGAACTGCGGCTTCCCAGGAGCCGTAACTTCCTTGGGTAAACATCTCCTATTGTAATCAAGCCACGTTGAGGAGGTAAAGATATATATATATATATATACACACACACACACACAGAGAGAGAGAGAGAGAGTATTATATATACACACATACAGTTATATATATATCTCACCAGCTTCTATCCACACATTTTCCTCTTAGCAAGTTCACTCTAAAAATCAGAAGGGTTGGACTGAAGCCAGCTAGTCCTGGCTCTAAGTAAAGTAAAGCCTTCTTCGACAAGCAACTGGTTCCCTCTGACCATAATAGCACCTCTTTGTTCTCTTTCTGCCTGGCAAATATTTGCCGAAACTCCACCAAGAAAAAATTTCTTTGATTCGCATAGCTTTATCTCTGAGATAGATTCCATATCTAAAGGTAAAAGGTAAAAGGTTCCCCTCGCACATATGTGCTAGTCGTTTCCGGCTCTAGGGAGCGCTGCTCATCTCCGTTACAAAGCCGAAGAGCCAGCACTGTCCAAAAACGTCTCCGTGGTCATGTGGCCAGCTTGACTAAACACAGAAGGCGCAGAGAATGCTGTTACCTTCCCACCAAAGTGGTCCCTATTTTTCTACTTGCATTTTTTACATGCTTTCAAACTGCTAGGTTGGCAGAAGCTGGGACAAGTAATGGGAACTCACTCCATTACGCAGTGCTAGGGATTTGAACCATTGAACTGCTGACCTTTCTGATCGATAAGCTCAAGCGTCTGAACCACTGAGCCACTGCGTCCCCTTGAGTGATCCCTAGTGAAGGGAAATTATTTATTTTTGATTCGAGAGACTTGACAAATCATGTGAGGTGCTCGCGGCTCCCTGTGCTTGGTTGTTTTCTTGCAAATATTTCATTATCAAACAAATAACATTATCAATCATCAATGCTAGAACAGGGTAAGGTTTGCTCTCATTATATATACTAGTGGCTTGCCCTGTCAGGTTTGATGGTCTCTTGGTGGTTCCTTGATTGTGTTGTTGTTTATTGTTAGCTTGTTTATCTGGGTTGGTAGTTCCTTCGATTGGGCTGTTGTTTACTTCTAGATTGTTGGCCTAATGCAGGGGTGTCAAACTCGTGGCCCACAGGCCAGATGTATCATGCACTGGCCACACCCATACCCACTTTAGCAAAGGGGAGAAAGTCACGACACGTCATGTGACAATGCCGTGATGATGCAAGTTTGACACCCCTGGCCTAATGTTAATCTTGTGTTAATCTCTGCTGATCTGGATGTTGATTGATGGTAAGGTGCTTTTTGTTTCCTTTTTAGCTTTTTGATCAGGTTGCCTTGATGATATGTAGATTTTATTTATCTCAATGTGCCTGTTGATGGCCAATTGGTCTAAATTCCAACCTTCTAGGAATTCTTTAGCATTTTTGGACTTGGATTGGTCTAAGAAGTTCACAGTTTCCCAGCTGAAACTATGATTAAGTCTGTTCCCTGTATTGTGAAATTTTTATCATGTCTTTTGACTGCTAGTTGGTGTTTATAGATACCCTCTGCTAACCTTCTGCCTGTTTGTCCTGCATTCTCACTGTTGCAATCCTTACACTATGTGTTGTAGATGATGCCCATTTTTTCTTCTTCAGGGTCTTTGGTTTACTTAAGATGTTTTGGACAGCTTTAATTGGTTTGTGTGCTACCATGATGCTATGTGATTGTAATAGTCTGTTGATGGTTTCTGGGATATTTCTGATGTAAGGAAGTGTTATCCTTTCTACAACTTGTGTTGATTGCGCTATATTGGGTTGAGTGTTCAGGTACCTTTCGATGAAGTTGCATCCTTCCTATTTTGTAGGAAGAAGTTGTATAGATGATCTGCTTCTTTTTCTGATGTTCAGGGCTTCTGCAGTATGTTTATGCTCATCTAAATACCCTGTTTTCCCCAAAATATGACCTACCCTGAAAGTAAGTCCTAGCTTGATTTTTACACGTGTGTGCCCAATATAAGCCCTACCCCCAAAATAAGCCCTAATTAAGACCCCGCCCATGCCAGGATGCACAGGTAAAAATTAAGCTAGGGTGGGGTGGAGCTGCCCTACTACTTACCTTTGCAGCCAGATCTCGCACACCTCGGCCCATTTCTTCTGCAGCTGGCAAGGCTTTCCTGAAGGCCTCTGTAGCCGATAACAGAGTTCTGGATCAATCCGGAGCTCTGTTATCAGCTACAGGGGTCTTCAGGAAAAAGCTTTGCCGGCTGCAGAAGAAATGGGCCGAGGTGTGCGAGATCTGGCTGCAACTGTCTGAAGCCAAAGAAGGCCTCTGACAGCAAAAAGGAGGCCAGGGGCGATGCGTGCAAGTGAGGTGAATCAATGGAAGACATTTCCCAGCCCCCCAATATAAGTCCTGGTGCCTTTTTTTTGGTGGCAAAAAATATAAGACAGGGTCTTATTTTCAGAAAAACTCTGGTAATGTACTTACACAGCTTCTCTCATGGGAGGTTGTGCTGTTACTTTGGTAGTGGTTAACTTGGTTGGTGTGGGTGGTTTTGTTTTTTTTTGCACCAATGTGTTTCTAGGTTGCCATATTAATCTGCTGATTAAGGGTAGTGTGTTAGCATTTTCTTTTTCCCTAGTGGATATAGCATGTAGGTGACACCTTTGTCATAATAAAAAAGAGAACCAGCTAGAGAACACATACGAAATCATCAACAGCATTTTCAAAGAAATAAAATTCACCAGGAAAGAAGAAAACAAAAGTTTGTTCTTTAGAACAGTGTTTTTCAACCGGGGCAATTTTAGAATGTGTGGACTTCAAATCTTAAATCCCTGGGGAATTCTGGGAGTTGAAGTCCAACACATCTTAAAGGTGCTGATGTCGAGAAAAACTGCTCTAGAAAAAGTTAATAAAGCATTGTGTTAGAAATTACTTTTTCAGGAGTTGCATTTAGTTGTCTTGTCTTGCCATTTAAGATGCAGCTTGAAAACAAATGATTAAGTTCTTAAAGAACCCTAATATTACATGAATGCTACAAGAACTTGCAGCATTATGTAATATTAGGGTTCTTTAAAAAAAATTGGGGGTTCTGGTGCGGGTTTTTTTTTTTCAATTCACCAAAAAAATAATAATGAAGAGGGCAATGATTCAGGCTTTCCTCAGTCTGAATTCTGAGATCAATTCTGGAAGAATTATTTAAAAATTGTCCATTTTTTAAACTTTCAACAAGAAAAGTATTCAAACTTCTATCGATTTGTTGTATATGTAGAGTAACATATGTTTTAATTTTCATTATAACAACTGAGTTTTCTGGTTCCAAAATTAAAGAATGTCTTCCTTGTGAACTATTTTGACTGGAAAATGATCTTCACTTGCCTAAAGAAAAGGGTCAAAACAGTTTTCTTCTGCTAAGGGACTTTAGAGAAGAAAGACCAACTAACCACATTCTTGAAACATTATAATGTCTACCACCCACTTTGTGATTTAGCGTTTCCAATATTTCTGTCTGGTGTGTGCCTGTGAGACCTCATGTTTCCACTACAGCCGCCCTGCACAGTATTCAGTCTCCCGCTCGTTGTCAAAGTTTGCTGACAAAGTGTGTTTTTACAAGGAGGTAAGCAAAGAAGAGGGCGGAAGCTACTGTGAAGCCTGGCTCCAAGCTGAAGTCAGGACTGAAGAAGCAGCAATAAAGAAAAAGACTTAGAAGACTTGTGTTTTCCTGGTTTTCAAGGTTGTTCTTCTTCTAAAGAAGGTTTTGTGGCATTTACACTCAGTTCCATGAACCTTCTGGACAGGGGTGGGCTTCAAAAATTTCAGCAACCGGTTCTCTGCCTGGTGGCTGAAGGGAGCGTGGCCATGGTGGGGGTGGCCTAGTTGGCCTCCTGCACCATGGCGGGTAGATTTTCATCTTCCCAGGCTCTGGAAGCTTTCCTCGAGCCTCTGGGAAGGTGAAAGCGGTCTCCGAGAGGCTCCAGAGGCTCTCCAGAAGCCAGAAATGGGCCCATTTTTGGACTTCTGGAACTTCCAGGATGCCTGTTTTTTCCCTCCCCAGGCTCTGGAGGCTTCCCTTGAGCCTCTGAGAGGGGGGAAATGGTCTCCACCAGGCTCCGGAGGCTCTCCAGAGGCCAGAAACGGGCCCATTTTCGGACTTCTGGAACTTCCGGGAGGCCTGTTTTTGCCCTCCCTAGGCTCTGGAGGCTTTCCTCGAAGCCTCTGGGAGGGCGAAAATGGCCTCCACCAAGTTCCGGAGGCCCTCAGGAGGCTGGAGACGGGCCCGTTTTTGGACTTCCAGAATTTCCGGGAGGTCTGTTTTTGCCCTCCTCAGGCTCCAGAGATTTTCCTCAAACCTCTGGGAGGGTGCAAACGGTCTCCGCTGGGCTCCAGAGGCCCTCCAGAGGCTGGAGATGCCCATTTTTGGACCTCTGGAACTTCCGGAAGGCCTGTTTTTGCCCTCCCCGGGCTCTGGAGGCTTCCCTTGAGCCTCTGAGAGGGGGGAAATGGTCTCCCCCGGGCTCCGGAGGCTCTCCAGGGGCCAGAAACGGGCCCATTTTCGGACTTCTGGAACTTCTGGGAGGCCTGTTTTTGCCCTCCCTAGGCTCTGGAGGCTTTCCTGAAGGCTCTGGGAGGGCGGAAACAGCCTCCCCCAGGCTCTGGAGGCCCTCAGGAGGCTGGAGACAGGCCCGTTTTTGGACTTCCGGAATTCCCCAAAGGCCTGTTTTTCACCCTGAGCCTCCGCGTGGGCTCTATACTCACCTCACATCCAAAACGGGCCACATGGAGACTCCAGGGAGGGGTGGAGTGAGTGGGGTGGGGAGGGGTGGAAGGAGCCAGACAGGGGTGGGATTTGGCAGTTCACTGAACCGGCCATAACATTAGCTACGGGTTCGCCCGAACCTGGGTGAACCCGTACCAGCCCACCCCTTCTTCTGGAGTGACAAGGAGAGATTGGAGATGCCTGCTTGCAAAATCAATACCAAAAAACAAACAAACACCCAGAGCAATACCCCATTGATAGGAGAGGCCCAGAAAGCATTGCTCTTTTCCTATAAATATGAGCCTTCCAAAACTTGACAAAAGGTATCTTAGAAATATCCAAATCACGCTGAGCATTGTAACCTCACAAGCTCAGAAAGGGAGAATAAATGCAGCTAATGAAAACCAAATGTCTGTTCTTGGCAAAGATCCTAGCTAACGTCACTGCTCAAGAAATAAAGACTTTCTTTGTAATGAGAAAGACAGCCCAGTGAACTAAACAAGTTACTGTGTTGTGCCTTGTTCTTAACATCATTGAAGTTCTCCTCTGATAGGCAGTTCTGCTAAATAGGGCCTTCTGTCAAAGTTCCACAACATCCACAACAGTGGTGGGATTCAAATTTTTGTACTACTGGTTCTGTGGGCGTGGCAGATACTGCAAAATCTCCATTCCCTCCCCACCCCACTAACCTGCTTTCCAGCTCCGTTCTCCTGTGCAGGGCAGCAAAAGAAGATCCAGCCAATCAGCTGGGACTCGGGAGGCAGAGAATAGATGGGGGTGGGGCCAGTCAGAGGTGGTATTTGCTGGTTCTCCGAACTACTCAAAATTTCCACTACCGGTTCTCCAGAACTGGTCAGAACTGGCTGAATACCACCTCTGATCCACAACATAAACTCTCTCTCTCTCTCCCTCCCTCCCTCCCTCCCTCTCTCTCTCATACACAAACACAAACTTTGCAATACATATAATATTGCAGGGAAAAAGGTTCAGCAACAGAGAAATAATGGTGTTGAGTAAATATCTATGGAGATTCTCAGTCATCCAGGTGATGGTTGATCCAAAGAGAATGGAAGAAGCTTCTTGGATGAGAAGCGAAACATCTTCAAGGAAAAAAACAAACCCAGTGGCCTTTTGAAAAAGCATTTTTGGGACAAGGTGCTGAGTCAATTAAAACTGTGACATCTTGAGTGTAATTTTTTAATGTTTCCAGCCCTGACCAAAACAAACATGGAAAGGGGTATTTGAATTGAAACCAAAGAAGAGAAAGAAGGAACAAGCAAGCTGGTAAGAATGGGACATCCAAAAAAACCATTTTATGTCCAACTCAGTATCCTGCCTTGGCATTCTGGAGTGGCAAGTTCTGGAAGTTAAAGTCTGCTTCAGAAATGTTCTTCCACAAAAGCTTAGGACACATCCTTTAGATGGACACTGGAAGTGGTTGTTCAACATGGCACTTTTTAAAGGAAGAACTCACTAGTTACCCAGAGATTGGTCATACACTGAATTGAACTAATTTTAATACAGTTTAAATTTAATAAATAAAATTTCATTGTTGACCTTACACCGCCATTTTTGGAACGGAGAGACCAGAAAGCGGGGTCAATGTCTCCCATAGAGCTCTTGACATCCCCAAAACTGTCCACCTACCTCAGATGTAAATACTTATGAGGAAAACTCAAAGTATTTCTATCAAAATGTCACAAAATGAAGAAATGCAGAAATAAGAGTGTGTGTATGTGTGTGTGAGAGATGCTTTTCTTCAAATAGTCCTTGGCTTATGGTTGGTTCCTTAGCAACCATTGGAAATTACAATGGACCTCCCAAAAGGTACTAACAACCTGGTTTTGGAGTTCTAGCAGCTGACCTCACCCCATGTTCATGTCATCGCATTTCAGGTGTTTATGTAACTGGCCTACATTTGCACATATTGTAACCACAATTTATGAAGTTTTTGCTCAAAACGAGCATTTACTTCCAGTTTTTACAAAAATGTGCCATATCGAATAATGGATTTGCAAGAAAGGTTATAATATAGGTCAGTCGTGCACAGTGGTGGGATGCAAAAAATGTTATTATAGGTTCTGTGGGCGTGGTATGGTGGGCGTGGCTCAGCTTGGTGGCTGTGGCTTGGTGGGCGTGGCAGGAGAAGAATACTGTAAAATATCCATTCCCTCCCCACCCCACTAACCTGCTTTCCAGCTTTGTTGTCCTGTGCAGGGCTGTTCTGACCCAAACCCTTTTCCAATAAAACAAACACGAACCAAATGGAACAGAAACCTTTTAATGATTCTTACGAATCCCTGGTTAAAAGGCTGCTGCAAACTAATTAACTTTGATAAGCACAAGCTTCGCCAAAACTGTGCTAGTCTGCCAAGAATAACAGATAAGAAAGATTTCACAACACAAGAGTCTTCAAATACCAACTTAAGATACTGTAATGTCCATGAGGCTGAGTTTCAAAACGTCTTTGCTTGTTGCAAAGAACGTTCACTTCACAGCTGGCTTTTATCTTCTTGAAGGAGAGGCCATTACGTTGCAGCCTTACTCTCGAGTCGCCCGTGCTGCTGCAGCTGCTGTTTCCTGCAAGCAACCCTTCACGCACGCTCACTTGGCACAGGCTCCTCGGGAACCTCCTCATCGCTGCTGCCAGCCCCCACAATCTCTGAAGGCAGCAATCCACTCCCTAATGGTCCTGGCCCCTCCTCTGAGTCCTCACTCTCCTCAGCCGTCCGCACCTCTGCTAACCACAACAAGGGCAACCAAAGAAGACCCAGCCAATCAGCTGGGACTTGGGAGGCAGAGAATAGATGGGAGCGGGGCCAGTCAGAGGTGGTATTTGCCAGTTCTCCAAACTACTCAAAATTTCCGCTACCAGTTCTCCAGAACTTCATCTGAATCCTTGATCATGCAGGTAATCTAATTAGACTGTCCCTCAATATTGGGCAGGCCCCATACAGTCAACTGAGATATTTGTACTATATTTTGAATCTTGGTAGAAAAGCCCTATTGACAAATAGATTCAATTTGACTGGGTCAAATAATATATACTGTATCTAATGTCTATGGAGATTCTCAGCCATCCAGGTTATGCTTGTCCCAAAGGTGCTTTTTTCGAGAGGCAACTGGACTGTCTGGTTTTTCTTTGAAGATGTTTCGCTTCTCATCCAAGAAGCTTCTTCAGCTCTGACTTCCATTCCGCACCATCCAGTCAGATCCAGTTGCCTCTTGAAAAAGCACCTTTGGTACTGTAACTAATGTTTGGAGGGGATTAAAATATGAAGTCCAATTTAGGATATAAAACATATTTTTAATAGGATTGTGGAGGGTTAAAATATTAGGTGTGGAGAGTAAAGAGAATGGCTTTGATAGAGAGAGAGAGGGGAGACCCATTACCAAGCAAGAACTAGATAAACACCACTTAACTCAAATAAGGAAATCAAAAACATCTCATACTATCATTTTGCTAATTCACACTAATATAAAAGAGAGAAGAGGGAAGGAATATTCAAACTTGCCAAGTTCTATTTCTGGAACAATCTTAGTAAAAATAGCTTTAGACTTATGCGGAGTCTGTTCCATGGTCTCTAGTCTACTATGTGCTTTGTCTACCATGACAAAGCACAAGAAAAACAATAGCAGCTGTATTATTAGCAATGAATGAAGCCCTACATCAGTGATGGCAAACCTTTTTGTTGTGGTGTGCCAAAAGCATGCACGCACAACTCTCCTTACCTGCACTGCACATGCACACACCTCCCAGCTGATTTTCAGCCCGTTTGAGGCCTTTTTCGCCCTCCCGGAGGCTCGAGGGAAACATCTGCAGCCTCGGGAGGCCAAAAAACGGGCCTTCCGGAAATACCAGAAGTGCCTAAACAGGCCCATTTTTCGGCCTCCAAAGGTTGCAGAGGCTTCCCTTAAGCCCCCAGGAGGGCAAAAATGGCTTCCCTCGGGCTCCAGAGGCCCTCCGGAGGCTGAAAACGGGCACTTCTGGTATTTCCGGAAGGCCCATTTTTCGGCCTCCCAAGACTGCAGAGGCTTCCCTTGAGCCTCCGGGAGAGCAAAAACAGCCTCAAACGGGCCAAAAATCAGCTGGGAGGCGCGCACAAGCACAGTGCAGGTAAGTTTGGCTGGGGCTCGCGTGCCCACAGAAATGGCTCTGCGTGCCACCGATTCACCATCATGGCCATACATTGTTGGGCAGTGACTGATCAATCACCCTTAAATTCTTCTTTTTAGTCACTCTTCCTTCTGCCTTCATCATGATTTTTTTTCAGAAGGATTTTTATATAGGGGGAGAATATCAAGAAGGTAAAGGCTATAGGAGATGTCCCCCTCCCTTTTTCTGGGGGGAAATTCTTCCTCACTCCATTATTGCACACTATGTACAGAAACTATTAGCACTGCTCAGGGGACCCTGAAGACACAGATAAACCTCCAAGTGCTTCAACGACTCTCTAAAAAGGATGCAAATGACCGGCTGTCTAAAAGGAATATAAATCCTTCCATTCCCCACCATCCAGTCAGAGCCAAAGAAACTTCTTGGATGAGAAGCGAAACGTCTTCAAAACGAGAACAAGAAAGTTCAGTTGCCTCCTGAAAAAGCGCTTTTAGGATTCCTCTCTCCATATTTTTATCTCAAAACAATTCCACCTACCCCCCAAAACAGCATATACTGGAGGTGTATTCCACTCAGTTTCATCTATTGGGACATTCCTTTCCTATAACAAGAAACACATGAACAACAGCAGCAGCAAGAGAAAAGACAAATTTGAAGAGACAAAGATTCTATGTGTTACCTCATGTCTTGGTAACACACTGTATGGAGAAACTGCTTTAGGAAAGTTAAGCCTGGCTATGTATCAAGGCAACCTCGGTCTACGTTAACTTTGGTTGAACTTGCTTTCCTATGTGGATGAAACGCCGTCATAAGCAATTTCTTAAATATTCTAGTCAGAGAGAGTCATATTCTGAAAAAATCAGAAAGGTGTTGAAATGTCAATTCACTGTACAATTGAAGGTTAAAATTAGTCTCAGCAGTTCCTGCTTGCGAGATGGCCCATCATTATAAACAGATGTTGCCTTCAAAGACCTCATTGAAAGGCAGATGAAGGGCTTTCTCAAATGTATATTATCATTGCACAAGACCGCTGTAGATCCATATCTGCTCTTAAAACACAGCAATCCTTGATTGCCATGACAATTCTAATAAGTTTCAAGCCATTTGGCCTTAACTGGATCTTGCAGCTGAAAAGGCTTGGCAAAAAAATAAAAAATAAATGGAAACAGAGCATTTCAATTTTCCTCTCTGGGTTTGGCTTTAATTCTTTTGGCAAATATGTCGACATCCTTCCCCTTATTCTTTTCTTTTCTTTTAATAAGAGGCATAAATGAAGTCTACATCTACTATTTATGCTCTGGCATCCGAAAGGAATTCTATCGATTCCTTTCAAATTATCATGCATTATTATTTTTTCATAAAAGGGGCAAAAGAGGTGATATTTTGCCTGAAGAGAAACATAAAGGAGACGATTCTCAGGCTTTCCGTTGCTTACCTCTAACTGATGGACCACGTCAATCAAAATTCCATTACAATGAATGTTTCTTTAAATTGAGAAGAAAAAAATGTCTGTATGAAAAATAAGAGAGGAGGAGGGGAAGAGAAAGAAGAGGAAGAAGAAGGGGAAGGGGAAAGGGAAGGAGAAGGAGAAGGAGAAGAAGGGGGAGAAGGAGAAAGAGGAGAAGGAGAAGTTACCAGTTTTGTGTTCTGAACGGATTCTACAATGTGATGTTTCCTGCTAACACTGGTGTTGAATTCCACAGCTGAATAAATAAGGGAATTGTTACTGTTCTTTGCAGATCAGTTGATGATGTATGGTAGATCTACTGGAAAATATGGAGAAGTCTGGGCCATTAAGTCATTCAGTGATATAAAAGATTCTGTGTCTTGATGGCAAGTCCCAGATATGGCACAAATGTGTTTATCCACCAGCTGTTTTCTCAGTGCTTGTCCTGAGAAAATTAGATTTTGTGGGTGATGCGTGGTTCCAGTTTTTCTTTCTTGGTCTTTTAATTTGTTTTCCAGCCCTACTTTTTTTTTTCTGACTGATAGGTACCAAGTGAACCAGGGCTGTGAAAAGACAAGTTCTATTCTTGTGGCTTCCTTGAACTTCCGCGGCAATGTTTCTCTAACAAAACCACTTCAGATCATGTTGATGGTATATAATATCTACTGACAATCTCAAGCAGAACATCACCCAGAGCAAGGCTGGGATCCTACCGGCGTAACAAACTGGTTCGATGAGCTCACGCTTTGCTGTGACGTGCAAAGCAACTAAGGTTGCTTTAGCAGGGAATAAAGGACAGCCTAGAGCCGTGATGGTGAACCTATAGCATGTGTGCCAGAAGTAGCACGCACAGCCACTTCTGCCTGCATGCGAGAAGTTGCCCAGAAGAGCCCCACTGCGCATGCGTGCACGCCACCCAGATGATTGTTGGGTATCTGACGCGCATGCACAGGGGGAGACACACGCATGGGAGATGCACATGCATGCACAGAGGTGTGTGAGGGGGTTGCGTGCGCATGCACAGAGGCAGGCGGTGCAGGGGATCACACGCGCATGTGTAGGGGGCGGGGGGAGTTGCGTGTGCATTGCATCATGGGTGCAGACATGCAAGCATGCGCCCTTTGGGCATGCAACGTGGAAAAGGTTAGCCATCACTGGCTAGAGCCTGGGCGAGCAGGTGGGTTTAACTGAAGCAAAGATCTTTGGAGCTACCAGTTCTATAGAACCGGTCCGAACCGGTTAGAATCTCAACCCCTGACCCAGAGGCCTTTGCAAGCTCTTCTACAAATGCTGTTGCCGTTATCAAATGTCTGAGAAAGTTGTCCCGAGGAGGAACACCTACGATTTCCAGGTTTTGTTTTAGCCAAATTTCAAGCAGCCGCTCTTGTGGCATCAGTGAACTTGTAGAAGTGAGCAACATTTGTGGTGATGTGCAAACATCCATATTTCCTCCCAGGGCATTTTCACTGGGGCCATTGTCAGAACACAACCAGGCCGTTGTGCATAAATGAACGTAGGCAGCTGCAAACGGCGCTGACACCTGGCCTTTTGGCCATCAGACGCCTAATCCAGTGGGTGTTTTGCTTCCGTCAGGTCTGGGGCTCAACCCGTGAAAAGCAAGCCTTCCACGGTTAATGGGACAATATGGTGCCGTCCTTCGGGCTCCAGCTGGATAATTGTTCTCCAATCAACTTACAATACATAAAGCATCTCCCTAGATATTCAGGGAACTCAGAATGCAAGGATGCATCTGGGTTTTGAAACAGGGTCTGGTCAGTTCAGATTCATTAAGACAACCCTTTTCAAATGCAAAGCGACTCCTTGCCTTTTGGGTCATTTAGATGTTAATGATGCATGTTTATAAAAAATAAATAAATAAAAGAATTCAGTTTTCATTCCACTCAGGTTGAAAGTCCGTAGCCTGAAAGAAAAGACATCATTTCACACACACGCGTCCTCCCATCTATTTCTCGGCTCAGCAATGTCTTTTCTTCCTTTCTTCCTTCTCTTCTTCGGCAGAAGGGGAGGCTTCACAGAAAAGATAAAGAACTATCTCACATAATTCTCTACAGGGCAGAATAACAAAGTTGTTTATTCATGCATTTGAGACGTGTTAGCCTCCCCGCTCTTTGGGTGTAATGGTAGTTGACCACACAGGTTAATATAAAATAAAGGCAACCTCTTTATTTCACTTTTAATTAATAAAACCAGAGCAGACCACAAATGTATTGGCTTTGGGGTAATACGACTTGGGAGCCGTGCAGTCCTAGAACAAAATGGTACAGATCAACTTCCAATAGGTGGGGTGAGAAGAAAGAGAAATTGCCTTTCCATTAAAGAGAAAAATAATTCTCAGTAAAGAATTCTGCAATATACTGAAGAGAGAGTCTGCTTATTGTTTGTGACAATCTACAAATAAAAGGGGAAATGCTTTTTTGTCTAACCCAAACAGAACGGCCTTTTATCTGTTTACATTCTGGTCCCCCAAAAGGTGGTGTCATGCCCCTGTTAGAATCTGACTCCGAGGGAGAGGAGGAAGAGCTGACAGAGAGTGGGAGTGTGGCTCTGGAGATTGTGGAGGAAAGTGGGGAAGGGCACAGGCCGGCTGGGCATTCAGAGGAAGACCCAGGCCCACCCCCTCTTCATCCTAGGGCAGGAGGAGTGGATAAGGGAGAAACGTGAATGGCCTGGTCTACGGGGGAGGAAAGGGCCTTGATCCCCTTCATGAGCTGCAGCTGTGAGGATTGTTTAAAAGGACAAACCGCACATGGCCCAGTGCTGGAAGCAAAGTGTGAAAATATTTCTAGTCTGTCTGTGCTTATCTGAGTTCTGGTGTCCTTCCCAGTGTGTGTATTTCAATATCTGTGGACATCTTCAAGCCCTTATCCTGCCTTGTCTCATTAATTCTTCAGTGTGGTTTGTGTTGTTGTTGTTTTCTATTTATAATTTATATGTATTTTGAGTTTGCATGGAATTTCTTCCTTTTCACAACTGTTTATGGGGGAGTTTTTTTCTCCAGTCAATGATAATTGGACCTTTAAAGCCAAGCTGAAGGAATTAAAGGGACTTCACCTGTTTTTGTGACTTCGTTGCTTTTGTATTCCACCCTGGGTCATTACAGGAGGGCTATGTTGCTACAATGTCCCAAAGGGGCTTTTTCAGGAGGCAAGTGGACTTTGATTTTTCTTTTGAAGATGTTTCGCTTCTCATCCAAAGAAGCTTCTTCATCTCTGACAAGATAGTGAGGAATGGAAGGATGTATACTCCTTGCAGACAGCTTGTCATTTGCATCCTTGTTGAAGCACTTGGATGTTTATCTGTGTCCTCAGGGTTACCTGAGTGGTGCTAATGGTTCCTGTAGTCTGCAGTTTTTTCCCTCTGGAAAGCCATTCCTACTCCCGCACCTTTCCAAGGGTGTTCATCCCAAATTGTATAGCTAAAACTCTGTTGAGATTCTCAGTTATTCAGGACATGGTTGCCCCAAAGGTGCTTTTTTTCGGAAGGCCACTGGACTTCCTTGTTTTTTTGTTTTGAAGAATATAAATCCTTCCATTCCCCACCAGAGGTGGTTTTCAGCAGGTTCTGACCAGTTCTGGAGAACAGGTAGAAGAAATTTTGAGTAGTTCAGAGAACCGGCCAATCCCACCTCTGACTGGCCACGCCCCCATCTATTCTCTGCCTCCCAAGACCCAGCTGATTGGCTGGATTTTCTTTGGTTGCCCTGCACAGGAGAATGGAGCTGGAAAGCAGGTTAGTCGGCTGGGGAGAGAATGGAGATTTTGCAGTATCCTTCCCCTGCCACGCCCACCAAGCCACACCGACAGAACTGGTAGTAAAAAAAAATTGAATCCCACCACTGTTCCCCACTATCCTTTTCAGAGCTGAAGAAACTTCTTGGATGAGAAACCAAATGTCTTCAAAAAGAAAACTAAGAAAGTCCAGTTGTCTCCTTAAAAAGCTCCTTTGGGACAACCAGGACCTGGATCAGGGGTCGCCAACCTTTTGGACCTCAGGGACCACCAAACTCATAATTTTAAATCCCACGGACCAGGGACCCTGGGAAAATCCCAAAAAAAGTCTGCAGGAAAATTCCCCACCCCTCTTTCCTACCAATCGATCATTCTTTATTTGGGATCTCAGGATACTGTCTCCAGTTCTGTTCTCGGGGGGGAGGGGGGAAAGAGACTTTTGGCTTCATGCAAGGAAAGCAGCAGAAGCAGCAGAAATCTATGTTTCTCTCCCCCAAACTCCATGAAAAATGAGTCTTTGTTTGA
This sequence comes from Notechis scutatus, assembly GCF_049901735.1. Classification (NCBI taxonomy): domain Eukaryota; kingdom Metazoa; phylum Chordata; class Lepidosauria; order Squamata; family Elapidae; genus Notechis; species Notechis scutatus. The sequence continues at coordinate 60,877,875 of NC_142012.1, forward strand.
CTTGTCATGCTGGCGCAGCCTCTTGGCGCAGGAGGCCTTGCAGGGTCCCAAAGACTCATTTCTGGCGGAGTTGAGGGAGGGAAAGAAAGACTTTTGCTGCTTTCCTTGCGTGCAGCCAAAAGCAGAAGAAGAAAGAAGTGGAAAGAAGCAGCTGGGTGGCCAGGTGAGACGTGTGGCGCGAGTGGGGCAAGTTCCCCCCTCTGCCCTTTCCACCTTCCCTTCACTACCTCATGTTGTTCACAATGCAAAGGACGCAAGCCTTGTGTTCCCGCAGGCCGTGTGGGCGGTGCAGCCTTGTATTCCCGCACAACCTGGATTAATTGCTTTGGGGGAGTGCTTTGAGGGGGGACATTTCTCTGTGGACCACCAAAATTTTCTCGTGGACAACCAGTGATCCCCGGCCCACTGGTTGGCAACCACTGACCTGGATGACTTAGAATAGTGATGGCTAACCTTTCAGTCCTCGCATGCCAAAAGTGCACCCCCACACACATGCCAGCTCCCATAAGGCAATGCACGGAGGAGGGCCCATGCCCTCTGCATGTGCACACACGACCCTCCCATGTGCGCCACACATGTGTATGCACGTGCGACCCCACACACGCGCCACACCCCCTCACTTGCGCGGCAGCTACCCATTGATCAGCTGGCGGGCAGGCAGCACACAAGCGCCTGCACAGTGCACCCATTCTGGGGCGACGGCTCGCATGCTGGTGGAGATGGCTCTGCATGCCACTTCCGGCACGTGTGTCATAGGTTCGTCATCACGGACTTAGAATCTCTACAGAGATGTTGCTACAATATTTATAGGACAGCCTATGTCTCTCCCATGACATACAGCAGGCATGTGAAGGTGGGTGATGCAAGGGAGGGTGGGAGGGAGGGAGGGAGGAAGGGAGGAAGGAAGGAAGGAAGGAAGGAAGGAAGGAAGGAAGGAAGGAAGGAAGGAAGGAAGGAAGGAAGAAAGGAAGGAGGAGGGAGGAAAGGAAGGAAGGAAGGAAGGAAGGGGAGGAAGGAGGGGAGGGAGGGAGGAAGGGAAGGAAGGGAAGGAAGGAAGGAGGGAGGGGGAAGGAAGGAAGGAAGGAAGGAAGGAAGGGGAATAGGGAGGAAGGGAAAGGAAGGAAGATAGGGAGGGAGGGAGGGAGGGGGGAGGGAGGGAGGAAGGAAGGAAGGAAGGAAGGAGGAAGGAAGGAAGGAAGGAAGGAAGGAAGGAAGGAAGGAAGGAAGGAAGGAGGAATAGGGAGGAAGGGAAAGGAAGGAAGATAGGGAGGGAGGGAGGGAGGGAGGGAGGGAGGGAAGGAAGGAAGGAAGGAAGGAAGGAAGGAAGGAAGGAAGGAAGGAAGGAAGGAAGGAAGGAAGGAAGGAAAGTGCCAGGACATTTTCTGATTTATTAAAAGCTTATAAATCTGTCCATTTGGAATATGTCTGGTCTTGATTAGATTTGCATCAAGCTGTCAGAAAAACAGAACGTGCCAAATCAGCTCTTGTGGATTAAATTTGGGGTTGCTCATAAACTGTTGGCTGCTTGCTTCAATTAAGCTCAGAAAGAAACGTGCTTCTCAAACCTGCCAGTGTTTATATGCCTGATAGGGTTGAGGCCATTGAGAAAAGGAGAAAGAAAGAAAGAGATTTGGGGAGATGTGAGCCATGATCTTATTTCTGAATACAGGCCATGACCAACACAGGTGCATCCAGGGATCTCTCTTAGAGCTACTTGTCAGCGTTCCAAGTAACAAACTCCAACTCCATAAACACAAGACAGGCCCATTACCTGTCCAAGTTACTTTTTGTTAGAATTGGCACATCTGGGAAAACCCGAATCTGAGAGTTCCGGGTCTTCCCTTCTCCGAAAGATAAATTCAGAGATCCATCCCCTGCACCTGTCAGTCCACCACATGGTCCAATCAAATCCTCATCCCAACTGGAGACAGTCTCTCCTCTCCAGTCCCTCCCCTCCAGGTGCAGGGCAACATGTCCTTGACTTCTAAGAGAAAATGTCATTGAGTCTAATCTTCTGCTCACGAAGAAATCCCCCTCCCAAATTCCCAGACACTGAGCTTCCAAGTAAAATATGGCTTCCAAGGCTGACACTACCTGTGATAATTGGCCATCACAGGACTAAAATACAGGGATAGCCTGTAACTTTGGTCACATTTACAGACCCCTCCAAACTACAGCAACGGACTAATGAGTATATGTGTTGTGGTTAGCCGGCACAGGTGCGGACGGCTGAGTAGAGCGAGGAGTCAGATGAGGAGTCAGGACCATTAGGGCGTGGGCTGCTGCCTTCAGAGATTGTGGGGGCTGGCAGCAGCAATGAGGAAGTTCCCAAGGAGCCTGTGCCAAGTGTGTGTGCACCCAGGGCTGCTCGTAGGAAAGAGAAGCAGCATGGGCAACTCGGGAGTAAGGCTGCAAGGTAATGGCCCCTCCTTCAAGAAGATAAAAGCCAGCTGTGAAGCGAACGTTCTTTGCAGGAAGCAAAGACATTTTGAAACTCAGCCTAGTGGACATTACGGTATCATAAGTTGGTATTTGAAGACTCTTGTGTTGTGAAATATTTCTTATCTGTGATTCTTGGCAATCTCGTACAGTTTTGGCAAGGTTTGTGCTTATCAAAGTTATTTAGTTTGCAGCAGCCTTTTAACCGGGGATTTGTAAGGCTCATTAAAAGGTTTCTGTTCCCTTTGGTTTTTGTTTGTCTTATTAGAAAAGGGCTTGGGTCAGAACAATATGTCACTGAGAATATCTCTTTTACAAAGTATCTTCTCAGTACAGGTAATCCGCAATTTACAGCCATTCATTTTAGGAATTGCTCAAAACTACACCACTATTGAAAAAAAAATTACCTACAACTGGTCCTCCTATTAAAAACCACATGATCAGAATTCGGGCACTTGCCGCAACTGGCATATATTTACAATGTCCCAAAGGAGCTTTTTCAGGTGGCAACTGGACTTCCTTGTTTGTTTGTTTGTTTTTCTTTTGAAGGCGTTTCACTTCTCCTCCAAGAAGCTTCTTCATCTCTGACAGGATAGTGCGGAATGGAAGGATTTATAATCTTTGCAGACAGCTGGTCATTTGCGTCCTTTCAGAGGGTCGTTGAGGCCACTTGGGGGTTTATCTGTGTCCTCGGGATCACCTGAGTGGTGCTCCTGGTTCTTGTAGTCTGCAATTTTTTTCCTCTGGAAATCCATTGCTACTCCCACACCGCTCTAAGGATGATCACCCCCAAATTGTATAGCTAAAAGTCTGTAGAGATTCTCAGGCGTGCAGGTCATGGTTGTCCCAAAGGTGCTTTTTCAGGAGGCAACTGGACTTTCTTTGTGTTTTTTCTTCTGAGGATGTTTTGCTTCTTATTCCAAATATATACATCCTTCCATTCCCCGCTATCCTGTCAGAGCTGAAGGAGCTTCTTGGATGAGAAGCAAAACATCTTCAAAAGAAAAACCCAGAAAGTCCAGGCCCTCCTGAGGAAAAAAAAAAATGACCTGGATGATTGAGATTCTCTTCAGAGTATATTTATGATGGCTGTAGCATCCTGGATTCATGGGACTGTCTTTTTGTGACTTTTCCCAGTCAGCTTCCAACAAGCAAAGTCAATGGGGAAATCCAAAATGCTTAATAACTGCACTGATTCACTTAACAACCAGGGCAAAAAAAAAGGCCATAAAATTGGGCACAGTGCACTCAACTGCCATTCTTAGCTGCTGAAATCTTGGCCCCCAACTATGCTTGTTAAGACGAAGAGTACCTGGAAGAGTACCTGGAATGTTTAATGGATGGGTAATAAACGGTTGAGGAAAAGGAATTTTTTTTCTTTTTCTATTTTTCTTTTTCTATTGTTTCTTTTATTTTTCTTATATGTATCCATGTATTCATAATTATGTTTTTACTTATACCTGTTATCTTGTAAGCAACTGACAAACCAAATAAAATAAAATAAAATAAATAAATAAATTGAACACTGGGGGAATCTGGTCCAAATATACTCTCAAAACTTTCTTTTAATAAAGGAAAGGAGAAATCGCCTTAATTATTTGAATCATGGGGAGGAGAACATATTTCTCATTCTACTTCCACCCATGGTAAAATCTTTAAAATACATTACGGATATTGCTGTCCTGGCTCATCTTCCTATTTAGCCAGTGCAACCGAAGTCCATTTTTTCTTTTTAAGCATGACATAGTCTAGTCTAGTCTAGTCTAGTCTAGTCTAGTCTAGTCTAGTCTAGAATAGAATAGAATAGAATAGGAGAAAAAGAATGGGATGGGAATAGAAATTAGAATAGAATAGAATAGAATAGAATAGAATAGAATAGAATAGAATAGAATAGAATAGAATAGAATAGAATAGAAGAAAAAGAATGGGAAGGGAAAAGAAATAGAATAGAATAGAATAGAATAGAATAGAATAGAATAGAATAGAATAGAATAGAATAGAATAGAATAGAATAGAAACAGAACAGAAAGGAAAACACAATTAGAAGGGACCTTGGAGGTCTTCTAGTCCAACCCCCTGCTTAGGCAAGAAACCCTATACCATCTCAGACAAATGGTTGTCCAATCTCTTCTTAAAAACTTCCAGTGTTGGAGCATTTACAACTTCTGGAGGCAAGTAGTTCCACTGATTAATTGTTCTAAGTATCAGGACATTTCTCTTTGGTTTTAGGCTGCTTCTCTCCTTGCTTAGTTTCCCTCCATTGCTTCTTGTCCTGCCCTCAGGGGCTTTGGATTATGCTCCATGGCTCAAGCGTTTCAACATCATTTTACTTCAAAGGGGGCTGTTGGAGGCAGCTCTTTCTCTTAACCAACTTTGGCCGCTCATCGAATTCTCGGTTATTTGATCAGGCAGAAGGGTACGGGATCTTGCTGCCTGCGGGAAGAAATGTGCAGGGAAACCAAAGAAGTTCGTGGGACAAAAAAAAAAAAAAAGGTCCTTCTAACTTATTGTGAAACAACAGTAATCTCTGCAGGGAGAAACGCACGTAGCTGAAAAGCAAGTTTGCTTAGAAACCCCTCTTGCAATTTAGAGAAGGAGTTCTTTTGGCAAGCAAAGGGAGCAGGGCGGTGGTGCGCCAAGCTCTCCAGCTTCACGGCGGCCACACCTGCTCGTGAGAGAGGCTGGGGCTTGGCAGGGAAGGGAAGAGGCCAGCTCAGTGCTTCTCTGCTTGGCTGGACAAGGGCTCCGGCACTCAAGGCTATGCAGGAGGCAAGCTTGGACAGTTTGGGACTGTCATGCCCCTGTTGGAATCTGATTTAGAGGGGGAGGCTGACAGGGAGTGGGAGTGTGGCTCCATTGGCTGTGGAAGAAACTGGGCAAGGGCATAGTCCGGCTGGGCAGAGCAGGGAAGAGGCAGAACAAGGGAGAGGGAATTCAGAAGATCCAGACCCACTCCCTTTTCATCCTAGGGCATGCAGGGAGGAATGGAGAAGGGAGCAATGTGAGTTGCGTGGCTTACGGGGGAGGAAAGGGCCCTGATTCCCTTCATTAGCTGCAGCTGGGAACATAGTGTTTAAAAAGGGAAGCTGAGCACAGCAAGTTGTTGGGAGCAAATCATGAATTATCTGGTATCGTTGAGGCTTATCTGTGTTCCTGGTGTCTTCCCAACTGTGTGTGTTTTGCTGTCCTTTCAAGTCTGCAATTCTTTCTCTTGCCCTGTAAAGTTAATTACTGCAGCGTGGTTTGTTTGGATTTTTAGTTACAGTTTGTATGTACTTTGTTTTCGGACTGAATTTCCTCCACTTAAAGACTGTTCCTGGGAGAGTGTTTCTCCAGCCGAAGGTAACCTGGAGATTGGGAGCAAAGTTGGAGATAATAAAGGGACTCTTCTTGCTTATTTGACTATGTTGCCTTTGTGCCACGCCCCGGCTCATCACAGGGACTCTCAGGCATGGCACCAAAGTAGCATGTTGCAGCGACTCTGCGGTCATTCGTAAGTGCAAACCTGTGAAGCTGGAACATACGTTAACTTTGAGACCCATAAGTACTTTTGGCAGAGATGTCGTAACTTTGAACATTCGCTAAGGGAATGTTTGTAACTTGAGGATTACCTGTCCTGTCTTATGCCTAAGGATATTTACTCATGTGGTATGGCTCTATTACTATTATTATCCTTCTCATCTTTTCTATTACCTTTTCTTATTGGTATCATGATTATGATTATGATTACTCTGTTGCTTTGCATGTACACTGAAAACTCCTGCACAGGAGACGAATTCCTTGTGCATCTAATCACACCTGGCCAAATATTCTACTCTATAGCTGTCAACCAAAACAATGCTCCATACAATCATCTAATCATAACACAGTTAAATTCTGGAGTACACATTGAATGCATCCAGGTGCTGCGAAGACCTGCACCTTGGCTGTACTGCTTGAATACGATCAAATCGACATCAGTGAGTGGCCAAGGACGGCAGTCATTTGCATTTTGGACATGACTACTTTTGTCTGAGACCATGCATTTGTGTGCTGTTGACATAAAATGCAATGGAGGTGCATATAACTGCTTTGTCCTTTGCAAATACAGCCCATCCGTGCTCTCCATTAAAGCAGGCATCTTCTTTGAGTGCTGCCTTAAGAGCCATCTTAATGAGGTGTCTCATCAAAGCAGCTGCCGCTTTTCGGGTTGTAGGGAAGGCTGGGGGGGAAAAAGAGGAGCTGCTTTAATGCCAGGCAGGGAAGAGTTGTGCTCAGGTGAAGCTTTTCTTCCAAGCATTTTAAAAGCACACAATCTATAGGTTACACACATATGGCCTCTCTCATTAATGGTGGATGTATTGAACAGGAGCGCCATCTGGTGGGGATTTCTGTTTAGGCCACACAACCTATGAATACTGTAGTGTAATAGACTTTGCCGTTCCCCCATTTCTCCCACACAATATTGCTCGTTGCATTTTTGGGGGAGTTATGTAAAAACAGTCAGGATTTTTATGCACTATATGAAATGTAATTGTGGACATATGACATTAACACTCTGTTCAAGTGGTATGTTGTAAACATATTTTCAGACAAGCAACCAGATTCCATCATTCCCTACGAAGTAACCGATTTAACACAGAGAGAGACACAAAAATAAAACAACTGAGTTCTTCCATCAGGAATCCAGAATAATATATTTTCAAGAATTGGTGGATTAATATACATGAGTTTCTGATTACACGCTTAGAGAAATACAGTTTTTTTTAAAAAAAGTATTTAAAATGTGGCTGACATGTTGGAATACCATTTGTGTTTTTTGAAGGAACTGTAATAAGATGCACTGTTTATACCTTTTGGATTCCTCACAAAGTTATCTTGCAACCATTACTGTAATTATTTCTTGCATAGCATTGCCCTTTCATCTCTCTTACTGGATCCCATGGTAAAATAACTGCCATCAATCTTTCTAAATTAAAAGCCAGCCTTTTGAGGTAGGCTAGTTTCAAAACTGGATAAATCCCCCAAATACTGGGGGGGAAGAAAAGATTAAATCTCAGGTCTACCCAGTCCAAGGATCACAGCTTCTATGAAAAAAGAAGAGGAGGAAAAAAAATTGCAAACATGATATGTAGAAAGATACTCGATCGATTCACTTACTTGCATGTGTAAAAGACTTCACATTAGACCTGAAATTATGTCACCATCGTATTTTTCTACACTAGCTTTACTCCATGTCCCTTTGAAAGTAGCAGAATGAGGCATAGTGAAGACCATTAAGGCTACCATTTTGGGCATGCAAAGATCCATATCACCACCAGATGGCAGCAATAATATACAAAACAAGTAAGTCTTTACTGCCATCTACAGTCTTGGCCCTCCAGGTTTTTGCAGTTCAGATGCAGAACATTCTGTTTATATGTTTTGCTTTTAAGTTTAAAGAGTCAGTCTTGATTTTAAAAAAATATGTTGTAATAATTATTTTTCTAAAAATTAACACACACCCTATAAATTAATTATCTTTGGTCCAAAGCAACAGTGAGACTATATATTTGATTTTAAAAAGCAAAATGGTTATCCAGCAACATACACACAGATATACCCATACAAAAAAAGTATTGATTTAAAAAAAACAGATCAAAACATTAGAAGTAACAATATCAGCTATCACTGCTTTTAGCTAAAATATGTTTGCTTGGTAAAGATCACTGCACCATCTAAATCTCTTAACCAGCAATTCAGTCCAAGCTCAAATCTGTCACATTTTGTTTATGTCTGCTATTAAGATAATTTTGTTTCTTGTCCATCCTTTGTCCATTCCAAGCCTTTTTCTTCTTCCTTCTTTCTAACAACTCCCATCTGATCACTTACATTATTTGCAGACTTGCTAACCTTGTTCTAATAATCAATCTTTGCAGGCTCTTGTCCAGGTAATTCCACACTGACTTAAAGGCACACATTATATACATGTACGGTATAAATAATACTTCACTATCTGTAAGATACATATGCCATGTATGTGATGAATGGGACTGTAAAATACCAGGTGAATTCATGAATAAATTTGTTAGACTGTAGGTGGAGCAGGAACCTTTGTTTTTGTACCAAAAAAATGAATCGTATATGGAACATTTGGGTTCCTTCTGATTACAGAGATTTAAGGACACATTAGTTCTGGCACTAAGCGAAGCCAGACACTCAATTCCTTAAAGAGAAGAAAATACATGTTCCAGTAGGTAACCCTGTGAAACATTAATGAAAATGTGTTTCAAAAGTCTAAGTGGTATATATTTCTGACAGGTGAACTATATGATGATGTCATATATGACATATATATTTTATATATGAAGATATAAAAATGAAGATGGTGTTTTATTTACACGGTCATGAGCAATGGAAAAGATCATTCACTGTTACTGTAAAATTGAGAACATGTCTACTGCTGACATAAAAGTTCTAATTCTTACATCAACAGTTATATAATTATGTAAAAACCACAATGTTACGATCATATTTCCATGATAATATAGCTATATACTTTTACTGGGCTTGATCTTAACAACAATAAGGCATATTTCATTCCATTTATTACAGCTGGACTTTAAATGCCCTAAATAAGCACCATTGTGGTATTATACTTCAAAAGACATCCATACCATGCAATTTTACACACATCTACTCTGTATTAAGTGCCACAGAGTTTAATCAAAATTCAATTGCAAACAAATACATATAATATACGAATGCAGCCTCAACATATTGCGGTTCTCAAAATAAATCCTAAAGGTCTGATGATGATCGCAATATATTGAATGCTGGCATCCTATCCCATTTCTCCTTCCGAATTCCCCAAAGGAAGTGATGTCACAAGCTATGTAAACAATCTTTTAAAAAATCAAGAAAACCTTAAAATGCATATGCAATTTTAAAATCACGGTTGCATTCATTTTGTTAAAAAAAAATGCAAAGTTATAAAAACATACTAAGCTTTGTCAGAGGCATTCAAAACAGTCATTCACATTATTTTAAGTATAGTTTGAGGTACTGCTGGAACAAGAGAAGGCACCGTAGAAGCAGATTGATCGAGATGTACAGAATCAAAAAAGTCATATCCTGTTGGAGAATCTACTTTCCTATTGGAGAAAAAAAATGTATATAGATATAGCATTAGGCATAAATCCCCCCCTCCCAAAAAGTAGCTCTGCAGTAAATTATTTCAAATAGGAGGTCGTATATTTACAATCTTGTTTTCCCTTGTGTATTGATTGCTACTTTTGAGTAAGAAAGATGGATTAGTTAGCCAAAGTTTAACAACCTGGATAACCTATATACAGCATAGAATTATCTGAATTAATACATTTTCTTAGTTCTGAATCCCCCATTTGCTGTTTCATTTTCCTAAAGATACTGTATCTCTTAAAAATGGACCATGAATGCTAATAACTGCAGCAAATATTAAGAGATATGGGAATGCTTGGATAAAAAATGACATAAGGAATTCTATATACCATAACCAAAAGTCTTAACATCATTAAGGGAAACTATTTACTGTATATTAAAACAGTGCAACCCGCAAAGCATTGCTTTTTAAAGGAAACAAAACAGCCTGGAAAATTATATATTGTCTCTTTACTTGATTATCATTTTATATTAAATTAAATTTGAATTTAAAACCACGGCGGCCTACATTCTGAAAAGGCCCACTTACTTGAGCTTCCGTTCCGTAATGGGGAAGGACTCCGGCTTCTAGTTGTCTAAAAGACCAAAACAAAACAAAAAAGATATTTTGATTCATCTCCATTCCTTTTACTCTAGAAAAAATGAATCACTGTTTTCAGGGAGGCCCCGCGAGCCAGATCTAAGTGCCCTGTGGACCAGATTCAGCCCCGAGGTCTTGAGTTTGACACCCCTGTGCTAGCTGGAGAGAGAAAGCATTTCTTTTTTTAATTCTAGAAAAAAAACACATTTATTTGACATACATTTAAAACAGACAAATCAGCACACACACACACACACACACACACACACACATATATATATACATTCACATACACATACACATATATACATTTTACAGTGTATATTGAGCAATGGTTATTTTTTTGTCTTTATCATTGACGTGATCTGCCTTGTTACAATAACTCCTTCGTTCTTTTAATGTTTTAATTTCTCTATATTGTTTATAATTAAATGCACGTCTTCTGTCATTTCCATAACTTATCCAAATATCTAATATTACCTTTTCTTTAACCAATCATACCAAATGTTCCATATTTCATAATAGTCACTATCTTGTTTATTTTTTAACAATTTGGTTAGGCTATCCATCTCAGCGCATTCATGTATTTTTTTAAATTACCATATCTTATGAAGGAATGGAAGACAGTTTCCAGTTTTGTGCATAGGTTATTCTGGCCGCAGTTATGATGTGGAAAATTAAATATTGATATTTTTTCTCCATGTTTAAATCTATCATACTTAGCAGAAAGGTTTCAGGTTCAAGTTTTAAATTTTGTTTTGTTATACTTAAAATCCAATTTCTAATATTTCTCCAAAACTTCTGAGTACATGGGCAAGTCCACCACATGCGGAGAGAAAGCATTTCTATGAGGCCATGAGGCCACGAAAGATTGTAAAAATGATTGTTGAAGGCCCACACATGTCAACCATTTTTCTATGCAACATCCTCATGACATTGCCTTTCCCGTATCCCAAACCATAGTGGAGGCAGCTTAAAGTGGCCTTTAGGTATTCCCCTTCCCCTTCCCCTTGTTTTTCCTTACCATTGAATTGTGTTGGCAAACCTCAGGTTTAGGATTAAGGACCACAAAGGGTTAGGCCAAAGGTCTTCAAACTTGGCAACTTTAAGACTGGTGGACTTCAACTCCCAGAATTCCTGAGCTGACATGACTGGAGGAGGAATTCTGGCAGTTGAAGTCCACAAGTCTTAAAGCTGTCAAGCTGGAAGACCCCTGGGTTAGGGGGTTGGGTTTCTCACCTGTTTTACAAGCAGAATCCCACCCATGCAGACAACTATGGGACTGAGGAAATGCAATAGTTCTGCACACATAATCAGAGTGTTTTGAACCATACCGCTTCCTTATTCCTCCATCCCATATTTTGAGTAGTCTTGTTTTTGTTATAATAATGATGATGATGATGATGACAACAACAAAACAACAATAATCATCATCATCATCATCCACCGAATACAGACAGATCACCATTTGGAAAACAACACGCCAGATATTATGGTTGTCAAGGGCCGAAGTGTACAATTTATTGATATCACTGTACCAGGAGATGCCAGAATTGTTGTGGTTTGCCAGCAGCAGGTGTGGACGGCTGAGGGCTTGGAGAGTGAGGACTTGGATGAGGGACCTGCATGTGATGCAGGGATGGGGCCAGGACTATCAGAGAGTGGAATGCTGCCTTCAGAGCTTGTGGAGGCTAGCAGCAGTGATGAAGAGGTCCCCGAGGAGCCTGTGCCCAGTGCACATGCACGCAGGGCTGCTCGAAGGAAAGAGCAGCTGCAGCAGCACGGGCGACTTGGGAGTAAGCCTGGTGGACGTTCGGAGTATCTTGGTTGTTGATTGGAGACTCTTTGTGTTTGAAATATTTCTTAGTAACTTTATCTAGTGTTCTTGGCAGCCTTGCCCAACCTTGGCAAGGCTTGTTCTTATCAAAGACAATTAGTTTGAAACAGACTTAACCGTGAAGGAACGGAATTCATAAAGAATCATTAAAAGGTTGTGCTGTCACCTCTGTTTCATGTTTGTTTCCTTGGAACAAGGTTTGGGTCAGAACAAGAGTCGAAGAAAAAGAACTGGAAAAAAATCACAAAATATCGCGACCTGGCCATCGAAACTACACGGTTATGGATGTAACATGTAACAGTAATACCCTTTGTCATTGGGGCACTTGGTACCATGTCCAAAATTTTTACAAAACACATCAAGAAATTGCAGTTTCCTGAAATAACGCCAGCGGAACTGCAAAAAACTGCGCTACTTGGAACATCGTACATTTTAAGAAGATACTTGGTTGATACCTAGGATGCTGGCAGCCATCCATATCCACCATTAGCACCAGTCAATGGTATTTGTGATACATTTTCAAATGTTCAGTTGACTGAGTTTCATGTTTAATGAATAAAAGAGATAATAATAACAATAGCAATAATAATGTTGCCTTCAGTGCAAACTCCTGGGAACGCATCTTATTTTTGAACTACTATGTTAATCGGTTTATGTTACGTTACCAAATTCCGAGAGTAGGCTGTACTACGAGGCAGAGGGCTGACACTACGGCTGCGACTTTGGCTCCTGTTTCTGCTTCTGGACCACTGAAATAAAAAACAAACCATGAAACAGATCTCAGTTATGCAGGCATCCTTTTGATGAGTAGACTTTGCAGAAGGCAGGAGACTATTGTGGAAGAAAAGACTTATTCTGTTTTACTATGCTGCAGGATCAGGCCAATCTTATCCATATCAAGTGGGATTGAAAGTCCACAAAGTGGGACTGAAACAATCAAGAGGACGGCTTTGACTGTTAAATCAAAGCTCCGCCTATTTTTATGTGCTATCTTGACTTCTTTTGAGCCTACTCTCTGGACACCCCAGATGTCCCCCACCCAGATTGGCCATTGCTAATTGAACCCACATCTGGAACCAGTAAAGGTTGAGAAATACTGCTCGACCAACATCCTAGACTCCAATCCCAATCGTAGCATGCAAATGATCTGGAATTTCTCTCTGGCAAAGTGCTTTAAAATTTCAGCTTTCAGCTTTCAGCAGCTGAAATTTTAAATCTTATCGCTTCTGTAATCCAATTGATAAATTGTGCTTAACTAAGCTTTGCTGAATAACTCACAATTCACTGAATTCATACATGTTACCAAAGCAAATTTATAAACCCAAATATCTGAGTTTCAGATATTTTGGCTGAATATGTGTTACAGCTTAGCAGAGTGCCTGAACCCAGCATATATTATATTTTTTTCCAAGCTGACAGCCACCAAATATGCTGAATTTCCCCATATCCAAGATTCCCAGCTGACATGGAATTCTGGGGTTTGAAATTTCTGTATGTCGACTTGAGTGTTTTTTTTAGAGTGGTTTATGTGGGATTAGAGATTGGTTGATACCTTCAGCTGAAAGATCACTTAATTTTATAAATAGGCCGTTTTAGTTTAATCAGCCATTGTTAATTTAGTTAATATTCATTTGTTTTTTGGTCCTGGGGTAGTTTTTCTTGGTGTGTGCTTTTTTGAAGATGCCTATCAGTATTGCATAAATGTGCAAGTACAGGTAGTCCTCAACTTATGACCACATCTGATCCCAAAATTTCATGTTGTTAAGTGAGACATTTGTTAAGTGAATTTTGTCCCCTTTTACGACCTTTCTTGCCTCAGTTGCTAAGCGAATGAATGAAGTTGATAAATTAGTAACCCAGGTGTTAAGTGAATTGACTTTGCTTGCCAGAAGGTCGCAAAAGATCACCTGATTGTGGAACACAGCAACGGTCATAAATATGAACCAGCTGCCAAGCACCTGAATTTTGATCATGGGGAGGCTGGAAAAGTCGTAACTCTGAAAAACAGTCATAAGTCATAACAACAGTGGTGGGACTCAACTCCGGATGGGGGGGAATGAGTCTGCCTATCGAGATGAGGTGGACCGGTTGCTTTCATGGTGTGGAGACAATAACTTGGTCCTCAGCACCAATAAGACCAAGGAGCTTATAGTGGATTATAGAAGGAACAGATCAGACATCCAGCCCTTGCTTATCAATGGAGACCGAGGGGAGCAAGTGGCCAGTCTTAAGTTTCTGGGTGTTACCCTAAAAGAGGACCTGACCTGGGGTGGCCACATTGCAGCCCTGGTCAAAAGTGCCCAGCAGAGATTATACTACCTGAGGCTTCTCAGGAAACAACAAGTGAATGAAAAACTGCTGGTGACCTTCTACCACTGCACCATAGAGAGTATCTTAACTTACTGCACCTCTGTATGGTTTGCCAATTGCACAGGGGCAGATAGGACAGCACTCCAGAGGGTTAACGTCATTGCCCAGAAGATCATGGGTTGCCCTCTCCCCTCTTTGGAAGAGCTTTATAGCTCCCGCTGCCTTAAGAAAGCTCAAAACATTCTCAAAGATCTCATCCTGGGCACCCTTTTTTTGAACTATTACCATCTGGCAGATGGTACAAAATAATCAAAACAAGGACAAAGAGGCTGAAAAACAGCTTCTATCTCAGGGCAGTAGCTCTGTTGAATTCTACTATATAGTATAGTGTTGGTGTGGTGTTGGGGGTTTTCAATTCAATGTGTGGAGGGTGAAGGATGTGTGTTTGTGTTTATTTTCATGGCCATGATGTGCACTGAAGATGGTGTTTGATTTCGTTGTACGAGGTGCAGTGACAATAAAGTAAACTAAACTAAGTCACTTTTTTTCAGTGCCATTGTAACTTTGAACAGTCACTGAACTGCTGTAACTCAAGGTCTACCTGTACGCAGACACATTAAGCGGGGAGGTAAAAGTAGACTGGAAAGGAGGAACATTGCTGGGACTTCTGTGTGAGTTGTCATCTTTTTCAGTCTAACTCTTCCTTATGTGATTGTTTTTTTATATCCCAGACTGTTTTCCTTTGGAGCAAATATGGCTCAATGATAAATTAAGTTCTATATCATAACGATAAGCAGCCATCATGATTCTTTTTTTTCCCCTAATCATCCCTTTCAGAACCTCCTATTTTAATACCATGTGTGGCACATGGCACCCAACGGAGAGCTCTCAGCCTCTATGCATCTGTAGAGATTCTCTGTCCTCCAGGTCACGGTTGCCCCAAAGGTGCTATTTTTTTGTTTCCTCAGGAGGCAACTGGACTTTCTTGTTTTTTTTCTTTCGAAGACGTTTCGCTTCTCATCTCCTTCAGCTCTGACAGGATAGTCCTTCAATTCCCCACTATCCTGTGTCATGCCTCTGTCAGAGTCTGACTCGGAGAGGAAGACGAACAGCTGACAGGGAGTGGGAGGGTGGCTCCGTTGGCTGTGATGGAAACTGGGCAAGGGCAAAGTTCAGCTGGGCAGAGCAGGGGAGAGGTAGAACAAGGGAGAGGGAGTTCAGAGGAAGACCCAGGCCCACCCCCTCTTCATCCTAGGGCACGCAGGGAGGAACGAAGAGAGCAAGGTAGGTTGTGTGGCTTACGGGGGAGGAAAGGGCCCTGATTCCCTTCATTAGCCACAGCTGGGAAGAGAGTTTAAAAGAAATGCATGCTGAGTGCGGCAGCTGCTGGGAGCAAACGTGACTTTATCTTGTGTTGACTTTGGTTATCTGTGTTCCTGGCGTCTTTCCAATCATGTTGAGTTATTGCCATGCCTTCACATCTGGAATTCTTGCTCCTGCCCTGCTGGACTAATTACCTCATTTTGCTTTGATAGGACTTATAGTTACAGTTTTTGTTGACCACGTTTTGGACTTGATTCTCTGCAGCCAAAGGCTGTTCCCGGGAGAGTTTTTCTCCAGCTGGAAGGTAACCAAGACATTGGGGGGCAAAGTTGGAGCTAATAAAGGGACTCCTACTGATTGTCTGACTGTGTTCCCTTTGTGCCACGCCCTGGGTCATCACATCCTGTCAGAGCTGAAGAAGCGAATCGTCTTTGAAAGAAAAAAACAAGAAAGTCCAATTGCCCCCTGAGGGGGAAAAAAAAAGCACCTTGGGGAATCTCAGCCTCTGTGTTCAAACATTTTAAAAGCCTACCAGAGCACCTCTTTTAGTTACGGCCTCTCCCTTCACAATCACTGAGTCCTCTTCCATGAGAGCTGGCCAGACATGATAAGCCACCAGTGGAGCTGTAAAATCGGAATCATAGCTGCGACGGTACCTAATCAGACACAAAAGAAATTCAGTTACAACTGAGGTTACAAGTAGGAGTTTCCCTCACGACCATCACCTGCCCATCTCGTCTTTCCCCAGGGCACTCAGAACAATTCTCATATTTACTCTGGCACGAGGACTAAAGGAATATCGCCAGATGACGCCTGCAATAAAATGTTGAATTTTTCCTTGTACACAAGCACGGAAGACATGAAGAATGGCTTGACAGACAGGAAGAAGAGCTGCTAACAAGACAGTGATCAGATAAGTGGAGCTTAAGGTTGAGCCAAAGCAGAGGCGGCATTCATCAGGTTCTGACCGTTTCTGGAGAACCTGTAGCAGAAATTTGGAGTAATTCAGAGAACCAGCAAATACCACCTCTGACTGGCCCCGCCCCCATCTATTCTCTGCCTCCCGAGTCCCAGCTGATTCGCTGGGTCTTCTTTTGTTGTCCTGCACAGGAGAACAGAGCTGGAAAGCAGGTTATGGGGGAGGGGAGGGAATGGGGATTTTGCAGTAACCTTCCTCCAGAATTGGGGAGGGAATGGAGATTTTACAGTATCCTTCCCTTGCCATGCCCACCAAGCCACACCCACCAAGCCACGCCATTCCCATAGAACTGGTAGTAACAAAATTTTGAATACCACCACTGAGCCAAAGCAATAACTTGAGGAACACCTCACACAAGCTCACATGAAGACTCTGTTCCTATAGCTGTTGCAATAAAAGCAATCCTGACCTATATTTTATTCATCTGGTCTATCTTGTAACAAGCGTAGAACATAGCATGCCAAAATTCTATCTTCTTGGTGTTATGACATGCCCTAAAATAAATAACATGCAGAAGTAACAGAATAATCGAGTTGGAAGAGACCTTGTAGGTCTTCTAATCCAACTTCTGCTCAAGTAGGCGACCCTATATTCTTCCAGACAAAATCTCTTCTTAAAAACCTTCAGTGATGAGGCATCCACAACATCTGAAGGCAAGCCGTTCCACTGGTTAATTGTTCTCGCTGTCAGGAAAATTATCATTAGTTCTGATTGCTTCTCACCTTGATTAGTTTTTATCCATTGTTTCTTGTCCTGCCTTCTAGTGCTTTAGCAAATTGGATGACACCCCCCCCACTCCTCTTTGTGGCAGTCCGTCAAATATTGGAACACTGCTACGTCACCCCTGGTCCTTCTTTCCACCAGACTAGACATAACCAATTCCTGCAACTGTTCTTCATATGTTTTCGCCTCCAGTCTCTAATCATCTTTGTTCTTCTTTTTTGCATTCTTTCCAGGGTCTCAACATCTTTATCATATTGTGGCGACCAAAACTGGATGCAGTATTCCAAGTGTGGTCTTACCAAAGCATTATAAAGTGGTAGCATCACTTCTCGGGATCTTGATTCTATCCCAGCTTAGGATTGCATTGGCTTTTTTGGCAGCTGCAGCACACTGCTGGCTTATCTTTAAGAGATTGTCCACTAGGACTGTCACAAGATCTCTTTTACAATGACTGGTAGTATTGAGCCAGGCTCCACCTATTCTATACCTGTACATTTTGTTTTTCTTGCCTGTGTAAAACCTTACTTTTCTCATCATTGAATTTTATTTTGTTAGAAAGTGTTCAAGTCTGTCGAGATCCTTCTGAATCTTTTCTTAAATAATTTTTTATTAATATATAAATAAAAAGAAAGAACAGTGTGTTCAAAATCCATATATACGGTATGTTGCCTAGTTACATTTCTTGGAGTAATATTTGTCATAATCATAATAGTCTTCTCTAATGATAAGTTCATGATAACAGTGCTTTTCCCTCATAACATTGATACATATTGATTAGTAAAACTAATCAAAATTAATCACAATTAATAAATTACAATACAGAGCCCTGATCGTGAGATTAATTTTTCTCTTGTAATCTTCGAATTTCTAACTCGTTTCTCTTATTGAACCAATGATAGAACAGATCCCATACCTCAAAATATTCAGTGCCTTTTCTTTAATTTCAAATGTTAATTTATTCATTTCTGCACATTCTAACATTTTTGTTATTATCTTTTCTTCTGTGGGGATCTCCTCGCCCTTCCAATGTTGTGCGAACACAATTCTGGCCGCTGTCAACACATGTATTATTAAATATGCAATTTCTTTTACTATATTTATCCGGTTTGATGCCCAACAGGAATATTTCCGGTTTTAAATCTATCCTTCTGGATCTTGAGCCTGTCTTCTGAGACACTGGCTATCCCTGCCCATTTATTGTCATCTGCAAATTTGATGAGTTCCCCTTCAGTTCCCTCATCAAAACTGTTTATGAGGAGGTTGAAGAAATGCTGAGCCTAAAACAGAACCTTGGAGTACCCCATTGTTTACTTCCCTCCATGTAAATGCAGTTTCCTACACATTGAGTGCAGTGTTTAATTCATCGTGTCTCCATTCAGGGAGGTGGATGTGTCTCTGCCTCTTTTTGCTTTTTTAAAAATTAGGAATGTAAACATGTATACTTCATTTCCCTTACTTGTACTCGCTGAACAGCTCTCCATCCGTACCAAAAGAAACATCAAGGGGAGGATCTAGAGTCTGCATGGAAAAAGCTATCCGGCATAACTCTCGTATCAAACTACTGATTATGATGAAATCAACTCCTGGAAGGGAAATCTTAGGACTGATGTTCAGTGCACGGATGACTTCCTGAAAGCATATAAAAATATGTGTGGTTATTTCCTAGAGAAAAAAATAATTGGAAATTCCCAACCCACCTCTGTCAAAAAAAAAAAAGAGTACCAAATGGAGATAGGCCATTTGAAACTAGAACACAAAATGACAGAATGACCAGGTTAAGACCAAGGGGCTTCCTAAAATTCTTCTTTTTTCCCCTTCCAAAATCACATCAACATACTGGCATCCATCACATACCACGGTGCAATACTTTACATTTAACTTGACCAAATGAGTGAAGTTGTTTACTATGCATTATTTCACTAAAAATTTATTTTAGGGGTTGACTTAAAAGATTTTTGGCTGCCGCAGTTATACAGTGGGAGAGGCCATGGAGTCAAACATAATTAGGAATAGAGATGTTTTCAGAGGTATCTGAGGGGGTCAAAAAAGACAAGATGGCAGCCATGACCACAGAACTGAAGCCCTGCCCCCTTTCTAATGCAATCCTAAGCAGTGGTGGGATTCTACCGGTTTAACAACTGGTTCGGTGAGCGCACGCAGTGTCCGCAAACCACCAATTTACTACTCTAAAACTTACCTACTACAGCGCCAATGAGTAAAACAGCTGAGGCGCAGCAATCCGCTATGCTGCGCCTCAGCTGAGCTGCAAAACATGGAAATATTGGACAGACTAGAGCAGGGACAGGTGGGCGGGGCTAACCGATCGTCGTTTGGCTGCCATCTTGCTTTTTTGACCTCCCCTCTTCCAAACACTCCTAGATATTTTCATCACATTTTCATAGTACTCAAACTGTATTTTATTGGAAGCAAAACATAATCATTGTTAATTAATCCTCAGCAAAGAGCCATATAATATCAAATGTCATTATGGAATGTATCACAAGCAACACCAATAACAGAATTAACCTTACTGAGGTCCTGTTAAATAGTATTTTATCACCTGCCTAAGATACAGATTTAGAGGCATACTGATCCCAGAGATCTCATTGCTTAACATTTAGACTTGGTGGATTTATCAGGTTCTCATAACACCTTTGAGATATAATCACTGGTGGATACTTCTTCCCCACAGACCAAGCTGATGGCCAATGGAAGAAACCCAAAGGTGCTTTTTTTTCAAGAGGCAACTGGACTTTCTAGTTTTTCTTTAAAGATGTTTTGCTTCTCATCCAAGAAGCTTCTTCAGCTCTGATGGTGGGGAAGGGAACACAGAGAAATCTCCAGGCGGCCTCAACGTCTCGCTAAGAGAATGCAAATGACCAACTGTCTGTAAGGCATATAAATCCTTCCATTCCCCACCATCCAGTCAGAGCTGAAAAAGCTTCTTGGATGAGAAATGTCATTTAAAATAAACCCAGAAAGTCCAGGTGCCTCTTGAAAAAAAGCACCTTTGGGACAACCTTGACTGATCTCCATAGACAATGTAAGGAACCATTTCATTAGGCTCCCTCCTGCCACAACTTCTCCACTAAACTGCTGTATTTGAACATAAGAGCTCTGAGGAATGAGACTGGAGGGAATCTTGCCTCAGTTGGAAGAAAGTTCCGGAAAAGACGGTGGGACAATGTGTCTAAAGTCTTGGATTCAGTATTGTACATTATCTGGATCCCTCTTTAGATTGGTTTTAAATGTAATCCAGGACAGACAGAAAAAAAATATTAGTTACTCTTGTGGAAAATCCGATTAGGTACCACCGGCCCTGATGTTTTTCAACATCTAAATGGAACTGCTAGACAAGGAAATCCATCAGTTTGGGAGATATACCAGCAGCATGATGATATCCAATTATAGCCCAGACTACCATTCAGATGCTTCGCCAGGATTCATAGCTTCTGGTTAGAAATCATCAGGTGGAACCATGGCTGGGAGAGATTTTTGTCGGCCTTGTCTGATACACCAATTGTGGCTCTTCTCAGAAAAAAATATCCTGGCAATAATGACTCATGCTCTCAACAATAAGGTTGGAATACTGTAAAATACCAACGTAAAATACTGTAAAACGTGCCTACCGTCCCTGTCCTATTGTTTCTTTTATATATTTTTTTATTTTTCTTATATGTATCCATGTATTCATAACAATGTTTTTACTTATACCTATTATCTTGTAAGCGATTGACAAATAAAAATAAAATAAAAAATAAATAAAATGATCTGTGTGGAACTGACTTTGTAGATTACTTTGAAGATGCAGTTTATGAAAGCAGCAGCGATTTTATTAAGCAGTATAACTTTGTCACAGACTTACACTGACGCTGGACTGAACATCATAGAGATCTTCCTGACGAATTATATAGTCCATCACCATATCTTCAAGTGGTTCAGGCCCTGAATAACTGAGGGTCAGTGTCTTTCTAACGCGCATTTTGAACTGTCTGAAGGCCTTCTTTGCTGCATAGAAGGACTCCTGCAAACAAGAGAAGAACAATTAAATTTAGATGCCCAGCCAACATAGACAATAGAATCTTGTGATAAAATAGCCTATCCAGTTGTTAATCTATGCTATTTTAAACTCTGTTAAGCTGATGCGATGCTTTAAAAATTCTGATTATCAATATAAAAAATATATACAAAAACATATATCCAACCCCACCCCATCCAATCCAACATCACTCAAAACTAGGCATGCACGCCCCTAACTACCTCTATTCCAACCACAACTGGCCTTAAATGCAAGCTACTCAGTGCAAGAAGCCTTGTAAATAAAATACCTGAATTTCTCCTCTTACTAAATACAGCTAAATTTGACATTATATTTGTCTGTGAAACATGGCTCAACACATAGCTCTCCCTGACTCCATTACCACAGTAAGAGACTATCATGTTTACCGATCAGATCATGAAATCCGTAGAGGAGGTGATGTTACTATCTTCTATAAAAAGTCCCTACATCTAAAAAACATCCAAGTTACTTACTATTCCTGAAACCATTGTCTGTGAACTGTCCTTAAATATCACATTTTGGTTCTTACTATGTTACAGAGCCCCTGATTATGACATTGAACATGTGAACAAGCTAAATATGGGCAGCATCCTGCCAACACGCTTTTATCTTTCTTGGTGACTTCAATCTACCTCATATTAATTGGACCCTTAACGAATGTACAACTGAACCCACACATGCAACCTTCTACAATGCAGTAACAAATCTGGGACTAGAACAACTAGTAACCAACAACACTAGACTTAACAACTGCCTCGATCTCATCTTCTGCAATAGTTTGAATTCAATTTACGGAATACAAATTAAAGAACCCTTTTCCAACAGTGACCACAACATGATTGACTTTGGTCTCAACATACGTCCATACAAAAATCATCAATTATAACTTCAAAAAAGGCAACTATGATCTTATAAACAACGATCTCTCATCCCTTGATTGGCAATTTCTATTCACTGGATGCAATACTGTAGAAGACCAGACAACATATTTTTACTTGAAGTCAAGAGTCATCAAACTATATGTACCATTAACAACTCCCCAAACCAGAAAAAACAAATTACCCAAAACAATAAGGAACCTTCAATCCAAAAAGAAATCACTTTGGCGGAGAAACAAATCTGGTTACGTTGCCAACTTCAAAAGCCAATACAAAAATTTATGCCACCAGATAAAAACTCAATGCACCAATTATCACATTAAACAAGAAGAAAACCTTCTAGGCACCAATTCCACCCGCACTTTCTACAATTTTGTAAACAACAAACTAAAAGACTCAAGGTTCATCCCACCCCTGAAAGGACCTAATGGCAAAGACTGCAATGACGACACTATTAAAGTCAACCTCTTTAACACATTCTTTGGCTCAGTATTTGTAAACAGCAATGGATCATGCCCAGTATTTCCTAGTCAAACAACAGACAACTACAATGATCTAATACATATCGATTTTACAGAAGACATTGTTGAAAAAGCACTACGCAATGTAAAACCATCTCTATCTATTGGACCAGACGGAATATGTGCCTATTTCTTAAAAAAGCTACCCACTGCCATAGCTAAACCTCTAAGCATAATCTTTGAAAAATCTTTCAGGACCAGCTCCTTGCCTAACCTATGGTCACAAGCCACAGTCATCCCCATCTTCAAAAAGGGAGACCCCAGCCTAGTTGAAAATTACAGACCAATCTCTTTATGCTGGGTCACCTGTAAAGTTATGGAATCAATTATTAACCAATCCATCATCCTCCACTTAGAAAGAAACAACCTACTCTCTAATAAACAATTTGGTTTTAGGAAAAAACTATCCTGTAATCTGCAACTCTTACATTGCAAAAACATATGGACTACACCAGGGGTCCCCAACCACCGGGCCCTGGACCAGTACTGAGCCGTGGATCACTTTGTACCGGGCCGCAAAGAAATAAAAACAAAAAATAAAATAAAAATGGCGGCTTTCTTCGCTTTCGGTGAATGCTGCTGGGATCAGGGATCAAGAACACAAAGGAGAGAAGGGGAGGGAGGAAGCAACCAAAGCCTGTCCTGCTCTCCAGCTCAGCAGCTTCAGTTTCCTCCCGCCTCGTTCCTCCCTCAGTCGCTCTCTCGCTCCTCTACCAGCCCAGGAAGAAACTGCTTCAAAGAAGCTGGCAGGGTGGCTTCCTGTCGGCGCAGCTCCTCCAAAGCACCCGTTCACCCCCACCCAGCCACCCGTGGTTTAATCCAGTGCTCCGTTCTGCCTGCCTGCCTGCCTGCCTTCGTTTCTGGTTGTTTCAGAGCAGCTTTGGCTGAGAATAATAACTGTTCGCCTCTTTTTCTCAGCCGAAGCTGCTCCGAAACAACCAGAAACGAAGGCAGGCAGGCAGAACGGAGCACTGGATTGAACTGCGGGTGGCTGTGTGGGGTGAACGGCCGCTCGGAGGAGCTGCACCGACAGGAAGCCACCCTGCCGGCTTCTTTGAAGCAGTTTCTTCCTGGGCTGGTGGAGGAGCGAGAGAGCGACTGAGAGAGGAACGAGGCAGACACCTGAGGGATGAGGCTGAGGGAGGGAGGCAGACACCTGAGGGATGAGGCTGAGGAAGGCAGGGCCGAGAGGTGGAGCTTCTCAGCCGTCCTGCAGGGACTTGTCCTGAGCCGTGGGCCGCCACCGCCCAGCGCTCAGTTTTGAAGGCGCTCCTCAGCCAGGCGCAGTTCCTGAATCTGCAGCTGAAACCCTCCGTTTAAATGTCCCAATAGAAGAGAATACCTGTTGCTCAGGGTTGCAATGAGGAGGCATTGGCGCTCCCTGACTTAGTGAGTTTGCTGGCAGACGTTTTATTACCTGACTAGGTAACAACATCAGATGTTACCTAGTCAGGTAATGAAACGTCTGCAAGCAAACCACCAAACTCGACTCCCCAGTCCTTGAAAAAATGTTTCTGCGTGAAACTGGTCCCTGGTACAAAAAAGGTTGGGGACCACTGGACTACACAACTCGATCAGAGCAAAACAATAGACGCAATCTACATAGACTTCTGTAAAGCCTTGGATTCAGTGGTACACGACAAACTACCCCTAAAACTAAAATCTTACGGTATCTCTGGACATCTGCATAACTGGATAGAAGCATTCCTGTCAAACAGACAACATATGGTCAAAATTGGGAGCGTCCTATCAAATTCTGTACCTGTCAACAGTGGTGTCCCCCAAGGCAGTGTTCTAGGACCAACTCTCTTCATACTCTACATAAATGACCTCTGTGATCATATCAAGAGCAACTGCATTATCTTCGCTGATGATGTAAAGTTATTCAACACCACAGACAATACTGCTACCCTTCAAAAAAACCTTGACTATGTGTCAGAATGGTCAATCAAATGGCAACTTCAAATCTCAACAAATAAATGCTCTGTCTTACATATTGGCAAAAAAAATCAGAAAATAAAATACAGGCTGAATAGTCAAGACCTTGTTGATGATCCAAACTCTGTCAAGGATCTTGGAGTACTCATCTCAAATGACCTAAGTGATAGAGCCCACTGTAACTACATAGCCAAAAAGGTGCTAAGAGTTGTTAACCTAATCTTACGTGGCTTTTTCTCTGGTAATATTACACTAATAACTGGAGCCTACAGAACATTTGCTAGACCAATACTCAAATACAGCTCATCAGTCTGGAACCCACATTACGTATCTGATATTAACACGGTTGAGAAAGTCCAGAAATATTTCACAAGAAGAGTTCTCCACTCCTCTACTCGTTGCAGAATACCTTATGCCACCAGACTCGAAATTCTAGACCTAGAAAACCTAGAACTACGCCATCTTCGGTCCGATCTAAGTATACTATATAAAATCATACATTGCAATGTCCTACATGTCAATGAATACTTCAGCTTCAACCATAACAACACAAGAGCAAACAATAGATACAAACTCAAGGTTAATCGCACCAAACTTGATTGCAGGAAACACGACTTCAGCAACAGAGTGATCAATGTCTGGAATACTCTACCTGACTCTGTGGTTTCTTCCCCAAACCCCAAAAACTTTAATCTTAGACTGTCTACTATTGACCTCACCCCTTTCCTAAGGGGTCTGTAGGGGGCGTGCATAAGCTCACCAACGTGCCTTCCGTCCCTGTCCTATTGTTTCTTTTATATATATTTTTATTTTTCTTATATGTATCCATGTATTCATAACTATGTTTTTACTTAGACCTATTATCTTGTAAGCAATTGACAAATAAAAGAAAAAAGAAAAATAAAATATTCGTATCTACAGAATGATGCAAATAGGATTAGTGGTTGCAAAATACCATGTATAGGTGGTATGTTTATAGAGGAAAGAATAAGGGTAGTCTTTATTTTTACAATTAATGAGCCATACTAAAGTTAACTAAACTAAAATAATCTAATTAATCAAAAGCAAGCACAATGTATGTTCTTGTTTCTTCAAAATCTTTTAAAGATAAAATATGTATCTATGCTGCAAAAATTTGGACAACCATTAAATGGCAGTAAAGATACAGAAAATGTTCTTTCCTGCCAGCTAATGGCCGTTTTGATATTTGCAACCCAAATACCGGGTTGCAAATATATATGGTAGTCCAACTGAAGTGGTGTGTAATTTGTAATGAACATATCCAAGGATGCATACTAGCTATTGATGGCGCAGTGGTTAGAATGCAATATTACAGGCTGAGTCTACCTACAGCCAGGAGTTCAATCCTGACTGGCTTAAGGTTGACTCAGCCTTCCATCCTTCCAAGGTAGGTAAAGTGAGGACCCAGATTGTTGGGGGCAACATGCTGACTCTGTAAACCGCTTAGAGAGGTCTGTAAAGCACTATGAAGCGGTAAGATAAAGGTAAAGGTTCCCCTCGCACATATGTGCTAGTTGTTTCTGGCTCTGGGGGGGGGTGCTCATCTCCATTAAAAAAGCTGAAGAGCCCACTGTCCAAAGACATCTCTGTGGTCATATGGCCGGCATGACTAAACGCTGAAGGCGCAGGGAACACTGTTACCTTCCCACCAAAGTGGTCCCTATTTTTCTTACATTTTTACATGCTTTCGAACTGCTAGGTTGGCAGAAGCTGGGACAAGTAACAGGAGCTCACTCCGTTACGCGGCGCTAGGGATTCGAACCGCCGAACTGCTGACCTTTCTGATCGACAAGCTCAGCGTCTTAGCCACTGAGCCACCGTGGTATATCTAAATACTAAGTACTATTCTTTTTAGTAGCCAATGCCAGCTATTTTTTTAATAGAATAGAATAGAATTCTTTATTGGCCAAGTGTGATTGGACACACAAGGAATTTGTCTTAGTGCAAATGCTCTCAGTGTACTTGATTCATAGATTTCACGCAGCTGCTAATGAATTCTGGGTTAACTAATCCGAGGAACAAACCATGGATCTTCTTTTAAGGAGCTCAAAAATACAAGTTCATAAAATAAACTCTAAGTAAGCCAGCAATGGCCATGTGTAAGTCATCTGCACAATTGAACTTGTTCTTCATAAAACATCTCTAATCTGCGATAAGCATATTGTTGAACCAACATCAACATTTCATATTTCCGTAATGAGACCTGATGCCAGAAGTTCCAACAACTGAAGCTTCTAAGCAGTTTATGACCTGTGTGCACTTATCAAAGTAATGAGTATTAATGGCATTAAAAAAAACAGTTGCGTGTCATACCACAACAGCGGTATAGATTATTCTCTGCACCATTTCCAGATCATCTGTGTAGCTCCTCAAGAGGGTTTGAGCGTCTAGACGTTCTTGAGAGTAAATGTCATTGAATCGTTCCACAAGGCGAGCGTGGCGCAAAGCATAAGTAAGTCTTCCCCGGCTGGGTGAAAAATTTCGTGCTGAAGGTGGACTCGGCGATCTACTTCGAGCAAGTCTCGGAGGAGAAGATCGATTTCGTGCAAGCCTGAAACAAGATTTGCCGAATGGCAGGAAGGCAAAATCTTTACTGCTACAAATACTTTGCTCCAAATACAGGAAGATCTTGACTTACAATGGTTCATTTAGTGACTGTTCAACGTTTAAAAGGCACTGAAAAATGTGACCTATGACCGTTTTTCACAGTTACAACCTTTCTATCATCCCCATGACCACGTCATCAAAATTCAGATGCTTGGCAAGTGGCTCATATTTATGACCATTGCTGTGTGCCGGGGTCATATGATCCCCTTTTGCGACCTTCTGACAAGCAAAGTTAATGGGGGAAGCCAGATTCACTTAACAACCGTGTTACTAACTTAACAACTGCAGTGATTCACCTAACAACTGTGGCAAGAAATGTCATGAAATGGGGCAAAATTCACTTAACCAATTTCTCACTTAGCAATGGAAATTTTGGGCTCAAAATTTGGGCTATATTTAAACTAAGCACATATGAAATTAGAAGATGGAATGCAAGTATTTCAAGTAAATCAAGAGAAGAATTGTTTGAGGCAGAAAAACTGAACTTCTCTCTTCTCTTTTTCTCTTGTTATACCATTTCACCTTCCTCTCCTTCATATGAGATATTTGGGCAAACAAAAGTTTGGGAATACATTTTGCTTGGCATAGGAAACTATCTAACTCTCCCTACCTAAATTGAATAAGCTTTGCAGGCAAAACTCACTTAACAAATTTCTCACTAAGCAATATAATTTTGGTCTCACTTCTGGTCATATGTTGAGGACTACCGGTAGTTAAAAAAATAAATTTTTATATTTGTTTCTATTGCTCTTAGAAAAACACCAGCCATTTTTATTATTATTGCTTATAAAGGTCTACATTTTTGTCACAGTGAGATACTTTACTGTTTTTGATTCTAGTACACTTTGATACAACAGATTAGTTTCCTGAATATTCCCAAATTCAAGAAATATTTAATAATTTTTTAAAAATGTTTTGGTAGATAAAATTCTTTCTCTTTGGGGGAAGATGTTTCATCTTGAACTGAAAGGCAGGAGTAAATAAATTGTAAATCTATAGATATGGCCTCTTTCCCCAGATCAAGGAAATATAATAATCCCCAGAGTCGCTCTCTATGGTGAGACGGGCCGCGTATAAATTTAATAAATAAATGAATTATTGTAATGAGCTTTTCAGAGCATGGGAAACTAGACAGAGATAGGAAAAATATTCAAGCACAGAACATTCTGACAGACTTGAACACTGGGTCCCAACTAACAAAATGAAATTCAATGTAGAGAAAAGTAAAGTCTTACACTTAGGCAAGACTAACCAAAACTACATATATAGATTGGGAAAAACCCAGTAACTGTGAAAGGATCTTGGAGTCTTCGTGGACAACCAATTAAATATGAGCCAACAGTGTGCAGCCGCCGCCAAAAAAAGCCAATGCAATCCTAAATTGCACTAACAATTTAATCAAGATCACGTGAGGTACTAATATCACTCTATAAAGCCTTAGTAAGACCACACCTAGAATACTGCTCTAGTTTTGGTCACCAGACTATAAGAGAGATGTTGAGACTCTAGAAAGAGTGCAGAGAAGAGCAACCAAGATGATTAGGGGACTAGAGACTAAAACATACAATGAACGGTTACAGGAACTGGGCATGGCTAGTCTAGGGAAGAGAAGTACCAGGGGAGTCAGGAGAGCAGTCTTCCAATATTTGAGGGGCTGCCACAGAGAGGAGGAAGGGGTCAACCTATTTTCCAAAGCACCTGAAGGCCAGACAAGGCATAATGGATGGAAACTGATCAAGGAGAGATTCAAGCTGGAAATACAGAGAAATGTTCTGATAGTGAGAACCATCAACGAAAGGAACAGAAGTTGCCTTCAGAAGTTGTGGGAGCTTCATCCCTGGATGCTTTCAAGAAGACACTGGACTTGAAATGGTTTAGGGTCTCCTGCTTGGATGGGGAGTTGGACTAGATGACCTACAAGGTCCTTTCCAACTCTGTTATCTGAACGTTCTTTCTTCATCCACAAAACATCTAATCATTTCCCCAGCCCATCACAAATAGAATAGAAGGAGACCAGGAATCTCTAATGAAGACCCCATGAGAAAAGAAGTTTGCTTTTTGGCTCTCATAAGCTGCAAAAAAAAACAAAAACACCTTCACACGTCCTTACCTGCTTTGAAGAAGGGACTTCTCAGCCCGAAGGATAGCAATTTCATCCTTCAATGTCTGTAACTGATTCTCGTACTCATCCAGATTCTCCAAAGTGCAATCTGATTTTGCCCGAGAAGCCTTTAAGCTTAACCACAAAAAAAACCAAATCAGATAAAATGCACGATTGAAGTGATGCTCTGCTTTCTGTGCCACATTAACATCAGCCTGGGAGGTTAAAAAATGGTAAGCAGGAGGAATTCAAGAGTTGCTCCTACACAGTTGACAATTATCCTCACAATTTAAAGTAAACCTTTGCATTTTTTAACTCTCTTCGCCACTCAAAAGCCATGTGGAACTTTCTGCATTCTATTATTAGCTATAAAATTATAAACACTGAGGCATATCATATTGTTTTGAGGTATTAAAAAAAAAACCCACCCAGGGTTCCAATCTACCTCAATCCCAAATGTGGTTAGGAGAAAGCAGCTAGTCTTATCAACTCAAAAGTTACTGCCCCTGCCAATACTAAAGCCTTCCTACCCCTCTTTGCCCAATCCTACTCATTTGCACAAATGTGTGTTTCAGAGGTGGTATTCAGCAGGTTCTGAGCAGTTCTGGAGAACCGGTAGCGGAAATTCTGAGTAGTTTGGAGAACCGACAAATCCCACCTCTGACTGGCTCCGCCCCCATCTATTCTCTGCTTCCCGAGGCCCAGCTGAACGGCTGGGTCTTCTTTGGTTGACCTGCACAGGAGAACGGAGCTGGAAAGCAGGTTAGTGGGGTGGGGAGGGAAGAGGGAATTTGCAGTAACTTTCCCCCAGGAGTGGGGAGGGAATGGAGATTTGACAGTATCCTTCCCCTGCCATGCCCACCAAGCCACACCCACCAAGTCAAGCCATGGCATGCCACGCTCACCAAGCCACACCCACAGAACCAGGAGTAAAAAAAAATTGAATCCCACCACTGGTGTGTTTCCTGTTCTCTTCCTTGGTTTTCCAGCCCATTCCCCTTACCTTCCAATCTAACAAAGGTTCCCACTCCCTTTACACAGGGGGGCTCTATCCCTCTCTTATCGATCGTATGAAGCTCCGTATAAGTAGTTTCCCCACTGATTTCAAATGAAATGAAATAGGACAAGTTGCTACGGCCAACTCGCTGCAGCCAACTTGCCATGGCCAACTCCCCAAGACCATCTTGCCATGGAACAACTTGCTGCAGGACAATTCAACAATTCTTGGTGCAGGACAATTTAACAATTCTATTTAATTATTTAAAATAAAATTTAAAAACATGTTTGTAATTCACATTTCGTTCCATCCTTCTTTTTGCATCGTTTCCCCCCACTATTTCTTTGATATTAGTGTTAACTCTTGTCCTATGGCGAGTTGTCCTGCAGTGAATTGGCCATGGCATGTTGGTCGTGGCAAGTTAACCCTGGCAAATTGTCATAGATCCTGCTTTACATGACATAAGATGGGAATATATGTATAGATTGTATCCAGCGAGTGGCTAAAAACCCACTGTGCGTTTTAGAATTCCTTTCAAGTGCATCACAATGGTGGCCTTTGAGTTTACTATTTTACAATTAGTTTTTATTAAGCTATGCTTGTGCTCACTGACTATCATTCTGCAGAATCAACACACAAAAAGCACATTTAGGTTGCAATATTAAATAAGCCTAACTAGCGAATAAACCTGAATGAGCACACGGGAATAAGCCCAAGATTCTGAATAAGTTTATTTACATGGTTAAAAATCAACATGAGCATTTAACTAATGTCATACCGTTATTTAATTGCACTATCCTGCAAACAAGTTTGACTTTCCCCACATGTCTTTCGCTGATTTTTCTCTACCCACTTGAGTTCAAAGTAACCGCTGACAATAAAAGTTAAAAAAATAATAATATAATACTGAGTAAATATAATACTGCACACTTCACGGAAGCACAGGGGCAAAATTGTTCAGAAAGATTCAGTACAATGGCTGCTAAAATCACAGCATGGAATATCATGAACTGAATGATGTGAAAACTTTCAGCATGCAATCAGCCCCTGGACAATTCCAATAAACTCTAACCCTAACCTCTAAAAATATGGAAGTCATAAATATTGGATTACACATGATAGAAAAACATTCAGAGCTTTCTGAGACAATAACCTTTCCAATCCCATTCAAGCAGTATACAAGATTTTTTAATATAAAAAAATAACACCATCTTTGGAATGCAGGGTCTTATAAGTAAGGCCAGCCTAATATTAGAAGATACAGTCTCACCTTTTTAGGTCTGTGTTTATTGGTCTTGGAGTTGCACAGACCTAGACTCCCAACCAATCAGGATGAAGAAAAAACCATTCAAATATAGAACAAGGCCAGCACCAAATTCAAATAGTAACGGCTGCCAATGCCTGACACACACGCCTAAGAAGAACCCAATACACAAGCCTGATGATGGCAGATGAGAAACTGGCAGATGATGGCTGCCTAAACGTTGCTATAACTTTAAAAGCACAACTATTAAGACGTGGGAAAATGCCCAAACAAACCTAAATACCACACATATAAATACCTGTGAAAACATAACACACACACACACACACACACACACATTCTTTTTACATACTAAATATTCAAAAACAGGTACTTGTATAAAAAGTCATCTATATCTGTCCAAAAGCAACTCAGATCAATAAATTATGACCATTATAAAATGAAAAATGTAAAACCTTTAGAAAAATCTATAATTTTGACAAATAGATAATAGTTATAAATAGTCCTGCACGATAAGGCGGGTTTTTTTCTCCTTACTCTGTTTTTAGCTGAACAATTTCATCTTCTGCTGCCAAAAGAGTAGTAGCTGATTTGGACTTTGTGTCTTCGAGAGACAACTTGGCTTCTGTCAGACTGCAAGAGAATTTAATACCCAAAGATATACCTTTAAATGTAAAGATACTATTTTTCTAGTTTGAAAAAATATGAATTTTTCCCCCAATGAAATAGGGAGCAGTGTCTTGAAAACTGCAATTCCAATAATCCCCTTGGGGAGCTTTGAAAAGGCTGACTTAATAATATTAACAGGCAAAGTACTTTCAAGACAACTAGTACACAGAAGTAACCATCAGCCAAACCCAGATCTTCTACTTTCAGGGGAAACATCATAACAATCACATTTACCTTAAGTGATTGTTAAATACATGCAAGCAATATATATATATGGGGCAAGTGTAACTTAAACCACAATTTGAAAAATCACAAATGTGTAACAGACGCTCAATAATTTACAGAACGTCCTTCATATATTTTCTTTGCAGAAGCTAAAATTTGCAACAAATGATATTTGCATATATTTTGAAGGCTGTAATTGGATCCCCACCAGACTCAAAAGGCAACTTAGGTATCTGTCCATCCATTAGTCAATCTAGGCTAGTGTTGTTTGTTTACTGTCTTGAAAGTAGCTCTTTCAAATATCATGTCAATGTTGTCCATTGTTTGCTGTCAGAAGCTTTTAAGTGGAAATTCTAGGATTATTCCGCTCAAGTATGGATTCTGCCTAAAATGTCAATCCTGATTTCTAGTTTGACAATCTACATCTGACAACATTGCCAATTCATTCCGTTGCTTTGATACGACAACAAAGAGCTTCCTTCAATATCATTTTTGAATCCTTTCCACATGTCAATTTAGTAGGCCAATTAGAGTTATGTCATTTATGTCCTCTCATACAGAGGCTATATTAAAAACAAACTCTGCATTGAGAGAGGTCATTGGAGTTTGTTTTTTTTTCTGCAATTATGAAAATGCACTTTAAAAAGTTAGGAATAATATAGTTGGGAGAGATGAAGCCCTCTTGCCAAGGGAAAGATGCCATAAGCAAGAGGGAGGAGTTCGTTTCTCCTGCAGCTTCCTGTTCTCAGGTGTCTTCAAAATAGGTTTTGGAGAGTGCATCTCCAGAGCAGAGGCTGGGAATGAGATGGCTGCAGAAAAGACAAGAGGTAGGAAAGGACCATTGCATAAATAAAAGGTCTCTTTCATGATAACTGGATTTCCTTAATTTCTTTAAATGCATATCAAGAAAAGAGAGTATATCAAACTAATTGCACTATTAACGTTTCTTTGACTGACTGCATTTGTACCTGTCATAATAAAAAACTTATTATATATGTGTCAATAAATCTAAAGTCAAACACAATTCATTGTATTTATCCAAAAGGAAGACAACCTTAAGTTTTAAACAAGGGAAGACTGTACAGCAAAAAAAAAAAACCCAAAACTATATATCTCCATTACTGTATGTTCAAGTAAACAGAGGGAACCTTCTCATTTTAAATGCAATTTATCTGCCATGATGACCATCTGTACTTTTCACACACACACACAAGCACACTCACACTTTAACACTCTAGACAGATGTCTACGACATATGAATATTTCAAATTTATTCATCAATCTGTCCCACTATCCTGCCATACATACATTGAAGGGCACTGAGAAGTAAGACAAACTTAAGATTTTCCTCCATCGTCTTTAGTAAAATATCTGTTCCTCCTTCAACCCTCCCTTGATTCCAATAGTCATAAGAAAATTCATATGTTTCTGACACCAGGAAAATATCATTCTTGCTAAGTGTGATTTTTTTAAAACGGAGATAAAAGCTATTTTAAGGAACTAATTTCTTAACTGGAAACAGTCTTCTTACGTTTAATCAGCTCAACAACAAGAGAAAATGGATGAGATGCATGGAATTCTGACAGACGCAATAAAATTGTGTAGTTTGCAGAAACACAGTGTACATTTAAGATATGTTGCCTTCTAAAATTGTGATTCTCGGGCTTGCTGACACAAGCATAGTGAGGCTGTGGCCCTCCTGATATAATCATAATTACAATTCTCAACATTCTTTACCATTAAGTATGATTCAGCAACCTCAAGAGAATTACAATTTCCAATTACTCACAACTTGAGAATTAATGAGATAAAATAATTGCTCTTCCAATAGAAGAGAATATAAGGAGCTCAGTGTTGAACACTTGAATTCTTGGTACTTGTTTCCTGCTTGACTGCTTGTCTGATGTCCATCCTTGCTTGGTTGCTGAAGAGGAGGTATTCAGAGGTGGTATTCAGCCAGTTCAGACCAGTTCCGCCGTACTGGTAACAAAAATTTTGACTAGTTCGGAGAACCGGCAAATACCACCTCTGGCTGGCCCTGCCCATCTACCCCGCCCTATCCTGTCCTATATGCCCTTGTTTAGCTCAGCTGATTTGCACAGCAGAGCAAAATGCCGCACCTCAGCTGAGCTAAAAAACAGCTCACCTCACCAGCACTGACAGAAGGCGGTTTTTCATTGCTGCGCACGTGTGTTTGGCGCTTGAACTGATTCGCGCAGCAGCTGAAGCGTGCTCATAGAACCGGTGGGGGAAAATTTGGAATCCCACCAGTCTTTTTTTTCCTTCTTAGCTTTTTCGTTGTCTCTTTTGAATGGTTTGCCTTCATGTGTTTACTGATGGCTGTCTAGAATGCTCAGTTTCCCACCTAAAACTATGTATGGTTGAGTCTGTCCTTCCGTTGTAAGATTAAGGGGTATTCATTGTACATTATCTTCTAACTGCTAGCCGGTGTTCATGGAGGTATTCTGCTGCTCTCTGTCCTACATGATGGCTGTTATAGTCCTTACACTTTATCTTGTAGAGTATTCCTGATTTGTCTTCTTCAGCCTACTGGGCCTTTGGGTTTACTTAAGATGTTTTGGCAGGCTTTAGTTAGTGTGCCACGATAATGCAATATAATTATCTGCTGTAGATTCTTGGATTTTGGGGATGTATGGCAGTGTTATTCTTTTTATAGCTTGTGTCATCTGTGCTGTAGGGGGTCAGGTTCCAATAAAACTGTGTGGGTATCCTTTTTTTGGGGGATGTTGTATAGATGGTCTGATTTCTTTTTCTGATGTAGTGCGTTTGTACACAACTCCTTTTGTGGGAGGTTGGGCTGTTACTTTGGTAGTGGGACACTTAGTTACCCTGGCTTGTTTATCAATAAGACTTGATTTTAAAATGATGAAGATATCCAGGAAAGGTAGTATATTGTTGTTGTTTTCTTTTTCCCTTGTAAATTTTATTCCTTTGAAGAAGTTGATTGTATCCAGATCCAAACTTTGGGTTGTATATGTGGGAGTTCTGTAGTTTTTAGATGCTGCATGATTGTCTCTGCTAGGAGTTGTGTGTCCTGCTGTGCAGTTTATTGGTCATTTGTTCATCCTATTAAGTACATGTAAACACAAGCTTCAAATTTCTAAAGTGCCTAAACCACTTTGCTGAGCTATTTTCCATCCAGCTGTGCAGTTTACTGGAAGTTTGTATCTGAAACGAGTATCAGAATTGCTCGTCCTATTAAGGATATTGAAAGAAGTACCAGTTTATGTCAGTTTTGACTGTATGTCTTTGTTATGTTTTCCATCCAACTTTTTTTGATATTTGTTATGAACATCACTTCATAGTGCAAGACAATAAGAAAATCTAATTAGTTGTCATTTATTTTATCCAAATATTTTAAAACTGTAAAGCCAACTTTGTCTAGTGGATAAGGCACTAGGATAGAAAATGGGAGACCATGAGTTCGCGTCCTGCCTTAGCCATGAAAGCTGGTTGTGTGACATTGGGCCAGTCATTCTCTCTCAGCCCAACTTATTTCACAGGGTTGTTGTAGGAAAAATAGGAAGAATAATATTGTGTGTTTTCAGTTCATTATTTGTAAAAATAATAAAAAGGGATATAAATAAATAATAACTATGGTATTTAATCCAAACTGTGGGAAATCAGTGCCTTTTATTCCAGAACATTCCTGACTGGCAAGAAGAAACATATCCAAGCAGACTAACCAACATATTGTAGTCCCACAAACATCCTATAGTATATATCAATATATTAACATAATTCAATG
This sequence comes from Notechis scutatus, assembly GCF_049901735.1. Taxonomy (NCBI): domain Eukaryota; kingdom Metazoa; phylum Chordata; class Lepidosauria; order Squamata; family Elapidae; genus Notechis; species Notechis scutatus. The sequence goes on from NC_142012.1 coordinate 60,914,274, forward strand.
ATGGAGAAAACCAGAAATGGTGGACATTTTAGAATATAAGAAAATCTATTTTTTTTTATCTTTCCATGTGGCTTCAAGGTCTGTATATAGATCAGTTATAATGATCCAAATAGTTCCAAATGTTCATATATTTAACAGGATTTTCCTCAGACTATTTTTCCTCAGACTATATTAATTATTTTTCCCAACATGTCCCAAATCAGCTCCTACTAAAACATGAAAACTTGAATTCAATTTTGTAAGGTTTCTGAAATATGTTATTACTCAATGTACTTTATTTTGGAGTACAGCATGTGAGTATTTTTACAGTTGCAAAGGGAAATATTTCTATTTGATTTTCCTAGTATAAAACAATACTGTTTTAAGATTTATGAATCTTTCATGTTATAGGCTGACATTCCATTAATCACACAAAACTAATTCTCAATTATATACAGGGCAAAACCAGGTAGATTTTATTCATTTAGCCATTAAATGTCTGCTGCATTTTGTGTTAAAATATCTTGGAAAAGAAATAAATAGCTCAATAAAGGTTACAAACTACACCTTTCTTTAAAGAGCATTTCTTGTTATTTATTTTTTTTAAAAAATAGGTGCTTGTAAATATTTATGGTTTTATCTCTAGAAGAATTTTAGCCCTTATGAATTTATTTATGGTTAGGTCAATTTTGCTCATAATATTTTTATAATTCAAGCTGTTTCTGAATATGCTCTTCATAAAGAAACACAAATCTGTTAATAATTATATAATTATAGTTGATGTCCAGCTCATAATTTATGAGGTTTTCAAGGAAGCAAAACATAGGAGATTTTTTTTTCTATTTGGGGGGAAATGAGGAAACAGCTATATTTTAAAAAAATATTGTCTTGCACTATGAAGTGATGTTCATAACCACTTTATAGATGCTTATTTTTTTCTATATCTCTAGGTATATAACCTTGTTGTATAAACTTGCTGAGAGCCAGTTTGGTGTAGTAGTTTAAAGCACTGTGCTAGAAACTGGACAATCTTGAGTTGTAACTCTAGCTTACACATGAAACCAGATGGATGACTTTGGGCCAGTCAGTCTCTCTCAGCCCTAGAAGGAAGGCAATGGCAAACCACTTCCAAAGATGTTGCCAAGAGAATTGTAGGGATTTGTAGGGAATGACTAAAAGACACATCACACCCCCACTAAAAACCTTAACTTCCACGGTCAATGAATACAGTTATGCCAATTGTATGGTAAATATCTTGCATTGTACAATACAATACAATTTACACTTGCCAGTTTATGTCAAGCAGCCTTTTTTCATTTGATGTTCTCCAGATTGACAGAGATGAGCAAAAAGGAGGAGGAGGAGGAGGAGGAAGGAGGAGAAGATGATGATGAAGAAGAGGAGGAGAAGAGGAGGAGGAGGAGGAGGAGGAGGAGGAGGAGGAGGAGGAGGAGGAGGAGGAGGAGAGGAGAGGAGGAGAAGAAGAAGAAGAAGAAGAAGAAGAAGAAGAAGAAGAAGAAGAAGAAGAAGAAGAAGAAGAAGAAGAAGAAGAAGAAGAAGAAGAAGAAGAAGAAGAAGAAGAAGAAGAAGAAGAAGAAGAAGAAGAAGAAGAAGAAGAAGAAGAAGAAGAAGAAGAAAAAATAGTAGTAATAGTAGTAGTTTTATGTAGTGGTTAAGGTGCTGAACTAGAAATCAGGTAACTGTGAATTCAGGTTCTGCCTTAGGTCTGAAATCCAGTTGAGTGACTTTGGGCCAGTCATTCTCTTTGAATCCATCTCATCTCACAGGGTTATTGTTGTGGGGAAAGGAGAAGGAAGGAGGAGTATTAAATACAGGTAATCCTTGACATACAACCATAACTGGAGCAGAATTTGTTACAAAGTAAGGTTGTTAAGAGAATCATGCTGGATTTTATGCCATGGTTGTTCAAAGAATAGTTGTGGTTGTTAAGTGATCCAACCAGACATTAAACAAACCCGGCTTTCCCCATTGACTTTGCAAAACATCTAAGGTCACAAATGGCAATCCCATAACTCTGTAATGCTACAACCATCATAAATATATGCCAGCTGCCAAGCACCCAAATTTTGATCAGGTGACTTTGGAGGTGCTGCAATGGTCCTAAGTTTGAAGACCGGTTGAAACTAACTTTTTTTCAGAGCCGTTTGTATCTTTGGTGGCTAAATGGATGGTTGTAAGTCAAAGACCACCTGCATGTTTGCCCTCTTGAGTTATTTCAATAACAACACAGGCAGGATTAAAAAAATAATTAAAAGCACCAGAATTCCCAGGTACTAGCCACACACACTGGATTAAAAATCCTGGCTGCTGTGTTCCATCATACCTGGAAGGCCTCTGCTTGTAAATGCTGCAAAGTTATTTGTATACAACAGGATTCAATATTTTCAACTTATAGAAGGACAAAAAAAAAGAGAGGTTTTTTTTCCCCTACTCTTGTTGCACCAAACTCAGCTGTAACCGTGTGGCATTCAGCTCTTTTTCCAGCTGTTCAACTTCAAAGTTCCGAACGCTGCTTAATTCCCTCAGCAGTCTGTCTTTCTCAAGGGATTCCTACAAGCAGATATACATAGTCTAAAAATTATAAATGAAAGGGCATTTGAACATATCCCAGAAACATTGTGAGAAGTTATACAGAAATCTTGAATTAATTTTATTAATTTTATTTTATTTTTTAATTTTAAGGAAGGCCAAGCAAAAATACGTATGTTGGGAGGGTGCAACACAACCACCACCATTAGTTTTTCATCCAGGCATGGCAACCCCTGACATAACAACATAATAGCATGCATGGCATCATCTTCACCCACTCACAGCTTGGGGCAAACCCTTTTTTAATGTTTTATTTTATTTATTTATCAATAGCTTACAAGGTAATGAATATAAGTATATATAAAGTATAAATACAGGATATAGAATAATTTGGGACAATAGGACAGGGATGGTAGGCACAATTGTGCACTTATGCACGCCCCTTGCACACCTGTTAGGAAAGGGAAATGTGCCAGAAAAGCAACCAAGTTATGGGGGCTGCTTCTGTCTTACACACTTGGAGTGGAGGAGAACCCTTGGAATAATGCTAATGTCACACGTAACTTCCAAGCCTTTCCACCAGGGTTTCCTAGGTCTGGCAACTTCCAGGAAGGTGGACTTCAAATCCCAGAATTCCACAGCCAATATGGCCACTGACGAGAACTCGGAGACTAGGATGTTCTACCTCTCTTCTGGAAGAGGTTTCACACTACATACTCAGCCAGGTGTAAATGAAGACTCAACCATCCAGACTAAAAATATTTATAAAGATTAAATCATGGCCACTGGAGCAGTTTATTAAAACTGACCCATTTGAGTAAATTTATATGGATGACTAACAAAATCTCTCAGTTAAACTTTGCTCCAGTTGCTATGATTTAAATTTTTTAGATTACTCCGCCCTGCTACATTCATCTAAGTTATGAGTAAGGAACCATGGTCCTTTTATGACTTATGGACTTCAATTCCTAGAATTGGCTGGCTCTGGGAGTTGGTCCACAAGTCATAAAAGGGCCTTTGATCCCCAGCCCTGATCTAAGTAAGATCCTCTGTCATTTGAAATTATTCTTCTTACACTTTGCTTAGCCTTGTCAAATTAATTTTCCCAACTATAACATTGCTTTTCCAATTAAGATATTCAACAGAAATATATAAATATGAAACCACCAAATAGGGAACTCTTCCATAAAACAGCCATGTATAGATTAGAATAACACATACTTCTAGAACTTTGTGTAAAGTGTTCACTGACCAAGCAAAATGATTTTGCAATACAGAATCTTTGATAGACTGAAGATCCATTCTAAAATTGTATTTTCAGCAAGGATTTCTCCAGAGATAAACGTGTGTTTTTTGCAATCAGTTTCAAATTCTATATGTGAAGTCTGAACACCCAAGCAAATTTTAAAAGACTGGTGATAAAAGATACAATTTCTGAATCCAAACCATGCAAACATTTGGTTTAATTTTTATATTAGGAATTTTTAAAAAATAATAATAATAATTACCTGTAATACGGAAGAACATGTGTCCAGGCTGCTTTCAAAAGGTGGGCTCGAAAAGCAAGTACCCAACCATGGGAGAAGACGGGATTTTATTATTTCCATACCTTCATAATTGCCACCTGAGTTGATAAATTAAAAATATATATGACAAAATTCTTTAAATGGTTGGGTATGAATCCATTTCAGAAACACGTGCCATACTTGTACAATAGACTACAGTAAGCTTAATATCGACCTCAAGGGTTGACGGGTTTATCCAAAGAGTTGGGAGTCAAAATGGAGGCCCAGTAAATGACTATGGGGTCAATCGGAAGAAACTAAATCTGGAAGAGCCTGATGACTTTACAACTAACACTCAACAATCTCTCAACAATATCAGTGCCTTTGTAGACACTACAAATGCATCAGATGCATTCTTCCCATTACAGGTAGTCCTTGTTTAATGACAGTTCAAAGTTATAACAGCACTGAAAAAAGGAACTTGAGTGTTTTTGACACCTATGATCGTTGCAGCATCCCCAAAGTCACATGATGAAAATTCACCTGCTTGACAACTGACTCACATTTATGACAGCTCAGTGTCCTAAACAGGATCATGGGATCCCCATTTTACGACCTTCTGACAAGCAAAGTCAATGGGGTAGCCAGATTCACTTAAACAACCGTATTACTAATTTAACAACTGCAGGGATTCATTTAACAACTGTGGCAAAAAAGATTGTGAAATGGGGCAAAATTCATGTAACAAATGTATATTATATATATATATATATATCATATATATATATATATATATATATATATATATATATATATATATATATATACACATACACACACATATACATATACATATACATATATATAGGCTCAATTGTGGTCATAGGTTAAAGACTGACTGTAATGACAGCAACAGATTCAGTAAAAAAAGATTATGTCAAATCTTATCTTTTTCACATTTTAAATATTGCCTATTTTTATAAAGTCATCATTACTATGTGTGGGCGATCTACAGTAAGATTCATACTCTAAGACTGTTCGAAAATTCAAGTCTAAGGTAGGGAAATAGGGAGTTGCAAGGTGGGGTTTTTTTTTTGTAAAACTAGGGTGTTCAGGTCTGACAAATTCAATATTTCCGGATATTCAGGGAATCCTTTAGGACAGGTAATCTCACCTTCTTGACAAGCTTTATTGAGAATCGAAAACAGCTGTCCCTGAATCGTGGAGTTCAGTTCCATGATTTCACAGCATAGAGTCAAGTTTTTATTACATGAGTTAATCTGAAAATCAGGTAAATGTTCTTGATTAATCCAGTTTTATCCATATTATTCCTTCACCAGTCATGCTTAGCAATAGAACAAATCTGAGTCAGAAGTACAATTTTACATTGTACTGTACATCGCTCCTGCTGAGCAGGAGGGGTATATTATAATAAATGTGGGGAAAGATGAGCTAATTTTTTCTTTACTTTTAGCCATACAAGTCATCAGAAAGTTTTCCTTGTTTACTGAAAGACCACCTTGTACACGGAACTGTATGCAGTGTTTATCATAACTGAGCTGTGAGCCACACTGCCATAGCAGAGTACAGTAGAGAGAGAAAAATCAGTCTGTATTCACACTAAATAATCTCATTAGCAAATAAAACTATTTTCCATTTACAGTATGATATTTTTCAGTTACACCATGTGGTGCTATATAATACATAAAAAGGGAGAGCACATTTGGAACTGTGTTAGACATGCTCACAAAATGGGTGCTCTATGAGACTCTATGAGACTCATTCATACAATGACTGATTTTGTGGATTTCAAAGTCTTTACTGCAAATAAATATTGATGCAAAGTTTGTGCTTTTCTTCCCATTTATCTATAATATTTAAGCAATCAAATAGGATAGGAAAACAGGTGGGAATCAAACTCTGAACTCTGGGGCATCAACTAGACACAAGGATAGTTTTTCCCCCATGCCATCACTCCTCTAAACTTCTAATTCCCACAACACTGTCAAGCTATTTAGTAAGACTATTAATATTATTCTTCTCTATTCTTTCTTATTACTTATCTCCTTTTCTACTTACAACTATAACTTTGTTGCTTGTATCTTTACAATTTATATTGTTTTATTTAGTTTCCTAGTACAATTTATGTTGATTGCTTATTTAGTATCCTATGTCTATCACTAAGTGTTGTATTTTATGATTTATGATGAATGTATTTTTATGACTATACTCATGATTTATCACTTATAGTTTTTATGTACAATGAGAGCTTACGCACTGAAGACAAATTCCTTGTGTATCCAATCACAATTGGCCAATAAAGAATTCTATTCTATTCTATTCTATTCTATTCTATTCTATTCTATTTTATTCTAATTTCTATTTCTATTCTATTTCTATTCCTTCCCAGTGTAATGGTTTTCAATTCAACCGGCCAATTGGGTTGGGGGTGAATGAATCCTTAATTTCCTATTACCTCCAGCTCAACTTAGTGCATTTAAACAAAGCGTATGGAGAACTCATTTAAAAAAAATAAACAAATACATCCCAAAACTATTCTTGCCCTAAAGATGCACAGTATAAATCCAGAAGTCTGAAATGGCCCTGATATTTATCAATTTATCGAAGACAAATATATATACATACACATATACATATACATATACATACATACATATATATGTATGGTATTCAGCTTTGTTCGGGTATTTTCCCACGTCATTATAGTTGTGCTTTTAAAGTTGTAGCAACATTTTGGCAGAATCTCATCTGCCATCATCAGGCTTCTGTATTGTGTTCGTCTGTGAGTCAGACTTTTACAGTTGTTTCAGTTTTAAATTTGGGGCTAGCCTACTGCTGTGCCAGAATGGTTTTTTCTTCATCCTGATTGGTTGGGAGTCTTGGTCTGTGTTTATTGGTCTTGGAGTTTGCTGTGTTCTGCTTGATTGGTGTTTCTAATATCTTCCGTCTGTTTTGTGGCTTTGTGTGTGTGTGTGTGTGTTGATTGGCTGGCAACTTTGTGTTCCTGTATTGGAGGCTTTTAGTGCAGCTTGGCTCCGAGTAAATGGACAGCTATCATTTGTTAGGAAGGTAGGTTTCATCTGGATGCCTGGTTGGGGTGTGTTTGAGCTGGAGCTTTCGGCTTCGTGCCAGTGCAAGCAGTGCAAGCTTTCGGCTTCGTGCCAGTGCAAGCAGTGCAAGCAGTGCAAGCTTTCGGCTTCGTGCCACTGCTTGCACAGGTACAAACCCAAAAGCACCAGCCTGAGGATGGCGAGTGGGACCTCGCCGAAACGTCGCCAAGATACTCTTAATCTTACACAGGAAAAGACCCTAACACACTTAGACCTACATACCTGTACCCGTGAAAATCTACGAAATATGTATGTATGTATGTATGTATGTATGTATGTATGTATGTATGGTATTCAGCTTTGTTTAGGTATTTTCCCACGTCATTATAGTTGTGCTTTTAAAGTTGTAGCAACGTTTGGCAGAATCTCATCTGCCATCATCAGGCTTCTGTATTGTGTTCGTCTGTGAGTCGGCTGTGACAGTCTGACTCACAGACAAACACAATACAGAAGCCTGATGATGGCAGATGAGATTCTGCCAAACATGTGCTACAACTTTAAAAGCACAACTATAATGACGTGGAAAATACCGAACAAAGCTGAATACCATACATGTAAGTACCTACGAAAACTTAAGAAAACACACACACACAGACACACACACACACAGACACAGACACAGACACACACACACACACATATAGATAGATAGATAGATAGATATAGATATAGATATAGATATAGATATAGATATAGATATAGATATAGATATAGATATAGATATAGATATAGATATATAGATATATTTTGTTTTCTTAAGTTTTCGCAGGTACTTACATGTATGGCATTCGGCTTTGTTCGGGTATTTTCCCACGTCATTGTAGTTGTTCTTTTAAAGTTGTAGCAACATTTCAGCAGAATCTCTGAATCTCTGAGATTCTGCTGAAACGTTGCTACAATTTTAAAAGAACAACTACAATGACGTGGGAAAATACCCGAACTCGGGTTTTCTCCCGCGTAAGATTGGAAGTATCTAGGCAACGTTTCGATGAAGTCTCATTCATCATCTTCAGGCTTCTGTCTTCAGCTCTGTGCTTCTCTAAGGTACTAGGCTAGAAATCAGGAGACAGTGGGTTCTAGTCCTCTCAGACACGGAAGCCGCCTGGGTAACTTTGGGCCAGTCACTCTTGCTCAGCCCAACTCACCTCACCTCACTTGTTGTTGTGGGAAACATAAGAAAATTCAAAGTGGCAAATATATCTAATCGAATCCTCCGTCCTTTTCTTATTTTTCCCACAACAACCCTGTGAGGTGGGTTGGTGGGATATTAATAAAAATTTAAAAATATGATAGATTCCATTCTTAACCATGAATATTATTGCTGCTGTATCTCAGTCTGCCTCAGAAGACTGTTGCAGGAACAAAAGGAGAGCTGGCTGAAAAAAAGAAAAGAAAGCTGGTTTCCAAGTTACTTTGGTCTGAGCATCTTGGAGGATCAGCAGAATGAAAAATCTAACATCTAAAAAGATTTTACAGGATACATTTCTAACCAAGTGAAATGCAAACGCTTAAGTGAGGGGGAACGACACACCTGTGGAACTATGAACTAAGGATGTAAATCTGATCAAAGTGAGCTCAATATTTACCACCTGGTGACTCCAGGTAAACAAAGTTACTAAGGGTACCGAAGTGATTTTTTTTTTCCATTGGGATCACTGGGAGATTTTATTTTTTTTCAATTTTCTAGCCAAGCCTGAAATTTCAACCTGTTTTCCTCACCCAAGTCGCCTTTCCAGATCAGCCAAGGGCGACCGAGGGCGATCCGTGCCAAACTGGGGCGTGGGAGGAAGAAAAGAAACCTGAGTAATCAATAATTACAAATAATCGCTGTTCTGAGATGTTGTCGGTACAGTATACCATTACATTCTGTAACCGTGGCAACCAACCACGTTGCCTCCCTCCCTCCCTCCCTCTTGGCGCTGAAATCCAGCGTCCTTGGTTACGGGTTTTCCCGGGAAATGGCTCTCCAGGATCCATTTAAAAGTCTGGATTCATCTCCCGCCATAAACTTGCTTCTCAAAGCTCCATTCGCGAATCAGGATCGTGGCGGGGCTTTTCTTTCCCTTAAGAAGAGGGTTTGTTTAAAAAATAATAACCCGTCCTTTCCCAAAAACACCTCGTTCTTGGACCGCCGCGTTGGAAGCTTTTTATTATATTACCCCAGATGTATTTTTTTTTCCATTTTCCTGCTCTTGCTTTCGCCGGAAGGGAAAATAATATTGCATCGCGTTAAAAAAATATATCGAGAATCTCTACCCCTCAGTGTAACAGATAACAGATAATCAGAGTTGGAAGGGACCTTATAGGTCATCTAGTCTAACCCCCATCCCAGCCCAAGCAGGAGATCCTACACCATTTCTGACAAATGGCAGACCAATCGCTTCTTGAAAGTCTCAAGTGATGGTACTCCCACAACTGTGGTACTTCTCGACAAAATATCCATCACCTTTTATCCAAATGCCCATCAAGAGACTGTTTCCTAGTATGATTTGTTTGCTTATTGTACCCTATGACTATTATTCAGTGTTCTACCTTAGGATTCTTGACGAATGTATTTTTTTCTTTTTATGTACACTGAGAGCATTTGCACCAAGACCAATTCCTTGTGTGTCCAATCACATTTGGCCAATAAAGAATTCTATTCTATTCTATTCTATTCTATTCTATTCTATTCTATTCTATTCTATTCTATCCTATCCTATCCTATCCTATTCTGTTCTATTTGAAGAGCTTACACTGGCCCAATGTCTGGTTTTTTTCAACATAGATAGAATAGAATAGAATTCTTTATTGGCCAAGTGTGATTGGACACACAAGGAATTTGTCTTGGTGCAAATGCTCTCAGTGTACATAAAAGAAAAGAGACATTCGTCAAGAGTCAAGAATCATCAGGTACAACACTTAACGATAGTCATAAGCAATCAAATTATACTAGGAATCACCCTGTCCTTGAATGGGTGCGTGGACTGGATATGAACATTTGAACCACTTATAAGCCCATGTATTTGCCATATGCTAATAAATAAATATATAGTAGAGAGGATGCTACACACTCAACACAAAAATACACACAGGCGCGCGCGCGCGCACACACACACCAGCCACCTCCTCGTCCCCAGATGCCTTCTGGAAAGACAACTGGCTTTATGTAAATCAGGCGTTTTACACACTCACGTAATAGTCTCTGTACCAACTTTCCAGCTTCTCCTGCAAAATCCTGCAGGTCTCATTGTTGATCAGCCTCCTCAAGGTGTCAGCCATGCCTGCCAGAGATGGCGACAGAAAAGGGCGAAGGGAGAGAGTCCAAGGCTTCAAAGAAAAAGAAAAAAAAAGGGCTTCTTTTCCCAAGGAAGCGGCGATCGTTTCTTGCTCTTCGGAGGTTTTTGCTTCTCGCCACCCAACGAGGAGGTGTCCTTAAAAGGGAGGGTGGGCTCAGCCTGGGAGTTGCCCCTTGCCAAGCCTCCTCTTATGATTGGAGCATGTTACCCTCGGTGATTGTTAAAGCAAACTGACGTTTGCTTTTTTGCTCGGGATGTCAGGGACGCCACGGCTGCGCGGAAAGAGCCCGCTTCTTTCGGTTGTAGCAACGCCGAAAAACCCCACCCTTCCTTTCCGCTCTCTGCCACCACCACCCCGTTCCCCGGGACGCGGGAGAAGCGCGGCTGGCTTGAGCAGGCCAAGGGCAACCCGGGAGAAAGGAAAGGGGCCGGGGGGCCTGGGGGAGCTTTGAAAAGAAAACATGGTGGGAAGATCCCTCGCCCCCCGCGGGATCTTCTTTCTTCTCCTTCCACCACAGCCGACCCAACTGACGCCTCGCCGCTTCGGGGAGGTTTCCAGAGGTGGCCGGGAGTCTGTGAGGCAAGCGGAACGACAGCGCGACTTTTGTTCCGTCTGGTGCCTCTTGAGGCAGAAGCTGGACGGGGTGGGCGGGAGAAGAGAAGGTGGGATCCCCAATTAGAGGTGCCAAAGGCGGCTCTCCTCGGCTCTCTCAGCGGGCCAGAGGCCGAGGCGCTCCTCCCCCCGCCCCGCTTTTCCCAGAGGGGCTCCGGCGACCGCTCTCCCGCCCGCGAAGGATACGGACGCGCGTGTCCCGCGTAGGCGACTCTCCTCTCGCA